>NC_142517.1:86370000-86970000 GCF_057876585.1 Rhinolophus sinicus
CAAGGCAGTATTTCCTCATGACAGAGTAGTATTCCCCTCTTCAACAAATGGTGTTGGGAGAATTGGAAAGCCACACGCAAAATAATGAAACTAGATTGCTATCTGTCACCATATACCAAAATTAATTCAAAATGGATCAAAGATCTAAACATAAGACCTGAAACAACAAACTTCATAGAAGAAAGCATAGGTACTAAACTTATGAACCTTGGGTTCAAAGAGCATTTTATGAATTTGACCTCAAAGGCAAGGGAAGTAAAATCTAAAATAAATGAATGGGACTATATCAAACTAAAAAGCTTCTGCACAGCAAAAGAAACCATCAACAAAACAAAAAGACAACCAACAAAATGGGGAAGATATTTGCAAACAACACCTCCAATAAGGGGCTAATTTCCAAAATATATAAGGAGCTGATACAACTCAACAACAAAAAGACAAATTAAGGTTTCCGTAAAGAAAAATTACACAGTACTACAAGAAAAAGAAAGAGAGGGACTAACTTGGAAGTGGCATTTCAGCTGAGATAATGACTAGGAATTGTCCAAGACAATAAGAAGCAAGAGTGTTTCTGCCAAAGGAATGGCATGTGCAAAGGACCCAGGGCAGGAAGGAACATGAATTAATGGAGAAACTGAAAGCAGGACCATGCTCTCTCAATCTTTTATCCTGCATAAAGTCTAACTCTAAATGGCTCACTCTCGCCTTACCTACAGAAAAATGATGGAGTTCATAACAGCAAAGATAAGTAACACATTTATCACAAATAATTGATTCCTGGAAGTCAGAATCAATCTGGGAAAGTCTCCACAGGCAGAGATTAGGATATCACTGAGAACTGTAAGGAACTATGTTATGTAAGTTTAGGCCTCAAAACTCTTCTCCCACCAAAAGCCCTGGATTCCACCAAACTTACAATATTGTGGACTCCTTACCCCTCAATGCCTCCATTTCTAGACCCTTGGTTCACTCTTCATGAGCAAACCTCTCCAGTACTTTGTTCTCATCTCCATTCTCATCCTCTGCTCTTTCTTTCAAACTGACTAGACCATCTGATTTTACCCCACCTCTACTAAATCTTTTCATTCCCTGGTTAGCAAACTACCTACTTTCTTACCCTCCTCTCAGAATATTCTCTCTACTCCCCTTAAGTAAAATCTGGCTCTTCACTGAGGTTATAACTTCACATTCTCAAGTACAAACTACTCATTCTCTAGAGTCCTCTCCATTCAGGGTGAAAGAGACATCATGTGTTTCTCTGTACTAAGAGACATCTGTATTCCTCCACCTTCGTATACATAAGACCTTTGCCACATTTAGCTGACTCAACCTCAGTTCAGGCCCCTTTAGGTATCAGCTTCTTTGCACACTGCTCCCAGATTTTCTCACTCCAAATCCTGCAACCGTCATGGATTATTCACTGTCCAGGAAGTTAATGGATTTAACATCGTACCCTCTAGTTTTTTTACTTGTTCAAATCTACTGGCTTTCACCATTTCCTCCTAAAAAATCATTCCCTTTTGTGAACCATTTATTTTTTCATTCAGCTTGGATCTCATAGTCCACAACCTCAACTATTCTCTTTTCAAGGTCCACACCTTCCTTTACCCACTGTCTTTCTGTCAAACCTGCCTGGAGAATCCCAACCTTTGATAAATATAACCTCACCCAGCTTGCTGGATAGAGATAGAGAAGAACTTTATAGTTATGCAGATCAAGCTCATTATGACTTCATAGTAATCCAAACTCAATAATGCCTGGCTATTCTATGATCTTTCTCTGATCCACTTGCATCTTCATTCCTAAGTGTGATTATTCCAAGTCCCTTGTTTTCTTCAAACTCCAACTCTAGCATCTTCTCTATTTCAGCATACAGTTTTGCTTCCTGCTTCAAAAGAAATTTAAACCCATCGTAAAAGAACTGACAAACTTACAACCTTACTGTGCTTGCCATTTCCTCTTTTGTTCCAGTTGCAATGGCATCTCTGTATCTCACTCTCCCTTCCCCTCTTGCATGCTCCATGATCTTGCCCCATCAACTATTCTTTCTCCTGTGTCTTCAAACTATGCTGCTAAACATGAAAAAGCTTCCTTCTATTCATGTTTCCCACTAGCCTCCCATGTTCTCTCACCCTTCCCGTTTACAGCAAAAAGTATTAAGCACTCTATCTTTGCTGACGGTCTTCAATTCTTGACATCTTCTTTATTTCTAAATCACTGCAGCCTGATTCATACCTGCCTTCTTCTTACCTCAAAAGTCACTTGATTCTCTTGTCCCACAATCAAGTGGAAATTTCTTAGGCCTTAATCTACTTCTCTCTGGGAAGCACTTGACTATCCTTTCTTGTCAGTTCTTTTTCTTCACTTCTATGACAGGATACTGTCCTGGGTGCTTTAATTTTATGTTCTTTTAAAGTAATTAATTAATCTTGAAATAATATTTTCTTCATTCACTATTCTTTGTAAATTCAATACATATCTATAGATGAGTATTCAATATGTCAATATACAATGAATATATATGATTTATTTTTATATCTTCATAATTCTTAACTTTATTGTTTCTTAATTATTTAAGTTTAACTTGTTATGCTTATTTCTAGCCTCTTGTATTTAACACATATTTTCAGTTATCTTTTTTGCACTTTAAGGCTATCTGTTTTCCTCAGACCACCCTCTATAGATGCATCAGGCTGTGAAAACTGGTATATTGATGGACATTTTGTAATAAATATTTATTATTTTCAATCTTATTTTCTCTTAAGCTCAAGAGGTAACTAAGAGGACATTTTCTAAGTTTCTCAAACATAAGGGAGGTAGGTGTAGCTATTTTTATTTTTGGGGCTGAAATTTAATTTAATTTCAAATCTGTTCTCTTGTTTTCATCTTATTCCCTTAGTAACTTATTTCTAAGGTCATTTGTAGTCTCTTCTTCATCTCTTGATTTTCATGTATTCCCTCTTTGAAAAGTTTGGTGCTTGGCATTCTTTTGTCTATATGTAGACTTGCCCTTAGCAATATACTTATTTCTATAACTTCAATTGGCATTTTCAAATGAATGAGCCTTTGAAATGTTCAACTTTGAGATGATTAAAATAATTTCTAGGTAGAGACAGATTGACAGCATAACATTTTAGCTGTTGAGCTCGTATTTATTCAAGAGTTCAAATATTGAAATATAACATTAATTTTAATCCTTACTTTGATGGCAAACTTTTAAAAGACAACCTAATAATTTATTTAAATATTTATGATACACCACCCTAAATAAAACAAAAAAAGTGAATATCTACATTGAACAATAAGCTATTGTTAATGAGAACAATTTGGCTGTAACTTTTGAAATAATATTGTACAATTATCCCTAGTTATATAAATGGAGACTGAGATTTTTATCAATGGGCAAGTATAAATCTTTAAGACCCAATGGTATTTTTCCTAACTATTTTCCACTTTTTTTTTTTTTTTTTTTGCCTGAACTACAAAATGCAAAATTGTGGTAACTTTCAACTATGCCACACAGCTCAAGAATGAAAAGAACAAACTTGGCACATAAATCAGGCATTAGGTCATTTTTCTCAAAATGTTGTCCAAGGAACTCTCACACCATCTGGGGTAATTAAAAAAATACAGATTCCAGCATGCCAATTTAGACTAATATAACAGAAATATCTAGGGATGGGGCTCAAGACTCTACACTTTATAAACTCTACAGTTATTCCTATGCACCTTTAATCTGAGAACCAATATGATAAGTTATTACCTATTGGGTCAACTGTACTTGTTTACAATGTTTGCTGAACATATACTGTTCAAGTCCTCAATTGCTCGCAAGGAGCTCTTACAATGTTATAAGAAGAAAATGCATACATTTATCAGCAAAAGGTGATTGCTATAGTTTAAGGGATGGTGACAAGTTACTATATAAGATGAAATATTGTAGAAAAATCCCGGCATCAAACGTAACTGAATTCTGAGGGCTTAGAGTTTGTTTCAGTGTTACAGAGCACCCTAAAGTCTATGTGCTTGAAAATAAACTGTGGAATTCTGTAATCTGCAGATGTAGAAGGAGTAAGACAGGGATTAGATTCCACATGTGTAACAAATGAGGCCACACTTTGAGTAATAAAGTTATATACAACAGCTGTCCTGTGGTGAGAAAAAGAACACTCACCTCTCGTAATGTTATTGGCCTGTATTTGGCCTGTATTTTAAACATATTTTTAAATTGTTTCCATTCCATAAGACTAAAAAATAATCTTTGATTAAAGGAAAAAATACAGATGAGGTGTTTTTGAAGTCTTTGTTGATTTTGAAAGTCTTGTTTACAACATCACCTTCTACAAAAAGATGCCCTTTTTCTACTTATGACATAAAATCGTAATGAAAGTAAGTATTCAGCAATGAATAAATGTCAGTGTAATATTACTAGGAACAAATACTTCAGGAATGAGAACACTGAACAGAATTGTTTTAGATAATTTTGCCTGGAAGGAATAATACTCCCTACTAGTATAGTTAGAGAAAATACATAGAAGATGTTAATATATTTCTTAGGATTCAAATAAAAATTAGTACTTTTTTAAAATGAATCCCAAAAAGTTATCTCAATGTTTAATGTATATTGCCCTTTCAATATAAAAAGGTAAAGTGAACCATAAATATTGAGCAGTTTGGGAGGTTGAATTTTATCCCAAACGGACAAAAGTGAATAACATGCAGTAGCGTTCAGATGTGAGGATAGTTTAGGGTATTTGTGAGACCTGAAATACCACAGAGTTTCCAAATACAGTGGCTGGGGCTTGGTTTTAAGGAACCAGAGGGACTGGCTATTATTCAGATTAATGACACTTTAAAAGAGTAAAGACACAGAAAACCCAGTAATGCTGACTCATAAGCATGCATTTGTTCCTGGCTTCCAAAGGAATTAGGCATGCGACTGCCATTAACATTAACAGAAGACAGAAATTCTATATCTAATTTCCCTCTCAACAGGCTGGCAACAAACCCCACAATTTGGAGGATTTGCAGCTTCAAGCAAGCTACATTGTGATCGAGAATTGCATATGATGAAATGGAAATGATGAGGGAAAAAATGCCTATCCTTAATTTTAAATGAACTTGTGTTTCACAAAGCATCTGAGGCACAAATTAAAATAAAGAACAGTTGCACTGCAGAGTAGCCTTTATTCTTAAATATGAGAATCACAGCCCCAGTGCCCTGATCTATTAAAAATGTTGAGTTCAGCTTCTTGAAATGCCACTTTGAAAATCTGTTTTGTCTGAATTGTACAATTTTGTCAGTGAAACAGCTCAATCTCGGTTTACTGTGTAGAGTGAAATATAATGATTAAAAGAAGAATTGCAATACTTCTCCTTGAAAGGGAAAAGCCACACATGTAAATACTAATGATTCACTTTTTGTGTCATTATGTATGTTAATTGACATCCGTGGGCCTATTTTTGTAGCGTTGCATCATGATAGAGGCGAGTTTTTCTACCTTTTTGACATAGATGACCATCATTACAGGTGCACAGGAGTCAATGAAAAATAGTGGTAAGGCAAAAGGTCATATTGCTTTACACTATTACATAACCCAAGAAACAACACAAAGAAATACCACTGAAACACAATTTATGGTACTGGTTCCCTGAACTCCCTTGTTTAAAAAGAAACAAACTAAAGACAACGCACTAGTGTGAAGAATATAATGTGTCTGGAAATTGAAGGTCAGTGCCAACTACTTAAGGGTGAAGAATGAAGTGGCATAATTTGGCATTTGTAACTTCACTGAAATGCTATTCCGAGCACAAATGTCCCTACATAGAATATTAAAATACAACAAAGGGACATTTCAAGAAGGAAGTAACATAACATCTTGACTGCTGAGATTTTGCCCAATTCAGGAACTTTTTCTCACTCATCATCTTCACTGATTTCTCATCTCCTTTTCCAACTCATTCATCACTCATACAGCAGGTAGATATTCTTTTTGTCTCTGAAGGTATCCACTTCGTTTTTTTTTCCTGTGTTGCTTTTCCTCCCTGAAGAAGTGAGATATAGTCTATGACACATTGGGGGTGTTGCACTGCTAATTTCCCACAATCTAATCTGACAATTACTTTCACATGATATTTTTGGATTATAATTACAAGAATTTCCCAAGTACTTCCTCTGCTTTCATTTTCTTTCTGCCCCAATATTATAATCCACTAAAAAAATAAAAATAAAAATAAAATGGACTTATCCTTTAAAACAGTACTTTGATCAAGACACTGCCTTTCTCACTTTCTTACTGGCCATTTGCTAACAGCAAAACATATACTGATTAACCTGGCTCTTGTGTTGTTTTATAAAGGGACCTTCTCTAGCCGTCCTAAGTAGATTTTCTGTTATCCATACACAGCCCATGCTTCAGACAAAGCAGACTATTTCTTCAACAACAACAACAAAAGATTTACTTCATGGTTTTCCTCATTTTGCCAGTGCTCTTTCTTCTACCTGTATTGTCCAAAGCCTTTCTGTGTCATGTCCTCGAGCCTGACCTTTCTCGAGTCTCCTAGCACTCAATTGTTACTTTCATTCTAAAGCATATTTTCCCTCGTATTATGAGTATTGGTTAACTGCTGTTTTCTTTCTGTTGGATTCTATGTTTGTGGAAGGCAGCGAGGCATACACTAAGTATAAGTATTGTCTAAAGTTTTTAGCCCAAAGACTGGTAAAAACTAGACACTCAATAAAGATATGTTGCAAGATAACTATGTAAGATGATGGATGTGTTAATAAACTTGATCGTGAGAATCCTGTTGCAGTGTAAATATGTATGAAATTGTCACATTTTATGCTTTAAATATGTTACAATGTTATCTGTTAATTTTACCTCAATAAATTGGAAAAAAGATATGTTGAGTCTTTTAAGTGTACTTTTCTAATATTCAAATAAGTCTAAATATTTAAAAGCCATTTATTAGAAAGATTTATGTAAAAATCTAAATTACTCATTTGGAAAATCATCACTGCACTCTCAGTACCTAGAAGTGTGCCTGGCATATAATAGGCACATAAATAAAATGCATTACATAAATGAATATATGATTGAATCCACTTAGTTTCCATTATGCCTCTTTTTATCTCACAATTTGTACCTTTTATTTAAATATATAATGCTGACCAGTCTCACTGAAAATCTAAGCACATAGTAAACCCTTTTTAACAGATAGATAAAAATTTAAATGGTATGGAAAAACAAGGGATGAGAATGTTTAGATTTTTTTAAAAAAAGTGTTTTCATTAGTATGTGGACTATTTGTTAGTATTACTAATAATATTGATCATAATTTTGAAAATATGTTATCAATATTCCTAAATTTAATTTTTAATTGAAATACTTCTTTCAGTGTTCAGTAATGAATGTTAATTTTAGGGAACACATAAAGAAAGTGTGTGGGTTTTTTTTTAAATCTTCTTAGATTTGGGGGTTATAAGAACCCCAAATTATAGGATATATAATTTCATATTTAAAAATGCCTATTATGTAAAATGTTTTATGTAATACATCTGGAGATAGATGCCTGCTGGGTGGGGTGAAATTCCCTACAGCTTTCCGCAGTGAACACCAGCTGGCACCTTGCCACTGGGACCCGGCAGACAGTCTTGAGAATGCTCCATGGCTAGAAGCAGTCAGGACAGAAATTTTTTTGTTATCACCCCTTTCCTGCTTTGAAATACAACAGATTTATCAGAACCCTTAAACAGAGCCATGAAAGAATTTCACATTATTTTACTAGAGTCACAGAAAAGGAATCTAAAAATACAATGTCCTCGCTGTTCCTGGCGTATGAGCACTTCATGCAGCTTTGTGATCTGACATCACAAGAAATTCCAGGGGAGGCTGTGTGAGCAGAGAGAAAGCCATGGTCAAGGAGCAGCGGGGTCGAACCTGTGCTTGCCTTACTTTGATGATCTTATTTGTTATATCAAATGGAGCAGAAAAAAAGGATTTCCGATGAGCATAAGAAGCTACTCTTGGTTTTAATTTACTAACTTTGATTTCCCTCAGCAGCACAGATTAAAGATGGGTCTTTCTTGTCACCTGGTGTGTCTCCCTGGGGTACTCACTAGGAGAAAGAAAGAGCCAGGTTTAAAGGATTCTTTGTCCAACATGGCCTGTTTAACTACTGAAACATTTTCCAGGATGAAGTGCCAAGGTGTTTGATGGTGGCTGAACTAGAAATCACTTTCTGTCAATCAAATTCAAACCCAGTAACTGGTAGCCATGTTATGAAAACCAGACAAATAATATAGAAGGGGGGAGAAAAAGCTCCACATTAAAAATTCAGTTTTAAACTACCTTACTCCATTTATTTACAGAAATATAGAAGTGCCACATTGAGGGAATTACTAAAACAGCTCAACTGAAATGAATAGAATCAGGATTGTTGTAAGAGGATGGTCTCCAGCTCCCTGGACACATATCTCTGATAAAGGTTCTCAGTGGTGAAGTCACAGCCCATCTACCTATCAGTTGATAATGTCAAGGCTGATGCTTCTGAATCAGCAGCCATTGTCATCTCACAAGAGCAAACATGTTTTAAACACACATTTTACATGATACAATCAATCCACACACAAGTAGTGCATCTAACACTATGTATATGGCGTGAATACATGCGGAGTTGTGCTACAGAGAGATAACACATTTCCCAGATCACTGGAGGCTCTAATTCACCCCTTATGTCTCACAGCACTATCCAAGAATTGTGTTATCTTGAAGTAACACATCCTTGGCTTGTGCCTTATTGCTTAATTATAATCCCCAAAATGTCAGACCAGAATAATTGCTATCCCGATTTGCCATTACCCATTATGGGCTTTCTGACTTAACCTAAGTGAGCATTTAAAAAGTGTGTTAAAGTTTTATTGCTTTGGAAGAAGAGATTCCTTGGCTCTTTCCTATAATAATACTGTGAGCAGAGAATACTTGGGGAGAGAAGCAGAGAAACAAGGAGGTGGATATTTCTATACTTTTTATTTCAAACATAGTCTGGCTTCATACTTTACCTGCATTCCACAATGTATGCTCTCTACTCTGTCAATATGAAGCCATGAATATTTACTGTTAACATGATATTTGGCAGATGCAGGCTTCGTTTGCCTTTCACTGGCAGATCACAAGATTCTGCGTCAACTCAGTAGATTTTATCTCCAAGATGCACTTTTATCTTCATGCATCCTTTTATACACACCACGTATTTGTACTAACACACCTTTGGTACACCTAACAGTAAGTGGAAGAGCCTTCCTTGCCATCCTTAAAATGAATAAAACATATTTTAATGCCTGATGTATGGGTATTAATGCTCCATTTTGCCAGTGAAAGTTTCCCAATAAGGAATCCTCTCTACAACCCATCCTATCCATCACTCCCAGAGTAATTTTTAGAAGCACAGCTTTGTGTCATTTACATTCTGAAAACTACTTTCTTAGGCTGCCTATTCCTTTTAAAATAAATATCTAAATTCCTAGTCTAGAATTTAAATTATAAGACCTCAATCTTTTTCCTCAAATAGGCTTCCAGCTCATCACCCTCACTTACCACATGATTAAACTAAATTCAAAATCTTATTGCACTCACGCCATGCTTTCCAACATCCATGCTTTCCTTGTGCTGTGTCCACTTGCATGAATTCCTTCACCCATTGCTCTGAAGCTACATTCTTTTCCTTTTTCACTTTTTTTTAAACCCAGTTTCACCTATTCCTAAGATTCTTATCTGATTCACTCTCTACCTCCACTCTGTCAGATGCTGTATTGGATGCTCATGTGAGAAAATGAGCTGAAGTAATTTATCATTTAATACGTAATGGGAGATGTACTATGACAGAGGTAGTATGTGCCAATAGGTAACTCTCACAAAGCCTGTGTTGTCAAGGAACTCTTCCTGAGGACATGGCCTTGGAGCAACAATTGGATGAAGAGTCTGAGCTTGGTCCAGGTAGGGTGCGGGAAGAGAAAGGGCTTTCCATGTGGAGGGAAGGAAGGGTGAGCCCCGATGGACCTAGATTTTCTCCATGTCCAGTGCCTTCAGTCCATCTCCTACCTGGACTCCTTCAACAATCTCTCTGTTTCCACTCCCATCACCACATTACCACCAGAGAGCTTTTCAGAGAGATTGAACCTAATTACTTTTTGTTCTCGTCTCAGGGATCTTTTAAATCTTCCCTTGCTCCATTGAATGCATTCACATCTCAATGGTATGCATATTATTCCTTTGCCATCATTTTCTGTTGAGCTAATTCTATGCAGTTCTTTTCTTATACTTCACAAAGCAGAATTAGTGGATCCCTGTTCTGTGATCTTATGCAAGTTGCATATCTTTTTGTCATATTTCTATTTATTTTATAGTCAAATGGGAATAGATCGTTCAATGGGAATAGATCTTTCTAGCGTTGTCCTTTCATGCATTGCTTGACTCACGAAACACTAACAGCCACATTTTCAAACTCCACTAAGGAAAGTCAATTCAATGATTTTTATTTTATTTAACATGTTTTCATTGTGGCCTAATGCCTAAGTAGATATTTAGGTACCATTTAAACTCTTTATGAGTTTAAGGGAGAAACTTACCTGATTTGTGTGGGAGGCTACTACATTTCAGGCACTGTGTTCTCTCTCTCTCTCTCTCTCTCTCTCTCTCTCTCTCTCTCTCTCTCTCTCTCTCTCTCTCTCCCACTGCCATCACCACCAAAAACAACAAAGACAAAGGCCAAGAGGGTTGTACAGGTAAGATGTGAAGATTGAGATCCTCAGCTAAGTATGCCCAGGTGGTAAGAGGAAACTCTAGTGGGCAAGCCCAGGTCTGTCAGTCCCCAAGGAACTTGCTTTTGCCTTATAATGCACAACATATGAACAGTTATTTTTAGTGCTGTATTTTATCATGTCATATTCGTGGTTCTCATTATGTCTTATTTTCCTTGCAATAAACAGTATTCAAAATTCAATCTCCTTACCATAGACAGTTATGCTTCCAGGCCATCCATATTGTGAAAAGGAGAAGGAAGACTATCCTTTGAGTTCTTCAGTCATACCATGAAACTCATCATATAGTGATTAAGAAATAGCCTATTTCTTTTAAAATCTCTGGATACTTAGGGTATCCAGAAATATAATAAAGGACAGATTTCAAATATAATGAAGGACAGATTTTAATCCATATAATTTAACTTTAAATGGCAATTTTTGCCCCAACTCAAATGACCACAGCCTCTATTAGTTTGGATTACACTATCTCCTCTAAGAAGTAACCCCTAAATTTCAAAGGCTTTAAAGAACAGAAATGTATTCTTTGTTCACATAGCAGTCCAACATAGGTGATCCTACTGTCTGGGGGAGTGGTAAATTTCTGCACCATGGAATCATTCCGGTCGACAGATGCTCTAGCTTTCAGCCTCTATCCAGCAGAAGGGAGAAGACCAGCATGGAAAAAGAACTCCCGTCTTAAAAGCTCCATCTCAAAATTTCAAACATGCTTTCATTCACAGATGAAGTGTTTCAGAGATGATGAATTTGATGAGAACTAGTCACATATCATGTCATGAGGCCATATCTAGATATAAGACAAGGCTGTAGTCTCCAAATCCTGTGGGTTCCAAAGTTTATACAATGCAAGAACTCCTTTTAAAATAAAAAATACAAATTGCTGCTATAAAATGATGTATAAAGCTTTGAAAGACATCTTTGGTAGTGAGGGATCCTAAAGCTTAAGCATCTTAGTGTCATAGGAAGTTGGCCTCTGGATACTGAAAATATAGTCCCCGACTTGGCAGTTACCTCCCTGTGACAATCCCCCTCTATCTTAGGAGAGGACTAATACTTGGTGGACAGCTATCTTTTTCTGCCATATAAACCAAGTGGCAATACCCTGGGAAGGTGAAATATAAAGTAAAATAATATATATTATTATCTGCCTATTATTTATTAAACAATCTCAAAAAGGAAATATTTTAAACAACTATAATCAAGACACTACAATTTCCCAAAGCTGACTGAGCTCAGGTGAATCCAATGGGTCATAAATGAAATGAAATACCTAAAAAGCAGGATGCTTAGTTTTGCTTGTTTGTTTCATCTTACCATTACTTTTAAATTCCAAAGATTTCTCTGACGTATTTAAAAGATTAGATGCTAAATTTTAATAACTATTATTTCCATAGAACTACACTGTGTTGTTACTTAAATGTATGCTCAATACATTACATAATAACAGTTATTTTAACTTATTTTCACTGAGAGCTTCTTAAGGTATTTACATGTGTGTATATACGTGATTATTTAATGGGAACATTTAGGCAAGGAATTTTACTGCAGGGACACCAGTATCTGAATTCTGTAAATCATCTTGGACTGGAGAATCACAAAACCTGTGCTTCTGTTCTGTCTCTGCTCTTTCCTGCCTGAGACACATTACTTACCTGTCTTCATACTGTAAAATGGGAATAATAATACGTAGCCTGTTCAGTTGAAAAAATTGTAAAAACTAAACACATCCCTGGATGAAAAAGCATTTAGGGATGATAAAGCACTCAATTGATAGATATATTACTTATTATTATAGTAATGATAATAACACTGAAAGTACTAAGTATGATATCTATGTCACAGAGCCCTGCTCACTAGCTGTGGGATTTTGAACAAGACACATAACTTTTCTTTATCTCAGACTGTTCCTGTTTAACAGGATCATTGTATGCTACCTTCCTGCAGAGCTGCTATGCGGATTAAGGGCATATATGTAAAGGGCTGAAAACAGTGCTTAGCTCATAGTACACACAATGTAAGTATGCATACTTATTAGATCAAAAATTCTTTAAAATGCAATCTTGTTTCCTCTCAAAATCATCTCAGTTTTCTAAACACAACAAAATCCAATTTTTATCATACTAATTATATCCACCTATCTACTTTAAATCATCCCTTAATGTACTTTTTTAAAGTTTAGTACTAGCTAGAATCATCTGTAGCTGTTTCTTTGGAAGGATGATTACAATGTGGAATCTGTTTAATCATTCTAAAGACCGTGTATTCTGTGGTTTTTGACCCTGAGAATGAAATAAATATAACTTCATTCTCTTTATCACTAGTGCATGTAAGTATATTTATGTCTGTGTTCCATGTCTTCTGATTTCTGAAGCACTGATTTTCTGAAACAATGTTTTTTTCCCTCTCAGACCTCATCCAGTGTTTTTCAATAGTATTATAAATTCCAGCATTTTTCTGAAGTTATGTCAATAATAGCCAAAGTAATTGTTCCATCTTTGTGCAGATTCTTTTACTGGCAATGGCTGCATCTTTGTTGACTTATGTCTGCCCTTCATAATTTCATATTTTAGAATCTCTAATATCCTCATTATTCTATGAATCTTTTCAGCATATTTCTAAGCTGAGACCGTAGAAAATGCCTAAGTATTACTACTTTTGAATTACTAATTCATAGTCTTCGCATTGTTGCACTTGTGACATAGCAGGAGTCTGCTATCACTCTGTTCCCACATTCACAACACTAAATAGAAACAGCTGAGAGAAAGAAGTGGCTCTTCAACAAATTTAGTTCATGGTTCTAGGAAAAGCTAGACCTCATTTTGTTTTTATTTTTATATGATATTGATCTTTTTATTAAACACTTAAGAGTATAATTTGTAGTTAATTTGATTTATATTCTGAAAAGCGTTGTGAATTTCAAGTTCAAACTATTGATTGTTTATTTTATATTCATGTCTTTTAAATTACCTTTTAAAAGGTAAATTTCATTACTAGTCATGAGGGTCTAAATGAGTTGAAAGATATTAAGGCCTTTTGCCATGTATTTGATCTATAAAAAATTGAACACTTCACAAACAGAAATAATAAACGGACAACTTTATTATGTGAACTGATTAATTTATAGTGATCTAAATAATTGCTCATGTGATTGATATTCACTTGATAAAAAAATCTTTATGTCATATATACATATATATACACACATTTGTACATATATAATTTATTTTCCTAATTTTCACATTTTTATTCTTAACCAATTTTTTAGTAACAAAGATATGTGTTATAAACTATGTTAATGAGGACACATTAAAATAACATTTTATTTAAAATGCTCAAATGCATATTATATGCATAATACTCCTTTTATTTTTATATTTCCTGACTGTGCCATTTATTAGATTTTAAATTTGGGACGAGTGCCTGGATCTCTCTGAACATTCATTTCCTCATCTGTAAACTTCTGAGGACAGTAGTGTAACTCCTTTTCAGTGGAGTGATGAGGATACTTGACATGACGCTTTAAGCATAGCTAGGAGAGTCATTCTATAACTGTTATTTTTTTTTTATTTTTGTAAGGATCAAAATCATTATAATTTTAAAACCTCGTGTTGGGGCAAGTATATATAGGAATTACATTTCAAGAGAACTGAAGACCCATATAAAAGATGTAGTTGCAGCAGACCTTAAATTGTCTGGATTGTTTCCTAAATTCTTTCCACAATAACAAGTGCAAATCTTTGATGTCATATGCTCCAGGAGCTCTGGTCAGCTCTTGTCTACCGTAGCCCATTTAACCCTTTGAGAACACTTGTGAGGAGGTATTATCCCCATAGTATAGATCTGAAAACTGAGCTTCAGATTAATTTGTAATCATTAGTAATAAGTCTTAGTAATAGAATTAAATTATTTACAATAGTTAGATACACATTTACTAATTGATATATCATAAATTTAAACCATGTATACCTAGATTTAATGTTCTCCATACTTCCTCCTATTTGACTATACTATAATTACACCTATTTCGTATATTTCCTTCATGTGTCGTTCTATATTTAGAAATGCCAATTTACAAAGCTTTCTTTGTGGGCAATTTTTATATCTACAACATTCACAAATTGTAATATCTTACTTGGTGGGCAGGTTCTATTTCACATATTTTCATATACTACAAAGTATTTAACAAAGTGACATAAATATATTCACAAAAGATATATATAAATAAATGTCAAGTAAATGAGAATATCTTAAATTAATCATGGCGGAAGAGGAAAGGATAAAATTTTACATCTTTGTCCGTATTGCTTTATTTTTTCTTAATAATGATGACTGGTAGGGACAAGGCCTTGAGAGCCTGATTTAAATAGAGACCACACACATGATTAAGCCTTGCTATGATATAAATATTTAAAAAGTAATCTATATTTACATTTACCCTCTTCAGGAGCTAGAAAAATGATTGTGTGTCCACATAGCCCAAATACGTAGGTATGATGATATCTGCAATGGGACTTTTACTCAAGATGCTATCAAGTTTCTTAAATAAGAAACATACATATCCCTATTTATCAGGTAAAGAAACAACTACATATGCTATAGTGTGTACAACATAGATTTCTGATGTCAATTTTATGGTTTTTCCTAAAGATATTATAACTACACTTGGTTTATTAAAGTCTAATTTGGTTTTTCACTCTAGTTAGGACAGATTTTCCATTCAGTCCCATGATGTTGTGCCCCTTTATGTCTGCGAAAATTGATCTATTTTTTAATCAAGGACCTTCTCAGTCTCTGTAGATTAGTCTCAGATTTGGCTAATGTAGTGGCTCAAGGTTTGCTTCAAGTCTCAAGCCTTCAGCAAAGTTTTCTTTTCAGCTTTGCTTCTATTGGTAAATCTTAAATTGTCTGCTGCTATCAACCCCAGAGGGCCCCCTTCTCTGTAAACTGACAACTCTGAGTAGAATCTGTGCTTTAATTCCTGCTATGTTTACATTCTATCGCGCTATGGAGATACGCTTCTTCCTTGGGTGGAAATGTTACTCTAATTCAAACAGAAGAGCAAAACATTTCCATTCATTGGGCAGAAATATGAGTGTCTATTAACATATTCCTTCCCTTCTAATGGAGAGAGATTTGGAGTGCATTTTTATTTAGTGATGTAATATCTAAGCTAACGTTGGCTATCCTAAGAACACTTACATCACACAAAGTGTCCTTGCTGGAGCATCTCAGACTTTATGAGGGTTCAGTATTTGCTCTGCTCTTCAGCTTTGTCAGTTACTGATATTCTGCGAAGAGTATCAGCCTCTTGTTCCTGAAGACTTACAGGAACAATTTGTCAACATGTGATAGTGCCCTTCATGGAAAGGTACTAGACTATACCCAAATCAGAAATGCCTCCTTAAATACTCTTGATTACCAGTTATAAAAATAGTCACAAGGATGTAAAGTACAGCTTAAGAAATATAGTCAATACTATTGTAATAACTATGAATGGTGCCAGAAGAGAACTAGACTTATCGGGGTGATCACTTTGTAAGGTATGTAAGTAACCATAATGTTGTATATCTGAAACTAATATAATATTGAGTGTCAACTATAACTGAAAAATAAATTTAAAAAATAATAAAAATACATAAATTCTCCTGATTACCCATAATCATGAGCCATTGGGTTTTGGCAAAACAAGACTCCAAAGACATAGCAAACTATATCATTTTGAACTTTTGCTTCTAGTCTGTAATATACTGCAAGGAATACAAGGAATATGTAATATATATATATATATATATATATATATATATATATATATATATATATATATTTCCAGTTCATTATTTTGTTAAAAAAAACAAGTATCTGTTGATTTGGCTGAGTTTGTGGATATGTTGAAATGTCTCCTTGCTAAAGAATGAACTCTCCTTAATTTATCTGTGTTGGGACTCTTAATTGAACAACAATTCCTTGTATTTTCATTTTTTTTGTATATAGGCAAGCTACCAAGCTTTCCAGGAAACCATTGTTCCACAATACCCATACTTTGAGATTGGCATGCTTTGACAAATATTCAAAATGATGACATGCTTGTAAAATTTTCTTGTTCTTTAAAAAGAAATAAAAATTAGACAAAGGTACATATCATTGCCAATTATTAGAATTGATTCATTACCTCTTTTCTACTTGAGAGCATTTCTACCATTGTGTTTATTTTCATATAAACTTTTAAAATAACAACACTATCTGGAAATTTAATGGAAACAAAACTGAACTGTTGTGCATGAAATTATATGACTATGGGAATATTGCCCTAAATAATTTATGCTCAAGTATAGCAAAAAAAAAGTAATAAATAAACTGCATCCCTGTGCTCCAACACAAAGTTCCACCCTGTTTTCGGAACTGTTAGGAAACTATGATTCTATGGAAAATAAATGTTTTCCTTTTTCTTAAAACCCAGATATTTTGATTATTCTTATTAAATCATGTTGCTTCTCATAGATACTTATGAAAACTAAAAACTACAGACTCTAGAGATTCTGTAATAATGGTACCTCTTCATTTGATAAGAAAACTGAAAAATGTGATTGTTCTCTCCTGCGTCAGAGCCTTGACACTTACTATTCTCTCTGCCTGAAACATTTTACCCCCTACCCCTGTGTAGAGCTTGGCCTTGTAACTTTGAGATCTTGGCTCAAATGTCATCATTCAACCAATCTGCTAATCACAGTACAAAACAGTACCATTCCTTACCCATCCTCTCTATCCCATTACCTTGCCTTTTCATCTTCTATGCAGGTAATCTCACTTCATATGTATGTACCTTTTTATTCATTCATTTTTTTTGTCTTTTTCCTAAAAAGTTAACTCCAGGAAAAACAAGAAATTTATTTTTTTTCACTGCTGCATCCCCAGTGCCTAAAACACAACCTGTCCAATACTAGGACATCAACAGATGCTTGTTAAAAAAAAAAAATGCCTGGAAAATAAATAAGTTTAAGAAATCATAATTGCATATGCAATGTTTAATAAGGACGTCTCAGAGAATAAGTTATTGATTCTATTTCATTTACTAACTCTATTGCATAGCTCATTTTCTTCCCTAGTCCATATATACAGATAGCCTTGAATTACTCCTAATTTTTCTAATTTGCCAGGTATTTACAACCTCAGTGTTCATATCAATTTCTCAACTTAGAATATTTTCCCTACCATCTCCATCCTAATTCCAATTCAAATTCAATGATGACATTCTTGTCATGTTTCAAAGATCAGATTAAAAGATACTTCCTCCACAAAGCTCTCTATTTTCCCAGTCAGTTTTAATCAACAGTTTTCTCTCCATTGCTGTTGTTATATTCTTGTTATAGCTCTTACTTTAGTGTTTATGTTCTACTGTCCCCAGATAGATACTGGCATTTAAACTCTTGGTTAGTAAAGAAGTTAACTTATCTCTCAATACCGTAAGGTACACAGCACAATGCATTATGTACTTAAGATATTTAAAATATTTTGTGATAGAAAAAAAACTAATGTAATGTTTTTAGTAAATGTTCATAATAATATTGAGGCTCAGAGAGGTTGATTGTGAAATTATTTCTAATTCCTTCTAATTAATTTGACCTACTTTTGAAAAACATGAGGCCAATTTAAAATGACTTGTGTAGAATGAGAATAAACCTGAAAAAGTATATCTTCCCTCCAAAAGTCTATCTATATATGAATTTCAGGGAAGCATGTTTATAGATTGAATGGTGCCTATTTAAACAGGAAAAAAGAAAAACATATCATCTGCAGAAATTGACAGCCTGATGTTTCTGTCTCTGTAATAATTCATGTGCGTATAAAATGCAGAAGCTATTATGTGTAGCCCTTAGTCTGCCATTGCGTTTTTCAATAATACAGACACTCAATATCTAGGCCACTGAGTACATTTTGAATATATATATATATATATATATATATATATATATATATATATATATATATATGAAATGTCCTGGTGATAATGAGAAAACTTCAAGAAATAAGCTGAAATGGTATCCTTTTTATCCAAGCCTTCTCAATTTCTAAAGATGCTTCCTGATGAGTGGGCAGCCCGTAAGAATCCGCACTGCCAACATCCTGACACAGCATCTGATCCTGCTCTTTGTGGCCGTTTCTTTGCATTAGTGGGAAGCAGCACGTATTGACACTGAAATCTATTTAAAAAGCGAGGTTCCTGATGACTAAACTTCAAGAAAGCAGAGGCTTGAAAAATGCACAGAGGCACATTGTGTTGATAGCAGGCATTATTGACTCTTCCTGCTGACCGATCCCATGCCAAAGTCTCCATAGAGGCAAGAGAAGCCTGAGGGAGAAACGGAGCTGGTTTTTCTTAGAAACTACCTGCTGTCAGTCAGTTGGCATCATTCCGGGCAGCAGGTGCTCCGCAAGATAAAAAGAAAGATCGTTAGAGAATTGTTTTCTTTTTCTTTCTGTTTTTTGACAAGTCATTGATGGTAGGACCTCGTTGTGATAAAAGTTCAGTTTACCTTGACAAGATAGAATTTTCTCCAGGCTATTAACCCAGTCATTGGCCTGTGACAGATTAGGGAAAGGGAAAACATAGAAATTTGATTTTCCCTATCTTGACTTTTTTTTTTTTTTTCCTGCACATACAAGCAGTAGCTGGATAGAGAAAAACTATGCCTGCATTTCAAATACAACTACTCCAAACCAATTACTATGCAAGTGTTTTATTTTGGCTATGTCTTTAAAATCTGTTCCTTTTGCTATCTCTACTCGATCGTAAGACTGTACTGTGCATGATGCTACCATGTCATATTGCCTGAGGAGGACAAACTGATTATAAGGTCAGCAGATTAAATGCATGTAACTCTGTGTTATGGTATTGGTCATAATTTACCAACAGGAAAAAGTGACTGTGTGCAATGTCACAATTTCATAACTCAAATTCCTATTCTGTGGTATTAATACAAGGCTGCCCTGTGTCTGGATTAAGTAGCATAAATGTGTGGCTGTCTGCGGAGAGGTCAAAAACATATTCATGGAAGATACAAAGGGTGATAGAATGATGTCAAATGTTACTACTATAGGAAACAGTAGCAAATCGTGGATGCATTTGGTAAAAGCATGTGGATATTATATATTAAAAAGTAAAACAGATGATGGGGACATTTGTTTTAAGCAATGAATTGATTTTAAGTCAAAGCTGTCACTATCACCACTGAAGAAAAGCGAGAAAGACTTCAAAATGATCTTGTTAAAAGTAGAGTAACAAGGGAAAAGGAGGCAAGAAGCCATATGTAACAAGCAAAGTCAAGAAAGATTTGATATAAAGCCAAACTTGTACTCATTTAATTATAATATAATTGTGAATATATAATTAGAAATCTTAAATTCACTACAAATCACAAAATTTACAATGCTTGTACTATAAACAACACAAAATCAAACATAACATAATATTCTGAATAATTAATTTTCTAATTTTTTTTCTACATTTGTGGGCTGCATAGTCTTTGGTGATCTCTTCATATGACAAGGATTTTGGTAATTGTCTGTTTCTATAGAGAGAATAGAAAAATAGTGGGGACTTTCCTCTAGCAGAGTTGATGAAAATTTGTTCTTTGGAACTGATAATTTAGAAAAGAGTCCTTCATCTTTTCAGCCCATTTGTAGTGACCTGTCCAGACTTGATATGGCCTAGTGGGATGCATAAAACATGAAGCTTCCCACACAGGGAACTCTCTGGGTTTGTCATACTGCCACAAACTGTGCTCTACACACAGGGATGCTGAATAATTCCCATCCCCAAAGAAAATAAATATAGGGGGCATTTTAAATTATTTATTCAGTAGTGTCAGGAATAGTCCTCACAGGAAGTGCCTGTGACCAGACAGTCATGGGTATCAAGTTCTTCTTGAAATGGTCTAATAATTGGAAAGATTGTTAACAGACCAATTTCAGTTTCTGTGTCTATGCTGGGATTGGTGAAGAAGTGGTGGACAGTCCAACTTCCTGGAGCTCTGGACCAAGAAACCAAAGGTCAGTTGAGGAGCTGGGCTTATTATGGTGGCAGTGGATTGGTCAGGAATGTGTTTTGTTTTTTTAAACAGCTTTATTGAAATATATAATTCAAATATCATACAGCACACTCTTTTAGAGTTCATTGTTTTCTAGTATATTCAGCACTGTGAATCAGCATCATAATTTAATTTTAAAACATTTCCATTACCCCTCACAAAAAAACCCATACCATGTAGCACTCTCTTCCACCCTCCCCACTAACCCATGGAAATCACTAATCACTTTCTCTCTCTATGGATTAGCTTATCCTGGACATTTCATATAAATGGAATTACATTGTTCTTTGCTGTCTGGCTTCTTTCAATTAATATGTTTTCAAGGTTTATCCAGGTAGTAGCATGTATTAATATTTTATTCCTTTTTATTGCTGAATAATATTTCATGATATGGATATACCCCATTTCATTTTGCCATTCACAGTTAATGGACATTTGTGTACCATTCTACTGTAGTGGACAGTTGGATTATTTCCTATGAATAAGACTGTTATCAACAGTCTTATGAAAGTGATTTTGTGGGCATATATTTTCATTTGTCTAGGAATGGAATTGCTTGGTCATTGTGTGGATATTTCTTTAACTTTATCAAACAGTTCTCCAAAGTGATTTTAACACTTTATATCCACCCAGTAAGCAATATAAGACATTCCAGTTGCTCCACATTCCCAACATTTTGTATGTTCGGTCTTTATGGTTTGAGCCATTCTAATGGCTATAAAATGTTAGCTCAAAGTGATTTCAATGAGTATTTTTCTGAGAACTGTGATGTGCTTATACCCTTTTAAAACTGTGTCGTCTATTAAGTCCTTTGCCTACTTACATTGGATTGTTTCTTCTTTCCTCTTTGTGTGTCCAAGAAACAAATCTGTGTCATATATATAAAATATTTTCTCCGAACCTCTCATTGACCTACTAATTTTCTCAATGGTATCTTTTGATGAGCAGAAATTATGTTATTTACTAGTAATGTTTCGCAAATTTTCAAAATTCATTATTAGTTAAAACACTATTTTTATAGATCCCAAAGATTTTCTAAGTACATAATCATGCAAAAGTAGCTGATTTTACATTTTTTCCAATTTTGTGCCTCATCATATATTTTCTTCTACATATGCTATAGTTCTCACAATACAAAAATTGTATTATTGTTTTAAATAATAAATTATTTATATAAGATATCATACATGTTTATGCATACATATGTATTATACAAATTATGCATATTATATATATAAATATATATTAAATATCTTATATGTGAATGCATTTTATATTTATCCTTTTTGGTGTGCTGCATTTCTTCCTAGAGTTATGAGCACCCACCTACTATTATTACCTGTCACTCTTAAGAACTTTACTCATAATTTCTTTTAGTGAAAAGCCTAAATAATTTAAAATCTAAGCCTTTACAGAAATATTTGTCAACCTCTGCTAGAGCTTAGTCTCAGCTTTCTTAATTACGAAAGACCTCTCTGCTTTCCACTGCGATTCGTAGGTGGCTGGAAGTTCTTTTGACTCTTCATCTTTTCATCTTCCACCCACCCCAGCCTTCAGTGGGCTAGTGCATTGCATATAATGATAGCCCTGTGTTGCTCATGATGAGAATGAGGTGTTTTGTTTTTTTTCACTCTCCAGCCCAATCCCAACCTTTGTACACTAGAGATGACCCATAAGCAAGTTTACAACTTGAGGCAGAATTGCTTTGGATTGGGTCCCCCTGGGATTCTAATCTATCATACCAGCCCTCATATCTCTGTTAAAAATTGTTAATGTTTCAGGTGTACAATTCTGTAATACATCATTTTATACCACATTGTGTGTTCATCACCCAGGGTCAGTTCTCCTTCCATCACCATATATTTGATCCCTTTTACCCTCATCTACCACCCTTACAGAATTGTACACCTGAAACCTATGTAACTTTACTAACAATTGTCACCCCAATAAACTTTAATTTAAAAAAAAATTAATGTTTTGTTGGATTCACTTTTCCTTCTGACATTCACCAGAGATGAGAACAGTAATGGTTTTCTTCTCCCATCAGAAGTGTTTATCTTTTTCAAGAATTTAGAATTTTGAAACTCTGGCTTCAGACTAGACCAATATCTACTTACAGCCTGGAAAAATGTTTTATGTTTCCTTTTAATACTGATATCATGCAATAGCATAATCACAGTAACAATGCATAGGTGTTTAATTGGCATTACTTTAATGTTTGATTTGCCTCTTCCACTTGGATCTCTCTAATAAACCAGCAATAAAGAGCTATATATTGTTTATTTTAGACATATTTCTGATAATTATTTATTGTTACATGGTAGATTTTAGCATATATTATAACTATTGTCTAATACTATTTGGGATCTAAGTTAAAAATTTCTTTTTATTGTTATTGTTATTAAAGAACTGACAAGAGTCTAAGTCAAAGCTTAGCAAATTATGGCCTGCATGCCAAACTCAGTCATAAAAGAGTTTTATTGGAATACAGTTATGTTCATCCATTTACACATTGTCTATGGCTGCTTTTGCATTACAGTGATAGAGTTGGGACAGAGACTTTATGATATGTGAAGACTTTAAAATATTTAACATTTGACATTTTATTAAAAAAAAACCAAAGTGTGTTGTTCTCTGGTTACATGCCAAATAAACATAAATGTAAAAGTCCCTTCCCAGTAGAGTTTCATCAATTCAAACAAATGAAGAGAGCTAAGTGAATAATGAGTGGAAAGTTTTCATTAGGAAAAGTCATTAGTAGCTCTATAGTAAATTGTACTTGAGTTTAAGAAATCATTGGATTATTGACTATTAATAGATTTTGCTGGAATAGCATTTTCAAAATACTTAAATTATATATTTAAACAGTAAGAATTAAATAGTGTAACATCAATCAAAATCCAGAAACAATGAGAATTAAAATGTGTCAATCACTTTATTATTTAGAATCATAATGATTACCCTTCTTTGTTAATACCATTGCTTTCAAAAGCATGTACTATCATTTTCTACTCTAAATAAGTGTGTGGTTAGCTTAATGCATATTGACTTACTGAAGGGGAAATCAAATTTCTAAGATAGTTCCTTAAGTAAATGGATTATTTTAGTTGTTTTTCTTTGAACCATATCCCTCTTTGTCACCCAGTGTTAGAATAAGATATGTTTTCAGATTTAATCTCAAAATAATTAAAACATAATGAACCCATCAACATCAATACATGTCTATTTGCTTATATGAAGTACATGGATATGCCACAAAGGGCCCTCCTTGCAGGAAAACTATTATACCAGCTCTCATTTATTTCTACCATACATCACAAATACATATTTATGTTGCTTTACATTTGAAAACTTACATAAGTTACTCCACTGAATATTTGGCCTTCATTTTGTTTTATTTTTCAAATACACTAATGCATATTTGGTTATAAATAGGATTTCATTTTACTACTCCCCTAGAGTGAGTTCCTATCTATCTATATTTCTTTAGGGCTTGACTAGACTTAGGTCTATCTTCCAGCTGAGAAACATCCATTCATTATATTAGTTTCCTCATTTATGAAGATACAAGAAAGATCAGGCAACTTTGAGCCTAACAAAAATATGCTAGATAATTATGCATATATATTTATACATGCATATATATATATATATATATATATATATATATATATATATATACACATACATATACTTGTTATAATTCAGCTAATTCTTTATCCATTCAGCAGCTTCTGTGTAATTAATTTGAAATACCAGTGAAACACTATAAAACGCTGTTAAATCATATTTCATACCTGAGAATTCTTTTAGAATTTTGACTACATTAAAATAAAGATCAGATGAGTTTATATTTTTAATTGTAGGTATAATGCTTTTTACCTTCTCTTATTTTGAAATATATGCATGAATGCATATATTTTCTGCTGTGTGATGATATACTAAATACACTTTTTTCTTTAACTGTTTATAGATATCATTTTCTATTTCCCTATCTACTATTCTCATCTATATAATGTATTAAGTAACACAACTCAAGCTGGCTGGAAATATTAAAGCAAATAATGTATATAAAAGGACTTTATCAAGTACAAAGCAAGGAGAAAGTATTCTTATTTGGCATTTTTATGATCATTACATAATGCCCATCAGTGCATGGAGTATTTACAACACGACAGTTGTTAAATTCTAATGCTAGAATTTATTATTATTACTTACTATAATTGTTTTTAATTGAGGGAAGTTTTTACTCTTAATAATATTAGAAAGGTAAAGTATCAACATGAAGGAGGACAAACAAGTTTACTAAATACCTACTGTGCTAAGCATGATGTTTGGTTCATTATACAAGAACTATAAATATCTGCAATGCTCACTAGCCTATGACCATACAATTAATGTTAATGCCAAAGTAGCCATTAAATCTAATGTCAAAAGTTCCTTGTCAGGCAGAAACTCAAGCCCCATGAAAAATGTTTTTTGTAAGTTCCCAACAGGTATTTTGGCAATATCCAAGGTGTGTCTTTATTATGTTTATAAATTAGCCCTGGTCCCAACATGAGAAAAATCATTGTCATCTCTACTGGGCTAAGATTCTGCTGAGCAGAGATTCTGCACACCTGGAAATCCATGACTATGACTGTAATTCAAGCCACAGATTTGCCAAAGCCAATGGGGTGGAAAGCCCTGTCATTAGCCCTCCCAGACCACTAATGCACTTGACCCTCATAGCACACAAGATGAAAAAAGAAGTCTCTTAAGAAAAGTTGTCCTGGGCCTGGGAAGTATCTGGTTTACACATAGGCCCTGTCAAACCAGATGACATATAGTGACACCAGCATGGGTCAGACCAGATCCAAATGTGAGCCTTTCAACTGCAACTGGAACTTTTGTATCTTTCTGACCTATTGGCCTCCTTGTTGAGTCTAGCTCATTAGGAGAGAAATATTTCTTTTGATGGTGAAGGTTGGAAGTGTTCCATATCATATAAAAACTTATTTTTTTACCAACTTCTTAGCCCCACACCAGTCCACCAAAAATGTGCATGTATATCTTAATCAACCCTAAAAATGAACACCATTTTTGTCCCCTGAGAAGCATGAAGATATTTTGAGGCACCATTTCAATCATGAGAAAGAAGGAAAGGCTAAACAGGTTAGGGAATACTTTAGGGAAGAGTATAACCTAAGCAAGCATACCAAATTTATTTGTATCTCAAATCTCATTTAAGTTTGTGTTATCCAATTTTATTATCATGACAGACTCATTAAGGAGGTTTAATATAATTGCTATTTTAAAGATAATGGAATCTTTGAAGCTCAGAAAACTATAATTCATGTGTTCATAGTTATATCATACGAGGGTTAAGAGTCTAACTCAGGACTATCTGAATACAATGGCTTCGCTTATTTTTCTTATATTAGAAAATTATAACATTTTAACATTATATATACTATATATACACGTAACATACACACATACAAACAACATTAGACATATATCATTATTATTACTAAATAATTTTGGGAACACTAAGATTGTCTATTCTTTCTCACTTGATTTTCCTGAGAGTTTTGGGGTATGTGTGTTTCCTTGGCTGTGTGTGTTCATTTGCAGCAAGGTGAGATGAGAGAGAGAAAGCGTACCAAGGAATAGAGTCTAACTCTTCAGGGAAGAGGAGAGAGCACACAGAACAACACAGCATGACTCGTTCTAACTTTTTCCTCAGTCCCTCTGACTTGTTCCCGCAGCCTAATTATATTATGCAGGGGTTCTACTTAAGAATGGGAAACTTCCTCTCTGAAAGCTTTAACCTGAAAACATGTTACCATGCTATGCACATCAAACATCAACAACTAATTTTTTAAAGGTTCCTGGCCTGTTTTTAAATACTAAAAGTGTACTATAATACAATTGCTTCTGAAATACGTTTCCTAAAATCAAATCTTAAAAGAGAAAATAAAAAGCATAACGTGTCTGAGATATCTTCAAATAAAAGGGAACTGTCAGATTAGCAGCAAGACTCATACAAATGTCTTCATTCAATCCTCAGCAGCACAACACAAAATTGCGCAGGGCTTACATGATGTCATTGATGTGGGCAACTGTACTGCAATAGCTACTAAGGAGGTATATGTTACATCTGCGCACGTGGGTGGTATCTGTCATAATATTATGCCACATGTTTTTGAATAGTCAAGTATTAGACTGACTCTACATATCTGGGCTTTGACATGCTCAGAATCCAAGCATTCCAGTGGATAATGTGATTCCCATGCAGAAATAACATAAACCCTTCTGCCTTTCAATCTCAGGCAAGTAGACCCCATCACTCAGAGCACCAGTGACCTCTGGGTCAAAATTGGCAAGAATGCTGTCAAACCTATTAACATATTGCCATCATTTTCCCTTTCGAGAAGCTCTCTTGTAAAGAATACTCATTCACCTTTAGACAGCTCTTTCTCCCAGCGGTCTTCAATCTTACAATGCCTACAATTATACATGACCTCAGAAATGTGAAAGTAAATTTAGTAAGTTTGTCTGTCAGTAACATGCTTTCTCTGTGCTTCTTCATTAAAAACAAAATAGAACAAAACAATCCAGAAAGAAAAGAAAAAAAAACCTTAAAAAATGGCTACCGGTAATAATAAAATATATTGATTTTGTTATACTAATAAAATAAAAAGCAAAAAAAGAAAAATTAAAAATTATGTCTATAGTTAAAAGAAACTACTTAGTATAAGACTTTAATTTGTATATGCTTTATCTGTTGCTTAAACAGAAATGTTCTTCCAAATGAAAATAGAATGACGCTCGGTTGTGAGTTTTTCTAATCTTGTATTCTTTTATTGCTTTTACAGAAGTAGGATATCGATGACATAGTATACTTTAAAATACTATATTCAAACCACCTGGGAACCTGTTGAAATGTAAATTCTGATTTGTTGTGCTTGGGGAGGGCCTGATAATTTGCACGATGTTGATACCCTTGGTCCAGGGATCATATATATATATATTTTTTTTCTAAGTCATTTCAATTTTTTTTTAATTAAAGTTTATTGGGGTGACAATTGTTAGTAAAGCTACATAGGTTTCAAGTGTACAATTCTGTAATACGCCATCTATATATCACATTGTGTGTTCACCACCCAGTCAGTTCTCTTTCCATCACCATACATTAGACCCAGTTTATCCTCTTTTAGAGTTCTCCTCCCCCCTTACCCTCTGGTAACCCCTAAACTAGTGTCTATGTCTATGGGCTTTTGTTTCATCATTTATTAAGTAGCAAGGTTCTAGTCGAGAGTATAGAAGTTCCACCTGCTCCAGATAAACAGTATCTGTCACATCACAAATATATGTAATTGAGGTGTGTAGTTTGCAGAGTAGCTCTTAATTGAGACATACAAAACATAAAAGCTTACACTGATGAACAGTTTCATCCTACCATGAATTTGTTATAGTGAAAACTCTGCCCTATTCAATTCATTCATTCATTTAACAAATCCTTATATAATGCTTATATCATTATTTGATGCTTCTATGTAATGCAATCCTTATATAAGCCTTACATAATTAGATAATGCATACGTCATGTCCTGCTTCATATATTTTATGATTATAAACCTTTTCTTCCTTTTAATAACCCTATTTTTATCCTCACCTTACCAGTAATTAAACTAAAATATAGAGTGATTAAGTGACTTATTTAATGACACAGTCTATTAACTCTAGCATCTCAGAGGCTAAAATAGTTCTCGATATTCTTTATAGTGAAAATTGCAGTAGGCTAAAGTTTTCTCACATCATTTGCTAAATAATAGTCATATTTACCTACATTTTATTTAGTGCATAATATGTGGCGAGCCCTATGCTGTTTTTTTTCTCTTACTTCATTTTCTTAGTAACCTTGTGAGATATATACTGTCGCCATTTTGCAGGTGAAATCCCAAAGATCAAAATGAGTAAACTGGATTTAAACTGCAAACCATTGGCAGCACCACATTCAGATCCAAGAGAATCTAGTCAGGCTTCGTTTTCAACGTATGTTATGTTACCCCCAAGTAAAAATCACTCAAAAATAATGGAATTTCTCCTAGGAAACCTGAGAACTTCTTTAAGTACATGTATGAATTAACATTCTGTATCTTACATAATTTAAATATGCTGATATTTTTTATTTATACTGGTTAAACAGTACATAGCTCAATGCCAAATAATTCATCGTTTCTTTTTAAAAAGATAATTCTTTGCTATTTGCTGTTAGTTATAAAAGATCTTAAAAATAAATTAAAAGTAGAGCTATTATTTCAAATTATTAATAGTTTGTAAATACCTAAACTAGTTTTAAATTTAATAAGTGATTGGGAGCTAAATGGATGTTTTCTTTTTTTAGGACACTATTCTGAATGCTCTTGATTTTCAGTTAATCAAATCCAGTAATATAAAGTTGTATTCCTTACTACTGATTTAATTATCAAAAACTTTCTGAGAATGTTCAGGAGGAAGAGACACTAAGAAAAATCAACTAAAGTAAATATAACCAGTTGATTCTAAAAAAAAAAAAAAAAAAAAAAAATGTAACAGTAGAAATGGATTTGTATCCATAAACACACAAGGTAAGAGGTGACAAAACCCTGAGGAGGCCAGTGACACTAATGGAGCAGCCTGGGCGGGGAGGTACAGCTGCCGGATGTCTTTTACTCAGAGGTGGTATTACTGTAGACAAACCAATCTGCAACTGTCAGTCAAAGCCATAACCTTCACACTCACCTTTTGCAAATTATCAGGACTCTATCCTCCTAATAACAAGTATGCATGCCCATGGATATGTATTGGGAGTGACACCTGACTTGAAACTTTAATCCGTATTTTAAAATAAATGTCTTACGCTGAGACTACAAACAATGAGTTATTTTGGCATTTACTTTTTCCATTTTTATACTGTCCCCCCACATAAATGTTTGACTTGATTTCATTCATTTATTTCCTTTCTTTCACTCCCCTCTCTGTCCGGCCTCTTCTTTGTCTTTTCCCTTTTCTTTTTAACCTCCCCGCAGAGTTCGGGGCGGAGAACTGGATTAGACCAAGACAAGAGGATACCCAAGCAAACTCATAATTTCAGTGTTTCTGCAGACATTTCCCAACATTTCTTGGTGGGACTTAGGAACAATTGTTTAAAAAAAAATTAAAAGCCTCTTTATTTGGTGTAAACCATACAAAGCTTCACTTTGCAGGAACAGCTGCAATTGCTAGAGATTTACCTGGTATTCTATAAGAAGCTGGAAGAGGGAATTTACTAACAAAACACATGACTTTTCTTTTAAAAAAAATTCCATGAGTCTCTGTTCTCATCCTCCAGCCAGCAAACATTGTTTTTTCCTTCCTTTCCAGCACTCAGCCTTCTGGGCTCCCCATTACTCCTTTGTTTTAATCTCACCTGTTCTGGGTCTTCTCAAACTTTTATCTTTTTGTTCTGATAAAGATGAACTGTATGTCATCTTTTTCTGATTAGTTCATTCACTTATTCTTTTCTTTAGATTCCACATATAAGTGCTAGATGGGAGGGGGGTGGGGATAAAGGGGAAAGTGAGGGGATTAGAAAGCAGTCAGTAACCACAAGATTGCCACAGGGCTGGGAGAGTTAATTTGGAGAATGTAATCAATAATGTAAAGATTTTTGTAGGGTATCCGACGGACACTTGTCTCATTAGGGAGACCACTTCAGGGATGATGTAGATGCCTGATCACTGCACCGTACACCTGAAGCTGAAGCTGAACAATAATGAATGTCAACTGCAGTTTATATATATATAAACTGCTTTGTAATTAGCAAGATGAATTCACTTCTAGTGACATCAGTAAGTTCTATTTTTATGCAAAAGTGTCTTTGGATTTCTGCTATTTTTTGAGGCCTGCTAGAAACAATAGAGCATTCTATCACTTTTCAAAGTTTGCTCTTTTTATAAGAAAGACTCTGTTTTGCACATTCTAGTAACGACTTGAAGTGTTTTTTTGTTGGTCATAGTCTCCAGTTTGTTGATGCACGATAGAAGTACACAGCAATGAAGGGACAGGGTGACTAGTTAGTCCAGTTACAAAGGCAAAATATGGCACTTTACTAGTGTTTACATTAATATTTTTATCTATGCATTTTTACCAATTTTATTTCCAATTGTGGATTTTTCAGTCATAAATTTTGCTCATTTACATATTGAAGCATTATTTATTTTTATCTAAATGAGTAAAATATTTTTTGATACGTAAATTTAACCTCTCTTTTGTAATGCTTGCTACTGATCCATTTTCCCATCCCATTGTCTTTGTTTTGATTCTTTTTTGAATATACAAGTTTTTATGAATTTATAGAATCGATTCATATCTTTACGTTGTGAATACTTCTATAATTTCAAAGTTAATACAGAAAGTCAATTAGGCTTAAAAATAATATTGACAAATATGTAATTGTATTACGAGGATTAAATGAGATTATGTACGTGTCCCAGGTATAAATGAATTGCTTTTCAGTTCTGCATATGCACTTCATTGTTCTTTGTGAAATTTGAACTGGACTCTAACATTTTTCCTTTGCTGACATAATGCTCAGTGTGGTCAGTAGAAGGAAGTAGAAGGATCCTGCAGGAGAAAGAGTCTTCTTTCTCTGCTTCTGGTGGGCTTACCCTTTTCTTGCTCGTATGTCATTGCTGCCAGCAATTATACTGGAAACCCAGTAGTTCTCACCTTCCAGCAAGTTATTTATTTATTTTATTATTATTGTTTTTTTAACCAGTCTCAGCCCCTGGTTCCTGGTTCCAACACGTGTTTTGTTGGCAACATTTTGTGGTTCATTTTTCCGGGGTTACAGATGGTTAGAAGTACAGTTCTACACTGATTCATTGGCAGTTATTAATGGTTTGGCTCAATGATCTGAGACTTAGGAGAAATAGGATTAGAATGTTGGTAACAAGGAAGTCTGGGGAAAACAGATGTGTGTGGAACTCTCAGAATGGACATAAACTATGAAGATATCTGTGCCTAGATTTTAAATGCCTACCAAAGGGCCTCTACCTCAGAGGAGGCTCTTAGTAATCAGGTAGAAAAATGACAAACTTCTTGGACACCTGTCAGTCTCCTTCCCAAGCTATCCCAACACTTACTCAGTGAACACATGAACAAAAGTGGCTTATGGGCTCAACAACATGGACCTCCCCTTCCCCAAACTGACCTGGCTAACATCAATGCTCAGCACCTAAGCTCTACCAGCAGAGACCAACTAAGCCTCAATATGACACCAATGAGACAATGAGATATTCCTTTTCAAGCACCAAATTGTTAAATCAGTGACTGCAAGCAGTTGGCGAATCTAGGAAAATGGGTTCTGATACCCTCTCTCAGCAGGTGTGTAGGTTGGCATAATTCCTGGTGGCCAAACAGATAAAGGACCTCCTTTTCTAATGATCTAAGGATATTCCTTCTAACAACATACAGTGGTGGATTTACTCTAAGGCTAACGATGTTGAACCTCATAGCCTCACACTGTCTTACCCCCTGGAAGGAGCATCCTAGCAAGTGTCTTCACATGGCCACATGATTTTGGAAATTTGCAAAAGAGATATTTTATATTCTTACCCACCAAAAATGCCCACCCCACAAAATTCTATCAGCCTAGGTCTCACAAAACTGGATCTGACGTGAAAGTACTTTCTTATTGAGAGAGAGAGAGAGAGAGAGAGAGAGAGAGAGAGAGAGAGAGAGAGAGAGGAGATTCAGTCAGAAAATCCTCAATGAAATTACGTTTAGCAGATACTTTTAACACACATTGGAAGAGATAGATTGTAGGGTCCCTTTGGGGATGTTAAAATGTAGTTTGGCTTTTAATTACCTTAGCTTTTTTATATTACTTTTACTGTATAAGCATTCATTTTTTTGATTCATGTGGCCCCACTTTGTATAATGCATTACAACTGTTTCTAGTTGTAAAAAAATCAATATGTAAGGGATAGCTAGATATCCTAAATTTATATGAATATTCTTTCTTTTCTATGAAGAAATACATACACGGTCAGACAATTAAGTTCGCAAACTTTCCACCTGTAAGTACACAGTGGAAAGTTTGCAACCTTAATTGTCTGAACTTGTATAGCATTTCTCTAAAAATTGAAAATGTTAACAACATCAGTATTTATGAAAGTACATATGATGAGAGCATGAGGATATTTTGACTTCTGTTCAAGAATGACCTTAATTATTTCCATAGACACAGGATTAATTTATCACAAATGAGTTTATGAATACCATGGAAAATCAATCTTGCTATCCTAAATGCCTACATATTTTGAAAGTCTTATGAAATATCAAGCATTACAATAATTTTGCAAAATGATTTTTAAACCTAATATACAATTTTATAAAATATTTGGACCCATTGTCTTATAAATATTTATAAAATCTCTCATGGGTTTGCCAAAATATCAGTGGCTTTTTGTTATTTACAACAGGTAACATGAAACTAAATTGAAAGGAACAACACAGTCAAAACTACCCTTTGGGGATAGAAAGTGACAGCCACGTTACAAGGAGGGTTCCTCCATGTAACAATGGATCAGAACACAGGAGTGTACCAGCTCCTCCTAGCTTTCATACAGACCTCGCAGGCTGCAGGTTGCTTTAAGGAAACTTCCTTTTCTCTTTTTCCTTCAAAACTGCACTGGATTTTTTAAAAACTAATATATGGTGATGGAAGGAGAACTGACTTTGGGAGATGAACACACAATGGGATTTATAGATGATGTAATACAGAATTGTACACCTGAAATCTATGTAACTTTACTAACAATTGTCACCCCAATAAATTTAATTAAAAAAAACTAATTTTACTAGTATAATGATAATAATAGGAGTCAGGGCGAAAGAATGTAATTTACACTAGAATCTAGAGCTTGTCATAAGTAGCTTTAAATACAGGTATAATAAACAAATAGCAGGAAATCCTCTCATTCTTTTATAAGTGTGGATTGTATCCCATACTCCCAAATCAAAGTGGGTGGAAAAAGCTTAAAATATTGAGAGGCATATTCACAAAAGTTAATATTTTAAAACAAGTTCCTATGTTTAATGTATTTTTCTCTGGGTAGTCAGTTGTGTTCAGTATTATTTTGCTTTTTATTATTAGCAATATTCATGTAGATTTTTTTCAACTATTTCAAAATTATCGTTTTAGATATTAAATCTAAAAACTAATGATACAGAGATTCAATAATCCGTAAGGCAAAAAATAAATGTATTTTCTTTTATATGACTTCTATACAAGTAACAAATTATCATGAAACTACTTATTTTTCAAAATAAACAGATCCACAAATATTTCTAAAAGTTCAGTGGAAGTGTTTAGTTCTTACAATTCCTGTACGGTCAAATACTGTATCTTCTGAATAGAAAAATTTAAGAGCATAAAAAAAATCGAATGAGATATATGTCAAGCCAGTGCCTTTTCTAGGTGAAATCTGAAGTTTTGGGAATCTTCCCAGACTAAAACCTAGTAACAATTTATATTAAATTACCACAAAATAAATAATAGTACAGCATTGCATATTATAGGGTAAGAACAGTAATATTGAAAAGGATCAGATGAAAATATAATTATCTCCCAGTGAACACACACATACACAAAAGAAATATAAATCCATTTCACCTGCCAGATCATTTTTCCTTTTTATGAAACAGGAAATTTAAAACACACAATTTATTCTACCTGTTGAAGTAATGTAAATGAAGGTGGACGTAGCCTGATAACTGCATTCCTCTTTAGATTTACCAAATGAAAACTAAGCAATTTTTGGGTGTATATGCTATTAAATAAAGTTGACATTCAATCAAAATCTTGTAGAATATCATGTACCATAGGAAAACATAAAGCAACAACTGCAATAACTAATAAATTGTGAGAGCTTGAATGTTTTAGCTTTCCCGAAATAGGAAGGAAATACTATGGATATAGTTTTGGTATTTGTGGCAAACTGTGTGACTTAGTCACTCTAAAAGTCAGTTTTTACATCTGTAAAATGGACTTAATTATAATATCACCTACCTCATAGATTATTGTAAAGATCCATAACAAAAATTGTAAAGAATTACTCAGTTAATATACATTTACAAATGTTAGTTGTTATTGTTTGGTAAATTAGTTTGCTCAGAGACAAAGCCAGGTCTTTCTGTCCACACATCCATGATCTTTCTGTTGCTGCTACTGGTCAGAATAAAACAGATTAAAAATATTCTGGACTTTGTTTTCTTTAAATTCAAATAAAGCTGAGTCTAAGTAGGGTATCCCCATTATCTGAATCATCTGGAATTGAAATAAACTTGCTTCTCCATTAATCCCACACATTTTGTTGTCATCTTCACTCCCTGTGTACTCGCCACTTATAGAAATATATGGAAGAGATTTAGAGTTAATAATCTGATAGGAAGCTGCCCTGCCTGAAGCAAATCTTAATGAGTATGTTTGTTAATTTAGCCCAAAAAACACTGCTGAGCAACTATTATCTACAAAACACTCTGTGAGGGATCATATGGCCAGAACCCAAAAATTTGCTAACAGTCTCTGTTGGTACGTGTTTGGACAATTAGGCACCCTTATCCATTTAGAGGGTATATCAGTATAACCCTATGGAGACCAGCTTACCATGTCCATAGAAATTTGAGATAAAAATTATCCATTTAGAGGGTATATCAGTATAACCCTATGGAGACCAGCTTACCGTGTCCATAGAAATTTGAGATAAAAATACTCTTTGAAACAGGAATCAGAATTTTTTTATGCTTTAGCTATTGCAAGATTATAACATAGTTTGTAATAGCAGACTTGGAAACATACTAAATACACATCAATAAGGGAGAGGATATATAAATTATATTATAACTATTTGAATAGAATATAATAGAATATAAAACCGCTATTAAAAAGAAAGCGCACTGTATATAATAATAAGAAAAATCTCTCTAAAGTACAGATTTATTGTTAACTAGTAGTGTGATATTGTGAAAAAAATAAATAAAAATAAGCAAAAATCCACATTTATATGTCAATAAATTCAAAAAAATAAAATTAAAAAAAATACATAAGATCTAATAAGAATGATACCTAATGAAAAGGAAAGCAGAAGCTAGATCACTGAGAGATTGGTTTTTCATCATATGTCCTTTTTATATCTTCTGCATTTGGAAAAGGGTAAATATTTTACCTTTTCAAAAGGAAATCTTCTGAAAAGTGACTATTTTGACCACTGCTATCTGCTACAGGAAAAAAGTACTCTAAGGAAGTAGGAAGCAGAGAAACCAGTTAGGGTGTTATTTCAATGGTCCAGATAATAGACAGCAGAGTTGATTCTGGATATATTTCATAGAAAAAGCAGAAAGTGCTTGGTGACGATTGGATGTGGGATTTAAAACAAAGGCAATAAACAAGGAAGACATAATGAGTAATATCACAAAAGACAGCTGGAGAAAAAAATTTGTAAAAAAATTTCTAAGAATTTTTGTACATGTAATGCTAAGGTTAAAAGGAACTGAAATTAAGATGTCATCAGTGTATAGAAAGAATTAGATAAATTAGAGGCTAGAAATAGTGAGAACATTTGAAGATTATTTTATTCATTATTTATAATTATTGTAACCTTAACTAGAGTGGTAGAAGTTGCAAAAGAAAGGAAAGAATTAAATGAAAGAAACACAAATTTCAAGATATTATAAAACTAATGTTTTATTTGTCTATCCATTTACACATTTGTTTATTGTAGTTGTTTGCCTACTTGCTGTCACATACTTTGAGAAAAGTATCATATTCTTCCACAATTCAAATTTGTCTCACAAATGCTGTTTGTTGGTTGGATTGGAGTTCTAATATACTATTTTGAAGTAATTTGAATTTGAGTACTTTTGGATAGGGAAGTATGCTTGGGCTCTTGGGGCTTTTCTCTACTTCCTTACACATCTAGTAGTTTGTGCATTGATGTCCCCTCCATCTGTAGACATTGAGTTTGTGACTACAATTTACACTATACATTTCCCCAAGGATTGGGACATCTTAAAAAGCTGTATATGTATGTATATATTCTGCAATGTAAAAATGATAAAATTATGGAAAAATAAAGAAGAGTAGGAAAATTCTGTGTAGTTTCACTCTAAGAATATATTTCATATAGTAGAATAGAAATTTGACTTTGAGCTTGCCAGCTACCAGTCCAGGGAGGAAATACATGATTCACAATGCCCAGAGGATAAATAACAAATGAATTGCTATAGGTTCAACAATTAAGAAGGAAGGAAGGAAAGAGAAAAAAAGAAACACAAACCAAGTTTTTTCCTAAACTAAGATATTTAGATAATTCTTTAATGACCCTGTATAAATATCATCAATAACATCTCTGGTATGAATGGAATAAAAGTATTTGGATGAGCCTAGTTTTAAAGATATCTTTCAATGTAGAGATCTAAAATTCAATTTCCCAAATGAAATTGTGTAAAGGGTCAAAATAATAGACATACTAGGCAGTTTAAAAAATAAGATTGTGTGAATGGGAAATCCCTTAGATATTTATGAATAGAAACCGTGTATTGGAATCAAACTTTTATAAATTTTGGTATACCAAATCTTTTAACAGTGCCTGAAATTATTTATTTGTAGGGTAAGGGCAGATTTAATTTTTTTTTAAAGGTACCCATGCTAGACAAAAATTAAGTAGTAGAAATATGCAAAAAAACATAAAAGTACCAAAGTCCATGTCACCTGTGCAGGAGATGGCTGGGGAAAAGAAAATCTGGATCTGTTTCAATTTACTGAAAAATCCAATGGTTAACTAAGGTTCCCAAATCATAACTGCTATAGCTGAATTACTCAAAGTGCTGGCACAATATGACACATTACTATTAATTCTGAAGTATGATATAAGTAATTTATTAAAATGTAAAGTATAAAGGCTTGTGAATAGTTGATGAAAGAGTAAATTTTTACATAATTTACTCATATAAATTTAATCTAACACTTAAAAGAGTTACATACTCAAGTTTCCAGTTCCTCATATTACCCACCAACCCTATCATCTCACTGAGGCCAAAGTCAGTTGGCTTTTCTCATAATAGAACAAAACATTATTGTTTCTCTTGAAACAGGAAAATCTTATCTATACTTAGGTACCTATCAAAAGACAGAAAACACTAGATGGAAGTAGAAGTTCACAAAAATTCAAGGAAAATGGAGGAAGCATACTTTTTAGTTTAATAAACATGTAGTGGAGCATCTTCACTCATTTGTACTGCCTACCTGATTCCCACAGGCATTTGAGTTTGTCTGCAAAGCTTTCCAGCCAAGGAGAGAAGAAGCTAAAAGAGTGCCATGTGGCTCGACATGAATAGATGAGAGTGAGAGGTGTCAAGAAGGCAAAAGAAAACGCAGATCTTTAGCTTTTAAACCATCATCATAGCTAAGATCTGTGAAGCAAATCAACTGTGACCTAAAATTACACGGAGCCTCCAAAGAAAGCTTCACAAAGAAGGGTACCCTGGAAACACCTTCTATACAGCCTAAAGCTTTTGGAACACCCAGAATCAAGAGAGGCCAGTTAGCAGCTTGTGATAATCATGGTCCTCTAGAGAAACAGTACCAATAAAATGCATACTTATATTTATTTTAAGAAATTGTCTCATATGATCATGGAGGCTGCTGGCAAGTCCAAAATCTGCTGGTGGGCCAGCAGCCTGGAGACCCAAGAAAAGCTGATGTTGTTGCATTTCAAATCCAAAGGGTGGCTGGGAGAATCCCCTCTTGTTCTAGGGAGTTCAGTCTTTGTTCTATTTGGGCCTTCAACTGATTAGATGGGATCCACCTACATTATGTCAGGCAATCTGCTTTACTCAAAGTCTGTGGAATTAAATGTTAATCTCATCCAAAACATCCTTACAGAAACATTCAGAAAAATGTTTGACCACAAATCTGGCCACTGTGACCCAGCCAAGTTGATGCATAAATTTAGCCATCACACCAAGTTCATCTCAGCAAATTCTATATCAGCCAACAGTTATACTGTCATAAGAATTCATACATTCACCTTTATATTGACTTCTTTTTTTTTTTTTTTACAGAACAATGTAAAATAAAACATTCAGCATAGAAAATTGTAAAGCTCCCAGAAATAGTCAATCTGGACCCTCTCCCTGGGAAAGTGGAAGAAATATCGGCATTTGTTCATTTATTTAGCTGATTCTGTTTGCAGATTTAAGTATTTAGTGAGCTAAATAAAAAATTTAAATGACATCAATTTATGAATTTATTATTGCCATTAATACTTACTTTATGAAAATGTCAAAGAGCATTAGTTCTAAATTGAATATACATATCTAATTATATCAATAGTTACAGCATGTTTTCCTGACCCAGGATACAGTATGAAAGATTTTCCAGGTGGTGTGAAATGAACATTTGTATAAACCAAATCCATTTTAATGTGTGTTTTGGAGGTGTTAGCATTTTCATCAGTGGCTTGTGTTTTCATCATAATCTCAGATATCTCTCTTATAAAGTGATGAAGTGTGATAATCATTAGTTGTGCTAATTTTAGACTATGTTACTTGAATAAAATTGCTACTTTTCTGTTTAGAGACTTGGATCTAATGGACGACTTGCTTCTACTTTTCAAAAGTTAGAGATGTGCTCGCAAACGTGAGTTTACCCAGTTACTTTTGAATATAGTAAGAAATATGTCAAAGCACCAGTATTATTTATAATGGCAATATTACTAAAAAGTGATGCTGTCGTTCTTTACATTTTTAAGGAAAATGATGTAGAATTCTTAAAGATTATTATGCATGAGATCTTATGGCAGATTTAGTTAGCTTTGTGAATAGAAAAACTACACGCTTTTTTTTTTAACCCTACACTAAAGAAAGGATATTAAATGAGTAAATTTTACAGCAGGCTACTACAAAGGGGACCTCCAAACATACTTAAAAATGGTTATTTAACTGCCCACCACAATGTAATGTATAATTATGAATAGTATTATAGTTTCCATAAATAAAAAAAATGCAAATGCTATTGCCAATTGCTAATTTGTACGGAAGTATTTACCTAAAGAGGATTTTAAGAAAGTAAATCATTAAACTATTTTCTAATATATTTTTCCATATAATAGTTGCCTCTTCTTAAGGTTTCTTTGCTATGGACAATTTTATTGGCTATTACAGATTCATGAGTATCACATAAAATCTTCAAGAGCATGATGATATAGTGGTTTCAGAATCCAAAGTATGATCTTTTAAAGAAGAGTTGCTCTCTTTTAATATAATAACACTTTCTGCTCTAGTTCTTACTTTACAAATCAGATTTCAGGTAAATTAAAACTGAGTACACCTTTGGATCTATTTAGCCTCCCATGTTAGAATATTTATGAAAATATATGAATCAAGTTATTAATTCTTATCTTCAATGTTATATATTTTGTGATCTAAACAAATACAGAAAAGAAGTAAGAACTATATACTTATCCAATTGAGCTGGCTTAGTTTTATCCAAAAGGAATTAAATTCATATTTCACTTAAGAAATCATATATCTCCTGCTGACTCTGACTACTGTGTCATTCTTTTATTCTTCTTTGTCAATCAAAAAACTCAAATATCATTCAATCAATTAATATCCAAAGGCAAAAAAAAGAACTTAAATAGGAGAAAATGTTCTAAGTCTTTTCAAAGCCAAAGAAAATTCACTATTATCTGTGAAAATAATATTAAAATTCAGTGTGTTGCAAAATAATAATAACCAAAGTGAATTTCCAATAAAAGTCATTTTTCTGTTTTATGTATTCCTCAATTCAGTGAGTATTTTAAACTGATTTTCAAAGTACATACACATTTTCATATTTGTCTCCTAGCATTATAGATTCCTTTTTAGGTAAATTTTTCTTTGATTCAAGTTTTTAACTTATAATTACATTTTTGCATTAAACTATTTATGGCAGTGATTTGATTAACATATAAGGATATATTTAATTCCTGTCATCTTTGTATCAATGGCAAATCCAAGGTTTTTTTAGATTAAGTCTCTTGAAAATGATGTATATAATAATTTTGTTTCTTAAGTTTGTCAAGAATTGAGTAGAAAGACTTTTAAAGAGTCTTTTAAAAATTAGTGCTCCTGATGTCCAAATGCTCATTGTTTATAGTCCCTGAGCTTTGCGTAATTAAAGATTCCTGATGTGAGTCATTCAGTTTGTGTGCAATGAAGCCAATGAGAATTAAATAATGACATGGATAGTGTATTTTGACATATTCATATTTTTAATTGAATGTTCAAGGTCATATGAAATACCAGTTTAACTAATTTCTCTTACACAGTTGGGAGGAAAACTAATATGCATCAGTTGCATATAGATGAAGGAACAATGCTCACTGTAATACTACATATTAATATTCTTGTCACATCTTTTCCTATGAAAATACACCTTCAAATATATGAAGAAACCATTAGAAAATCAGTCAATATTCAAAACATTTTAAAACATCTTATATATAATGCACCTTTTTATATGAAGCATGCATATTTTTAGTAAAGTAAAAATGCATTTATAATGAAAAATAAATATAGTGATAATTATACTTGACTCAAATTACACTTTTAATGTTTTTAAAAATATATGATGATTGGAAAAAATAAGAAAAGGTATGCATATGGATGGATAGATGAATGAATATGTAGACTGATGGAGACATAGATAGAAAAAATAGGTGTTTTAGGAATATAATGAAAAATACTCTAATATTTTGAAAGTAGGGACAAAGATGAATATATTTTATATTGACACAGCTACCATATTTAAAATTGAAATATACAAATAACACTTAAAGAAATTAAAACGGTAAATGACATGTGTCCACATCATACTTAGCCCTTGGCAAACAAAACAAGAACATAATTTTATTAAGAATTTCACTAAACTTTCAAAGAACAAGTAATTACTTTATAGATTTTTTTTTTTTTTTTTCAGAAAATAGAGCTCATTTATGAGATGCTTGCATAGCCTTGATACCAAAATTCGATCAAGGCATTAAATAAGTAAAAACAATAATTTTACTTATAAACAAGGTTGCAAAAAAATCTAAATATAATTAGTCAAACAAATCTTTAAATGTATCAAAATACAATTAATCATGTCAAATAGAATTTGTTCCAGAAATACAAGAATGATTTAAAATAATAAAGATCAATTAATGAAATTTATCCTATTATTAAAAGAAAAGAAATTTTGTATATAAATATTAAATAGGTGGACCACAGAAGATTTTTTGACTCTCTACGCCTATATATGGCAATATTTATTAGAATATCAAAATGATGCAAGAAATCTTTAAGCCTCTGAAGACTATTTTACAAAAACCTTCAGCAAATGTATGCTTAAAATAATTGTAAACTTTAAAAGCATTTGTTTAAGATTGGGATTGAAACAAAACTATCTACCATATGTGTTACTATTCAATTTTGAACTGAAGCTTTGGCCAAGGCAATAACACAGGAAGAAATAAGTAACAGAAATACTGGCAGAAAAGAAACAAAATCTTCATTATCTACTGATGATACAATATTTTATACAGAACATACAGAGAAACAATATTTATATTAATATACATTTCAGAAAGGTAACCTGATAAGAGATCAACAAGACAAGAATAAGTTTCCTTTATAACAGGAAGAGTCAATTAGAAAGTATAATAGATAAGAAGATACCATTAGGTACAATTTATAATCACCACAAACAAAATGTACATAGGATTAACATAGCCACATAAGCTTAAATCTTATGTAAAAAACTTCAAAATGTTTTTTATGAGGCAAAAAAGATGTATATAAATGACATATATACACTATCAATTGATTGAAAAATTGAGGATTATAAATATATTGTTTTTGGACCAATTTATAATTTTATTTATTCTAATAAAAAGTTTAGTACTAGTTTGGGGGATTTATGTGACATAATTACAAAATGTACATGAAAATCTTCTGATAGCTAAGACAACTTGGGGAATATGTTAAAAAAAAAGCTGATCAGAGTGTCATTATTAATATGAAAAAAAAGTTATGATAGCAGTATATATATGCAGAATAGATAGACTCGTGGAACAGATGATAGAACCTGAGATAAAGGGATAAATGTGGATGTCATATGATAAAAAATAGTATCAAAAATAACAGAAAAATGAATAATTTAGTAAAAACTAGTGGGAAATTGGTTTGTTTTATGGGGAAAAACATAAAATTATATCCCATATAAAAAATAAACTGTAGGTGGGTTTAAAGACCTAACTTTAATAGGCAAGTTCATAAAAAACATTTGAGAAAATAGGGAAAATATTTATGACATTGGTATAGGAATACAGTTCTTTTAAAAGGAAAGAAAATGGCAGGAAGAGAGATAGCAAAAAGGGGAATGAAATAAAAAATGAAAGGAAAGATGAGTAAATTAAGCCTAAATTTAGCAGAGGAAGAAAATAACAAAGATCACAGTGGAAACAAATAAAATAGAGACTAAAAAAAAACAATAGAAAAGACCAGCACTTACAATAGTTGTTTTTTTGAAAAGCTAAACAAAATTGACAAATCTTCAGATATACTGAGAAAAAGAAGACTCAAGTAAAATTCTAAATTAATGAGGAGATGTTACAATTGCTACTACAGAAGTACAAAGCATCATATGAGAATACTATGAACAACTATATGTCAACAAATTGGTCAACCTGAAATAAAGGCATAAATTCCTAGAAACACAGAACCTATCAAGGCCAAATCATGAAGAAATAGAAAATCTGAACAGACCAATAACTAGCAAGGAGATTGAATCAGTAACGAAAAATCTCTTAACACAGAAAAGTCGAGGTCCAGATGGCTTCACTGGTGATTCCTACCAAACATTTGAAGAAATAAAACCAGTCTTTCTCAAATGTTTCCAAACATATTCAAGAGGAGGGGATACTTCCAAACTTATTTTCTAAGGTCTGCATTACTTGGATATCAAAGCCAGACAAAGAAACTATAAGAAAAGATAATTACAAACCAATATCCTGATGAATAGAGGTGCAAAAATGTTCAACAAAATACTAAAATACGAAGTTCAATAGCATACTTAAAGAATCATAAACTGGAGATATCCAAGATGGCAGAGTACATAAACACTGTCTTCTTCCTTCCATGAACACATTAAAATTACAACTAAATTATAGAATAATCAACCTGGGGAACCATCTGAAGTCTGGCTGAACAGAGTTTCATAAACTAAGCATAAAAAGAAGCTACATTGAGACAAGTAGGAGGGGTGGAGATATGAAACTGGCTGGCCCCTAACCTCCATATGGTGGTTGAGAATGGGAGGGCACCACTAGGATGCCTCCTGGAGGAACGAGAGACCCCAACCCCACACTGGCCTCCTAGAGAACTGATGCTTGGTAAAGGAGCCCCCACAACATCTGGCTGTAAAAAACAGTGGGAATTCCAACCAGAAAGGGTGGGACAGAAGGCTGTGGAAAACCAGATATCCTCAAAGCACCCATGCACAGACTCTTACTCACAGGCACACATCTTGAACTCTGGCAGAAGGACAGTAACTCGGGGCATTGAAGGCATACTGAGGGCAGACTGAGGTGTGTGACTCAGAGCAAGAGCTTGAAGACAGTCACCATTTTTCCTGTGTGGGGTCCTCTTCCCATGCAGCCCGCAGGTCGGTGCCACCTTTCCAGTGTTGAGCCCCATCCCAAAGGCCAAATCTGAATTTGATTGGCCTGGTGAGCTCCGCTACTCCACCCTGCTGATTCCCTGAGATACCGCTACACCTAACTCACCCAACACCCAAGCCACTTTGTCCAAGAGCAGCCAGCCCCACCTGCATTGCACTCTTTCTTGTAAAACCATCAGAATCCACAGGATCCAGGCAGGTAACAACCGGCCACAGTGTGCTATGAGATTTTTGCTGAGTAGTTCCACACTGAGCACTGGAACTAAACCAGAGTCTACATTAAACTTTTGACCATAATTCTTCCCCCTCTAATGACTCTCTGAGATCCTGCCTCACCCAACTTGTGTACCACATGAGGCTGTATCAGCAGCTGAATCTTAAGGTAGCTGGCAGGTGGCAGCAGGCCTCAAAGTACCCTGGCTTTTTGTGGAGCTACCCCAGGCCCGTACTGATGGCAGCTATTATCCAGTTCACAGCATGACCTCTCCCACACCATCCAGGGTTAGCACAGGCAGCAAACAATCATGGATACCTGCGTACCTCCCACCAAGTAGTCCCCAGCCAGTCACAGCAGTGGGTGACCTGGCCTGTACCAGGAGCCCTCCTAAAAGGCCCCAGAAACAACACACTTGGAGGTTGTCTTCAGACCACAGCAGAACACCACCCAATTAGTCCCACAAGTGGCACATACAATGGGCAATCTCAACAAGCACCAGAGCCTTCTGGGAGGAATCCTACTCCATGGGTAAGCCTCCTGAACAGCAGACTGTAAACTGTGAACATGGCCAAACCCCATAGCCAATCAGCCTGAGGGTCAATGTCATCCATTGATATGTCAATAGCAATCAAGATTCAGCTATAGACAGACGTCATAGGAATGGCAGCAGCGAGGCGGAGTTCTTGAGTTCTCCTCCTGATCTTACCACAAACAGGACATCTGTAACCCATCAAAGGACTCTGCTCATCACACAGAACAGATAAGAGACTCGTATGAGGATTACATAAAGGTGGGCAAATTGGGCGAGCAGGGGAAGAGGGAAGTGAGCGGAGTGAAGACATAGCCACATCCGTGGCTGTGGAGACCCGGCCCGCATCCATGGCTGTGGAGATGCAGGGGTTATCCCAGGATGGAACAGAGACCACAAAAGCCAGGAAGTGGGCGCTTTTCCTGCGTCCCACAGCTGATCTCTCCCACTGAAAGGGCTGCATATCCAGCGTTTGAGGAAGTAACCTCAGCTGAGACCACCAGCTGGGCCCTAGGTCAGACAAAGGACATAAACTCCATGCCTGAACCCCTCCCCCCACTCTTCTAATCCAACCCCCACCCTTCCAGAGACTTAAGCTGGCCCCTGAACTGAGGAGTAGTGTCAGACTACAGAGCAGCCATAGTGCTCAGGCTCTGGGAAGACCGGCTTGCAGCTCTGACCCAGGGAAGATGCTGGGAAGAGTGTGATTTTGCTGGGCTGGGAGAGAAGAGACTCCTCTACCCCCAGCCACCATCTTTTCTGGCCTGCAGGAAGAGTGGGAAACTGCTGGGCTGGGAGAAAGAAGACCCCTCCATCCCCAACCCCACCCTTTCTGGCCTGCCTAGAGCAGGGCAATTACAACTGTGGAGACACTCCCAGGGATCAGCAGTAGACAACAAACGAAGCTCTGGGCTTTTAGTAGCTCAGAAATCTCTCACCCACCACGAATAACACACACACACACACACACACACACACACACACACAAGGAAGAAGTGCCCTAAAACTCAGGAGACCTGGGCACAGGGCTGGTGGTGCTACTCTCAGTTTACATACATGACGGCAAGAGCAGAAACTGCACTGACTTTGTAGCAACTACCATCCAGACCCCGCAGGCCCACTCATCTAAATCTGTAGTCCCGAGGTCAATGTGGGCACAAGGTGACCAACTCTGCCTGCACAATACGCAGAGGACTCTTTGGTACAGCGGAGTACAACCTGGAGATTACTTGGTGGGCTTAAGCCAAGACTGGCGCTGCTTTTTTTGTTTTGTTTTATTTTTATATCTTTGATATCTTTGCCTATGTTAAGTGTGGGTTATCGGTTGTTTTTACATGAGAATGTATTTGGTTTTTTCTTTGTTGTTGTTGTGCTTGGTGGTTTGCTTGGTTCTGAAATTGCCCTATGCCAGGGCCCAGCTTAAGAGGCACAAAATTCACCACACCCAGAGGCCAACTCCAGATCAAACCAGAGTACTACAGGGTTTGACCTACCCAGAGGGAAATCTCTACAGGCACAAGAGCCCATAGAGGCCAAACCTCATTTTAGTGCTCAACCCTCATGCAGCAGAACACCCTGCGGTGGGCAGAGCCAAATCTCACAACTAGTCAGCCTGGGAGTCAATCCCACCTACTCACAAGCTAAAAGCAATTAGAGATCAACTTTAGCAGGACAATATACACAACACAAGAGTCACCTTTGGAGCACAAGCAGAGGAGAAGAAAGAAATGGTACAAGTCAAATATAAAGGACACATACTACATAAGATAACCCAGCAAAAACTAAGAACCCTAGGGCATATATCGAAGAAAACACAGAGAGTCAGCCAGAATGGAGAAACAAAGAAACATGTACCAAATAAAAGAACAGAAGAAACCTTCAGAATTGGAACCAAATGAAATAGAGGTAACCAACCTATCAGAGTCAGAGTTCAGAACACTGATGATAAGAATTTTTAAGGAGCTTAGTGAAGACATAAAGAAGGATAGAGAAATCATAATGAACAACAAGTTAGAACTAAAGAACACAATTACTGAAATATAGAACACACTTGAAGGAATTATCAGCAGGTTGGATGAAGCAGAGGATCGAATCAGCGACTTAGAAGACATGTTAGCAGAGATCACCCAAATGGAACAACAAAAAGAAAAAAGAATAAAAATCAATGAAGATGGTTTAAGAGACCTATGGGATAACATCAAGCGCAACAACATGTGCATCATAGGAATACCAGAAGGCAAAGAGTGGGAGCAAGGGCTCGAGAACATATTTGAAGTAATAATGTCTGAAAACTTCCCTAACCTGGTGAAGGAAACCGACATACAAGACCAGGAAGTACAGAGAGTTCCAACCAGGAGAAACCCAAACAGGTCCACACCAAGACACATTATAGTTAAAATGGCAAAGGTTAAAGACAAGGAGAGAATCCTAAAAGCAGCAAGAGAAAGACAGTGGGTTACATACAAGGGAACTCCTATAAGACTATCAAATGACTTTTCTACAGAAACATTGCAGGCCAGGAGGGAGTAGCAGGAGATACTCAAAGTGATGGAAAACAAAGTCCTACAACCTAGATTGCATTATATAGTAAGGCTATCATTTAAAGTTGATGGAGAGATAAAGAGCTTCCCAGAAAAGAATAAGCTAAAGGAATTTATTACCACCAAGCCAGCATTGCAAGAAATATTAAAAGAACTTCTGTAAACAGAAGAAAGATGAAAACAATCTAACTACAAATTTTTAAAAAAATGTCAATAACTATGTACCTATCAATAATCACTTTAAATATAAATGGATTAAATGTTCCAATCAAAAGACATAAGGTGGCTGAATGGATAAGAAAGCAAGACCCTTGTATATGCTGTATACAAGAGACTCACCTCAGATCAAAAGACACACATAGGCTGAAAGTGAAAGGTTGGAGTAAGATATTTCATGCAAATGGAAATGAGAAAAAAGCTGGAGTTGCAATAGTTATATCTGACAAAATAGACTTTAAAATGAAGACTATATTAGAAGACAAAGATGGGCATTATATAATAATAAAGGGATCGATCCGACAAGAGGACATAACTCTAATAAACATCTATTCACCCAACATAGGAGCACCTAAATATATAAAACAGATATTGACTGACATAAAGACAGAGATCAACAGTAACACTGTCATAGTAGGGGACTTCAACACACCTCTGACAACAAGGGACAGATCTCCCAGACAGAAAATCAATATGGAAACAACGACCTTAAATGACACATTGGACCACTTGGATTTAATTGATATTTTCAGAGCATTTCACCCCACAGCTGCAGAATACATGTTCTTCTCAAGCACACATGAAACATTTTCTAAGATAGACCACAAGTTAGGCCACAAAACAAGTCTTGATAAATTTAAGAAAATTGTAATCATACCAATTGTCTTCTGTGACCAGTGCAATGAAATTAGAAATGAACTACAGGAAAAAAAAACTGGAATACACACCAATTCATGGAGGCTGAATAACATGTCACTAAATAATGAATGGGTCAACCATGAGATCAGGAAGAAATAAAAAGATATCTCAAGACAAACAAAAATGAAAACACGACGACCCAAAAATCTATGGGATGTAGCAAAAGCAGTCCTAAGAGGGAAATTCATAGCATTACAGGCTTACCTAAAGAAACAAGAAAAATCACTAATCAACAGTTTATCTTCACTCTTAAAGGGTCTGGAAAAAGAACAGCAAAATAAGAAAGGAGATAATAAAGACCAGAGTGGAAATAAATAAAATAGAAACTAGAAAAACAATACAAAAGATAATGAATCCAAGAGTTGGTTTTAGAGACGATAAACAAAATCGACAAACGTTTAGCCAGATTCATTAAAAAAAAAAAGAGAGACAGGACCCAAATTAATAAAGTCAGAAATGAAAGAGAAGTGACAACAGATACCACAGAAATACAAAAAAATTAAAGAAATTACTATGAGCAACTATATGCCAACAAATCAGACAATCTGGAAGAAATGGACAATTTTCTAGAAGCATACAACCTTCCAAAGCTAACTCAAGAAGAAACAGACTAATAGACTAATTACGACAGGGAAATTGAATCAGTAATCAACAATCTCCCAACAAACAAAAGCCCTGGACCAAATAGCTTTGCAGGTGAATTTTACAAAACATTCAAAAAAGAATGATCACCTATTCTCCTCAAGCTCTTCCAAAAAATCCAGAAGGAGGGAAGGCTCCCAAAGACTTTTTACGAGACCACTATCATCCTGATCCCAAAATCAGACAAAGACACCACTAAAAAAGAAAACTACAGGCCGATATTTCTAATGAACATAGATGCAAAATCCTCAACAAAATATTAGCAAACAGAATTAAGCAATACATTAAAAAGATCATACACCATGATCAAGTGGGATTCATCCCTGGTATGAAAGGGTGACTCAACATCCGCAAATCAATTAATGTGATACACCACATTAACAAAATGAAAAAAAAAAAAATCATATGATCATATCAATAGATGCAGAAAAAGCATCTGACAAAATCCAGAAGCCATTTATGATAAAAACCCTTAAGAAAGTGGGAATAGAGGGATCATATCTCAACATAATAAAGGCCATATATGATAAACCCACAGCTAATGGGGAAAAGCTAAAACCATTCCCCTTAAGATCAGGAACGAAGCAAGTTTGCCCACTTTCTCCACTTCTATTCAACATAGTGCTGGAAGTTCTAGCCACAGCAATCAGACAAGAAAAAGAAACAAAAGGCATCCAAATTGGTAAGGAGGAAGTAAAATTGTCATTATATGCAGATGACATGATACTATAATTAGAGAAACCTAAAGACTCCACCAAGAAACTATTAGAGCTGATAAATGAATTGAGTAAAGTAGCAGGACACAAAATTAATATTCAGAAATAAGTTGCATTTGTATATACCATTAATAAAATATCAGAAGGAGACATTAAGGAAACAATCCCATTTACAATTGCTTCAAGGAATATAAAATACCTGGGAATAAATTTAACCAAAGAAGTAAAAGATCTGTACTCAGAAAATTATAAGACACTGAAGAAAGAAATGAAAAAAAGATACAAATAGATGGAAACACATATCATGTTCATGGACAGGAAGAATTAATATAGTTAAAATGTTCATACTGCCTCAGGCAATATACATATACAATACAATTCCTACCATACTACCAACGACGTTTTTCACAGAAATAGAACATATAATCCTAAAATTTATATGGAACCATAAAAGACTCTGGATAGCCTCAGCAATCTTGAGAAATAAGAACAAAGTGGAAGGTATAACGATACTGACATCAAATTATACTACAAGGCTACAGTAATCAAAACATCATGGTACTGGCATAAAAACAGACACATAGATCAATGGAATAGAATAGAGAGCCCTGAAATAAATCCATGCCTCTATGGTCATTTAATCTACGACAATGGAAGCAAGAATTTACGGTGGAGTAAAGACAGTCTATTAGATAAATGGTGCTGGGAAACCTGGACAGACACATGCAAAAAAAAATGAAGCTGGACCACCTCCTCACACCATATACAAAAATAAATTCAAAACGGCTTAAAGAGTTAAATGTAAGATCTGAAACCATAAAATTCCTATTAGTAAATATAGGAAGAAACTCATAGACATTACCCGGAGTAAGATTTTTACTGATATAGCCCCTCGGGCAAGGGAAGTAAGAGAAAAAATAAGTAAGTAAGAGAAAAAAAAGTTTATTTTTTCACTGCAAAGGAAACCATCAATAAAACAAAAAGGAATCCTACTGAATTGGAGAAGATATTTGCAAATGATATATCTGATAAGGGGTTAATATCCAAAATTTATAAAAAATTCACTCAACTCAACTCCAAATAGACGAAAAACCCAATTAAAAAATGGCCAGAGGACATGAAGAGACATTTTTCTAAGAAGGACATACAGATGGCAAACAGACATATGAAAAAATGGTCCACCTCACTAACCATCAGAGAAATGCAAATAAAAACCACAATGAGATACCACCTCACCCCAGTCAAAATGGCTATCATCAATAAATCAACAAACAACAAGTGCTGGCGAGGATATGGAGAAAAGGGAACCCTTGTGCACTGTTGGTGGGATTGCAGATTGGTGAAGCCACTATGGAAAACAAATCTGAAAATGGAACTACCTTATGATCCAGCAATTCTACTCCTAGGTATCTATCCAGAGAAATCCAAAACTCTAATTCAAAAAACTTTGTGCACTCCTATGTTTATTGCAGCACTATACACAATAGCCAAGACATGGAAACAACCGAAATGCCCATCGGTAGATGACTGGATTAAGATACTGTGGTACACTTATACAATGGAGTATTACTCAGCCATAAAGAAGAAAGAAATCTTACCATTTGCAACAACATAGATGGACCTAGAAAACATTATGTTAAGTGAAATAAGTCGGACAGAGAAAGACAAATACCATATGATCTCACTTATATCTGGAATCTAAAGAAAAGAATAGATGAATGAACTAAACAGAAACAGTTTCAGAGACAAAGAGGAAAAACTGAGGGTTGCTAGATGGGAGGGGGGAGGGGATAAAGGGGAAGGTGAGGGGATTAGAAAGCACAGTCAGTAACCACAAGATTGCCATGGGGTTACAAAAGTTAATTTGGGGAATGTAATCAATAATGTTGTAAAGATTTTGTCGGGCATCTGATGGACACTTGTCTCGTTAGGGAGACCACCTCAGGGGAGATATAGATGCTTGATCACTGCACTGTACACCTGAAGCTGAAGCTGAACAGTAATGAATGTCAACTATAAGTATATATATATATATATATATATATATATATATATATATATATATGTATATCTGTATATGTGTATATATATATATAGTTACAAGAAGTGGAGTACAGCATTAGGAGTAGAGACAGTGGAAATGTAATGGCTGCGTGCGATGTCAGAGGAATAGTGGATGGGGAGGGGTGTTGACACAGTGTGAGGGATATAAATGATAAACGTCTAAGTATTACTTTGTTTTGTGCACCTGAAACTAAAAAAAGAAAAAAAAAAAGACGCAACTATAAAAAAAAAGGACACACATAACCTACACAAGGGACACTCCTGGAGCAGATGACTGGAGAGACTGTGCAATGGTCCCATAAGGAACCTACTACATAAGGCCACATGGCCAAGACTGGGAGACATATAATATCTATCTAACACATAGACACAAACACAGAGTGGTAGCCAAAATGAAGACACAAAAAAATACATCCCAAATGAAAGAGCAGAAGAAAATTCCAGAAACAAAACTAACCAAAATGGGAGCCAGCAGCCTGGGAGACAGAGAGTTCAAAACAATCATTATCAGATTCTCAAGGAACTTAGTGAGAACTTCAATGAACAGATAGCAGACGTAAAAAAAAAAAACTAGAAACCATAAAAAAGAACCAGTCAGAAATGAAGACTACAATAACTGAAATGAAGAGTGTACTAGAAGGAATCACCAGAATACTACACGAAGCAGAGGATCAAATCAATGGTTTGGAAGATAGGGTAAAAGAAAACATCAAGTAAGAACAATAAAAAGAAAAAAGAATGAAAAAAGAAAGATAGTTTAAGAAACCTATGGGACAACATCAAGCATAACAACATTCACATCATAGGGATACCAGAAGGAAAAGAGAGAAAGCAAGGGATTGAGTACCTATTTGAGGAAATAATGACTGAAGTATTTCCTAACCTGGTGAAGGAAATAGAGATACAAGCCGAGGAAGTACAGAGAATCCCAAACAAGATGAACCCAAACAGGCCCACACCAAGACACATTATAATTATAATGGCAAAGGTTAAAGACAAAGAGAGTATCCTAAAAGCAGCAAGTAAAAGGCAAAAATAACTTATAAGGGGAGCTCCCATATGATTGTCAGTTGATTTCTCAACCGAAAGGGGTTAGCACAAAATATTCAATAAGATGAAAAGCAAGGGCTTACAACTAAGATTATTCTACCCAGCGAATCTATTATTTACAATTGAAGGACAAAGAACTTCCCAGACAGACAAGGAGAAAAAAAGAGAAAAAAAGCTAAAGGAGTTCATCAACATAAACCATTACAAAGCATGTTAGAGGGACTTCTTTAAATTGGAAAAAAAAAAAGGATAAAAATTATGAATAATAAAATGACAATAGCCACATGACTATCAACAATTACTTTTCATATAAATGAATTAAATGCTCCACTAAAAAGGCATAGAAAGGCTGAATGGATATGAAAACAAAACTCTTACATATACTGCCAACAAGAGTCTCACTCGGATTGAAGGACACACACAGAAAGAAAGTAAAGGGATAAAAAAGATATTCATGAAAATAGAAATTAAAAAAAAAAAGCTGGAGTATCAATACTTATACCAGAGAAAATAGACTTTAAAACAAAGGTTATAACAAGAGACAAAGAATGACCTAGTAATCCCGCTGCTGGGTATTTTTCTGAGGAAACCAAATGCTACTTCAAGGGGACATAAGCATCCATATGTTCATCACAGCATTGTTTAAAATGACCAAGATGTGATGGCAGCCTTGTGGGTGTCCATGTGAAGGTGTCCATTGATGGAAGATTGGATAAAGAGTAGGTGGTACATATATACAATGAAATATTGTTCGGCCTTGGAAGGGAATGGGTTCTGGCCATCTGCAGAGGCATGGATGGACCTTCCAGAAAGATTCATCCATGCCTGTGCTAAGTGGAGTTTAAGATAGAGAAAGACAGATGCAATGTGATTTCACTTATATGTGGAATCTAAAGAACAAAATAAACAAACAGAAACAAACTCATAGATACAGAGAACATATTGATGTTGCCAAATGGGAGGGGGGTTGGGCTGAGTGAAAAAAAAGGGAAGTTATTAAGAAGTACAAATTGGTTGTTACACAGTAATCATGGGGATGTAGAGCATAGCATAAGGAATATAGTCAATAATATTTTAATAACTATGTATAGTGTCATATTGGTAATAGATTTGTTAAAATTATAGATGGGAGTGGGTTGGGGGACAGGGAGGAAAAGTTGAAGAGATTAAGAAATACAAATTGGTAGTTACAAAATAGTCATGGGGATGTAAAGCAAAGCATGGGGGATATAGTCAATAATACTGAGCCACAGTTTTTGCATCTGTAAATCAGAAATAATATCTTTCCTACTATTAGGTTGGTGCAAAAGTAATTGCAGTTTCAAGGTTAAAAATAATTGCAAAAGCCACAATTACTTTTGCACCAACCTAATATAAGTAAGGAAATACCTTTAAATAAGTATTTAGAGTTTCTTTTATTTCTTTTAATCATGTTTTGGAAAACTCTAATTATTCTCACCATGTTAAGAGTTATTAGAAAAGAACATCACATATTTTCAAATGACCTTCAGTTTCAATTAAGATAATATTTTCTCCTTTGATGTATTAATATATTTGTAAACAGATGCCCTTCTACTAAACAATCCTTGCATTTCTAAATTAAAACTCTTATGATCAATTAATAAAATTCTTTGGTGTATTATGCATTTTTAAAAAATTGTTTATTTAAGATCTGTATCAGCAATTAAACATGAGTTCACTCTGTGGTGGGTGTATGTAATCTTTTTCAAGTTTTGGTTATACTAGCTGCTATACTAGCTTTGTGCAAAATATCTTGGATGAGTTTCTTTTATCCCTTCTGATCGGAAAGAATTTAAATTACGTCTGATTATTCCTTGGAATTGTGAAAAAGATCATCTGTGAACCCATCTGGTCCTGTCTAGTATTTTTTACATACTTAACTGTCTGAAAAAAATTCTTATTTTTTTCCATAGATATTTCACTATTGTTTTTTTTTTTGTTTTTTTTTAATATGCACTGGATTGATTTGCTCATTTTTATAAAAATATAAATATAAAAAGTTTTAATAAATATGTTTACACTATTGAGCAAAATTGTTCAAATCACTCTGTCTTGATAAATTTATCCATTCTAAACTATAATTTTGTATATTTTGGCTTTCTCCCACTTTTGTATTAAGTTAGGAAGCTTTTTATCTATAGGAGAATTTCATCATTTACAATTCCGTGAGGTGAAAATCTGGACTAGTAAAATTTATCCTGGAAAAATCCTTTGGGGATATTTCACTGGAAGCTCAATATACCATTTCTCAAATCCAAAAGAGCCAATTTTTCCTCAAGTACTGGAAGAAATTTCTGTTTCTTTGAATACCAGATGAAATATTGGCTTACATTTAGACACCTGCTGTATGAAAAACATAAGTACATTTAAGTACTATAATCATAATTACATACAATGCAACAAGATGCTCAGTTCGTATTATGAAAGACAGAAAGGAGGTATGATTGAGTGAACAGAAAATTCTTCTAAGGCACCTCATGTTCACTTCAGAGTATATTCATAGAGGAGAATGGAGAAAGGGTGGAAACTCTTCAGTGCTATCACACTTACAAAAAAAAAAAAAAAAAAAAGATTCAGCCGAACATCTCAAGGAAGTCTGTTGGTTCTGGATACTTTTTTTTCCTAATTTTCCCCCAATTCCATGTATTTGGCATATATTCTTCATAATTTAGGATCTGAGGTTGTGGATATTCTTTCTTTCATTCAAGACCATATTTTTTTTCTTTACTTTTGTTTGTTTTTTGTTGTTTCTAATGAGATTTAGAAGATAAAACTTAAATTAAAATGCTTTACTCTTTTACATTTAAAGTCATTTGTTATTAAATTGTATTTTTATTTTAGGTATATGTAACACTTTATTAGAAGGTATCATGTATTAATAAACCTAATATCTTGAATTATAAGAACTTATTACTGTCCTGCTCATTAATTTTCTAATCACTTTTTTACACTTGACCTTTAAAGTTCACTTTACATCAACTTCAGAATATCTGCAATTTATATAAGTTTGACTTTTGAAATGTTGGTATATTAGAATTCTGTCTCAAAGTAATACATTTCAACTGTACTATTTTATTTCAAATATATTAACAATGTTTAAAATATTTAATAGAATATTGCCTAAAACAAGCAGGGTGCTTTAATTGCATTAAGTAAGAAAAATATGAGAAACCCAGAGTTCAGATACATACATCTATTCTCAAGTCTATAATCATACCAAATTCATTACTGGTTTATTTAAATTACTGTGGTACAAACACTTCCTTTTGTCATATGCATTCACCGTAACTTAGTTTCCCAATTAATTTCTGAATTTATTCATGTTTACAATGAGGACAAGAATTTGATTATAAAAGAAGATTTTAAAAATATTCCCTAAAAAGCATATTTATTTTTCACTTAATATTTTCCATTATTCTCTTAAGATACCTCTCTTTTCATTTCTTTATTCATTCAGCTATTTATGTGTCAATGAGAATTAAGCATGTGCCAAAATATGTGTTTATTTGCCAGTAAAAATAGTGCTGAGCAAGATGAATACAGTCTGTTCCTGTATGGAAATTAAAATATAGTAAGAAAGTTATTATAAACTTAAAATATAGTTTGATAAACATTACAGTAGAGGGATTACAGCTCCTAAGATACCATACAGAAAGAGCTGCTTACCTAGAGTTAGTGGATTAGAGAAAATAAAATAAAAATAATAATTTATGACTAAATTATTATCTTTGCATAGGAGCTATGTTAATTTTCTCAGTATAGTTCTAACTTTAGTGCAATTTTTGGCCTTCCTGGGATGAGTTCATGCTTTAATCCTAAATCTGATGAAAATTTAATACGTAAATTTTCTATTTTTCTTATTTACTGTTTTTTTTCCCCATTATTTTTGTCCATTAAAACAATTATTTCCTCACAAATGAGGTTAAGAGAAAGAGACAAACTTGAATTAAGAAACCACAACATTATAGAAATGATAAAATCACTGTTCCCCAAAATGGGATCCCAGGTTTAAAGTCCATGCTTTTATTGATGGGAATCCACCACTGTTTTCAAATATTGAAAGGAAAAATAAAACTCTGATACATTTTCCAATAATACGGAAAATATTAACTTTGTAGTCTCTCTCCAACATCAAATTTCTAGCTTTCTTTTTCTGGAACGTTTTGCAAAGTTGGTTTTGGTGTTTTGATTAATGGAAAAGGAGAACATTAATTAATTCAAAATTTTAAAAAATGATCATAGTGGGAGTATTTAAATAAACAAAGTATGAGGGATATTTGTGTCCAGAGTGAGATGTTGAATATACTAAAAGAAATAGATGGACTAGAATGTTAAAAGCAAATAAAGGTGGGTGACTGGAGGTAAGGACGTCAAGAACTACATATGAAGACAGATAAATCACTTACATGTTGCCATAACCCAGGGAAATGGCAGCCCTTCTGTTCTTAAGAAGTTCTGTTAAATATATGTCAAAATCTTTGGAAGATTAGAGAGAATTATCTGGAAGCCATCAAATGAGAGCGACGAGGAGGGATTAGGTAATATATAAGAAGGCCTTAACCAGGTTTTTGTTTTTAGTTTCACAAAAGATCTGGATCAATGGAGCAACAAGGAGTAGGAATAACACCTACCTCATCTCATGTCTTTGAGCTTCGAAAAACAGTCATTTCTTGAAAATATTCTGTCAGACAAATTTTCTCATGAGAGGGAGCTTCACTTACGACACTGACGTTAAGAAAACCCTCATAGAAGTGTTCACAAATTGAGGGGAGTTTGATGGTTGTGAAGCTGTGATTCTAGTGGGCACAGGGAAAGGATTTGTACAGCGAGGCAAAAGGTCAGGGGTGGGGGCTGGGCCAGGGACCATAAAAAATTTAAGTGATGGTGTTTTAGAGAGTTCATGATGTGAGGATTATGCATTTTTGCTGACCCATAAAAACAGAGATGGAGAAAAGGTATAAACTCAGTCTGAAAAGTTGCTTGAAGGAGAGTAGACACTAAGCTTAGAAGTTGGTGGACGTGTCTCTTCTGGCTGAAATGCTGGGGAACACAGAAGCCATGTATTCCTCCTGCTAGCATGCACACTATTAGACCCAGATTTCAGATTCACATTTGGAGTGGGTTGGATTGTTAATGATAATTCAAACAATATCAGCAGCATCAGGATCAATAACATAGCACCTACTATGTGCCATGGCATTGTTCTAAGTGTATTATAAAGATTAACTTATTTAACCTTCTCAACAACATTAAGAGGTAGTACCTATGACCATTACCATTTATGGGGGCAATACTGTGGAATGAGAGATTAAGTCACTCACTTCCCCTGAATACAAAGTCTAGTAAGGGGTAGACCTGTGATTTCAAATCTGACAGTCTGTCTATAGTTACTCTGTTTTAAGGTAGAAGAGTATTTAATATATTTAAATGTTGGTGATAAAAGGTGAAGCTGTAGAGACACAGGCAAGAGGATGTATGTAACTGGAGAAGGATGGATAGTTGCCACCAATGTCCCACTTCCATTTATTCTTTAAAAGAAGTTAAATTCTAGTCCAGATGCTTCTTGTGAAAATAGGAATCATCCTACTTTATTTCCCAGCCTTCCTTTCTCTTAGGCATGATTGTATGACTATGTTCTCTCAAGTAGAGTTGGCTTAAAGGAGTTGACTCAGTTGGAATGAAGAACACCTCCCTCTGTCTCCTGCTTCTAGCCTACAGTGTAGCCATTACAGGTGTAGCTCTAGTAGCCACATTGAACCAGGAGGTGGCCTGCAGGAATGGAATAGAAAAATAGGATTCTGGACCCTCAGTGATACCCTGGAGCTTCCAGCCTCCCCTGGACTTCCTAACTCTAGAACTATTTGATATGAGAACAAAATGTACCTCTTCCTGTAGCTATTATTTTGGGATTTTTCTGTTAAGCGCAGTCGATCAGTGTTTAAAGGCAAGAAAGTGTGGTGTCCAGAAGCCAGTGAAAGGAGCTATTTTAAAAATGAGAGAAAAGTTAGATATTTTCTTAGAGATGAAGTAAACTGATAACTGAAATGTGCCGATTGATTAAGCAAAAGAAGCCATTAATTAATGAACATAGCAAAATAAGTTTCAGGAGCAATGGAGTTTAAAGTGAAGATAATAGTAGATTGAGTAGAAAATAAAAAGTGAGAAAATGGAGACAATTTGAATATAGAATGTATTTGAAGCTTGTCTGTGAACAGCACTATAGAGTAGGGATGGCAAATGGAGGGAGCATAGGATCTAAAAGGTCAATGTTTTGGTTTGTTGGTTTTGTTTTGTACTAAGGGGGAAATAAAGTAGGACATGTTTGACTTACTTTCCACATTAAAGTCCTGTGCATTCTTTTTTCGGTATGTGAAAATTTATACACACACACACACACAGCGAGAGAGAGAGAGATGGATTTTTATGTGTGATGCTGTAAGTGAAATTTCTAAATAAAGTAAAATCAACTGAAGGTTCTCTCAAGTGAAAAAAATATAAGTAAAAAGAGACAACTGTCACCTTATACAGAATATAAAATGAATATGCACTTGTATAGCCTTATTTTATAAATTCTATTTCTAGTTATTGTTAATAATATCAGAACATTTTTAATAAAATATATTTAGCCTTATGATCAGACTCATTTTAAAATTCACTTGACTTTCAACTTGTAAATAAGAGTTATCCAAAGAGAATCTTTTGGTAGTGAAATGTCTGAAATTGAAACTGAGAACTTCATGGTGAATTTGAGAAGGAAGATTTCAATGGCAAATTCTTTATGTGCCAATAAATTCTCTGACAGACATTTTCATCCATCTGCTAAATTTTCATCCAAGAAAAATAGTTTAAGGAATGAATTTATTTTGTTTTCTGTTCTCTCCCAAAACAATAATTACAGATATTTAAAAACCTTGAATTTAACCATGTGCTTCTCAGAACATATTTATACCAAAGACCCTAGAAAAGCATAAAACTTTTATTGAGAAAAGACAAGAAATCTGCACATTAAGCTCTTTGCAGAATTAAATTTATATATTTGTATTTTGCAATTATGTGGAAAATAAATGAAGCATTATGTATTGAAGATCTACTGGGCAAATGAGGAGCATGATAATAAACAATAACACAGTTTCCTATGCTTAAAGATTATGACTGAAATTCTTCAGGAAATAGTTTTGGGAGGAAAGAAAATCACTCTTCTTTATCACTGGTTCTATCAATCTTCCATCAACAAATCTTTAATAAAGTTCCTAGAGAGTCCCCTAACACTGAGTATCACACTTAGACCTGAAAGGAAGTAGGTGAGGCATGAGGGCTATTCTCTGTCATGGTCTTGTCAATGCTCATATGTCTATCTCCATTAAACTCAGTAATTAAATTAAAAATGGAAAAGAATACATATGCTCTTTTCCAACTTTAGATATATAGTTTCAAGTACTCAGATATCCACATACATTTTCATTTCCAAATAAAATTACTCCCAAAATAATGTTTCAGTGTGAAGAAATACTTTATGTGATATTTTGTGTCAACGGATTTTTCCGAAAGGCATTTTCAAGTATACCCTAAAAACATTAGATGAAAGTAAATATACTTTACCTTGTTAAAATTATTAATATCTTTAAATTATACCTATTACCAACATGTAAGAGCTGAGGTCACATTATATTTCTAAAAGTGTATATATTTCTATATTTATTTCAATAAATACTATATGCAATATGATTTCAAAACAATACAAATGTTACAAATGGGAATACTGAAAACAAATCTTTCTCTTTTTTTTTTAAGTTTATTGGGGTGACAATTGTTAGTAAAGTTACATAGATTTCAGGTGCACAATTTTGTATTACATCATCAATAAATCACATTGTGTGTTCACCACCTAGAGTCAATTCTCCTTCCATCACCATATGTTTGATCCCCTTTACCCTCATCTACCACCCCCCTCCCTCCTTACCCTCTGGTAAGTAACCACTAAACTATTGTTTGTGTCTATGAGTTTTGTTTCTCATTTATTTGTCTTGTTCTTTTGTTGTTTTTGGTTCATATACCACATGCCAGTGAAATCATATGGTTCTCTGTTTTTTCTGTCTGACTTATTTTGCTTAGCATTATAATCTCAAGATCCATCCATGTTGTCACAAATGGTCCTATTTCACCTTTTCTTACTGCCAAATAGTATTCCATTGGGTATATATACCACAACTTCTTTATCCATTCGTCTATTGAAGGACATTTTGATTGTTTCCATGTCTTGGACACCGTAAATAAAGCTGCAATGAACATTGGAGTACACGTGTCTTTATGTATAAATGTTTTCAGATTTTTGGGGTAGATACCCAGGAGAGGGATTGCTGGGTCATACAGTAATTCTATTCGTAATTTTTTAAGGAACCTCCAAACTGCCTTCCATAATGGCTGCACCAGTCTGCATTCCCACCAACAGTGTATGAGGGTTCCTTTTTCTCCACAGTGTCTCCAACACTTGTTACTATTTTTCTTGTTGATGATAGCCATTCTCACTGGGGTGAGGTGAAATCTCATTGTGGTTTTTATTTGCATTTCTCTGATGATTAGTGATGTTGAGCATTTTTTCATATGTCTATTTGCCATTTGTATGTCCTCTTTGGAGAAATGTCTCTTCAGGTCCTCTGCCCATTTTTCAACTGGGTTGTTTGTTTTTTTGTTGTTGAGTTGCATGAGTTGCTTGTGTATTTTGGATATTAGCCCCTTACTGGAGGCACTGTTTGCAAAAATCTTTTCCCATTCAGTTGGTTGCCTCTTTATTTTGTCAATGGTTTCTTTTGCTGTGCAGAAGCTTTTAAGTTTGATATAGTCCCAATCATTAATTTCAGCTTTTACTTCCCTTGCCTTTGGAGTCAAATTCATGAAATGCTCTTTGAACCCAAGGTCCATAAGTTTAGTACCTATGTTTTCTTCTATGCAGTTTATTGTTTCATGTTTTATGTGTAAGTCTGTGATGCATTTTGAATTAATTTTGGTAAATGGTGACAGATAGCAGTCCAGTTTCATTCTTTTGCACATGGCTTTCCAATTCTGCCAGCATCATTTATTGAAGAGACTGCCTTTTCTCCATTGTATGTTTTTTGCTTCTTTGTCAAAAATTATCTGTCCATATTGATGTGGTTTTATTTCTGGGTTCTCAATTCTATTCCGTTGGTCTATGTATCTGTTTTTCTGCCAATACCACGCTGTTTTGATTATTGTAGCACTGTAGTACAAGCTAAAGTCAGGGAGTGTGATACCTCCAGCATTGTTCTTTATTTTTAAGATTGCTTTGGCTATTCGGGGTCTCTCGTGGTTCCAAACAAATCTGATGATAAAAAAAAAAATTTTCTCACACACCCAGCCCTTCCTTTTCCCGAAGAAAAGCAATGTTTCCATTTGATTATTTACCTTTCTAGTGATCATTTCTGTAAATATAAATAATATGGAATTATTTTTGTTTTGTTTTTTAATAAATGCAAGAAATAGTACTATTATAACATAAACTACTTGAGGTCAGGAACTTTATTCTATTCATCATAAATCCCTTATATGTAACAGTACCTACCGGATAATAAGGCTGATACTTTTCTGTCTTGCTCCTCTCACTTAATACGTATATCTCAATTATCGTTCAGTCCCATAGACAATACTTTTACTTGACTACATGGCATTTTATTGTATGAATGTACCATAGTTCATTTTACTAGTTACCTAATAATTAACATCTAGGGTGTTTATATTATTTTGCAAAGACAAACAATGCTTCAATAACTATACTACTATATATATATGTACTATAAACTTTTTAGTTCACATGTGAGAGTGCAGCTGTTGGATAAATTCCTAGAGTAGCATTGCCAAATTGAAGGGTATATGTATTTTTATGTTGATATATTTTGCCAAATTACTCTCTCAAGAGATTTTTCATTTTAAATTCTCTACAACAACCTATGGGATTGAGTTTTCCAAAGATTCTCATCAGTACAGTGTGGGTAAATGGTGTTGTTTTAATTTTTTTTCTTACCATGACTGAGTTTGAGCATATATTTACACTTTTAAAAAGCGATATATTATCTGCTCTTGAATTGTCCTTTGCACATGATTTTTTCAGGTGTTGTTGATTTATGAACACTCATCAGTCTGAAAGTAAATAAGATAGCCCATGTGTTTTCTTTTGACTAGAATTTAATATTTTTTCTATATACCCACAATTTTCATTTTTGCACACTCAGAGGATCTATCACTTTTTCCTTTATTACTGTTCATTTACTTTTGTGTTTAGAGAGTCTATTCCATTTCAAGTTCATATAATAATATTTCCTATCATATATTTTATAGTTTCTTTTTTTTTTTTTAACAATAATTGTTAGTCATCTGAAATTTATCTCCCTGTAAGATGACTTTGGAATATAGGGTTTTTTCCCCCCATGTGGCTAGCCAGTGATATCAGCTCTATTTATTGAATAATGCTTCTTTTCCAGCCTATATGGAATTATATTTTCATTTTAAACTGAACAATTAGTTTTAATATCTGGATTCTCTATTTTGTTCTATGTATTTAATGTCTATATATGCTAAGATTACAATAGCTATACAATATTTTTCAATTTCTCAGGAAGTTGGTTCCCTCCCATTTTACTTTTTTCACAGTTTTCCCAATGATATTTGCAATTTTGAACTTAAGAAACAACTTGGCTGTATATCTGAAAATATCTTTTTGATATTTTATTTGGATATATTTAAATGTACAGATGAATTTAGATATAATTAACATCTTTATAACTCAAAACATATTATGTTAAGAGTAAAGTATGTATTTCCATAAAATTACTTTTTTCCTCTCCATTTTATTTTAATTGTTTATGTTTTTCGTTTTGCACTTTTCTTAAGTTTATTTATATTTTTAATTATTTTCTTTCATTAAGGTAAATGAGATCATTTACTTTATTATATTTTTAAAATTGCTTCTCATTTATTTATAAGGTTACTGATTTGTATATACTACCTTGTATTCAACAAACTTACTTTATTCTTTAATTATCAATGTTTCAGTTGATTCATATATTTTATTTTTATCTTTTTAAATTATTTTAAAATGAATCTTTTTAAAATATATTTTAAATGGTGAGTTGAATTTTATTACATTTATGGTGTACATAAACAAGTTTTAATTTTAGTATGATCAATTATATAAATATTTTTATCTCTTTTTGACAGATTCTTTATGTCCATTTGCACCTTATCCTAAGCCTAACTATAAATTTTCAAACATTTCTTAAACTATTCACAGTATGACATAATTAATAAATCACAGATTTATAAAAGTTTTTAATGATATAACTCCAAAGATTTGAACTTTCATTACAAACTTAATTGTTTACACTCCTCATAAGACTATTATATACATAATTCTCTTAAATGCTTTTAACACTTTAAAATGCACATAAAATCATCATGCATTATTAGGATTTTACAAACAAATGATTACAAATAAAATTGCTAATACCATGGGATTAAATTGATTTCATTTTCTGTTTTTATACTTACTGTTATTTTTCTTGCAATTACAATTTTACTTACATAACCTAGAGAGTTAGGGTTACATTCTCAGAATAGCTGAGGTAGCAGGTAAGAAGTATGGATGGTACATGACTAGGAATACAAGGTTTGTCTGTGCTTTCTATCGTGAATCTACCCTAGTCTGGTATCCATTTAGACAGCTCGTTTTGATAGACTAAATAAGAAATATATAAACATTTGAATTTATTAACCAACATACTCAGGTTTCTGACCTTAATCTTATTATTTCTGACTGAGCTTTTTAATCTGTAGCAGTTAAATATAGACTTCTATCAATTCCTTTTACCAATGCTGGACTTTTTTCCCTTTGATTAACCAGTAAGACCCACAATATTGACACATTTCTGATTTTGTTTTGGTGACTTGTTCAAGAAACACTTTATTATTCTGAACTTGTAAAAATATTCAGTGGCAATTTCTTCTAAAATTCAATTTTAGCATCTTGCTTTTTATAATTGATCTTTATTGATACCTACTTATCTTGCATACTTACCATGTAAGGCAGGAATCTCATTTTATTTCTTTCCTATCTGGTGAGTCAGTTGTCCAACAATGTTTATCAAACTGTTCATTACTTAACAGCTAATCTGTTTTGGTATCTCTATTGTTTGCTAAGTTTTCATATTTGTATTGATCTGTTCTTATACATATCCCTGCAACAATAGTAAACTAAACTCTATTACTAAATTAATAAACACTAAATTAAATAATCACTAATACTAAACACAACTAAAACACTGTTCTTTAATAGTTATAACTTTTTAAAAAATATTCATATTTCATATGAGATGCCCTACATTTTCTTATTTTTCTTCAAAATTGTTTTGGTTATTGTTGGTGCTAATTCTTCCATATAAATTTATTAACTTGATCAATTCCTATGAAGTGATCAAATTGAATTGACTTTATAGATCCTTGTCTTGAAAATCAATATCTATATGAAGTGCTTCTAATGTTTCATCATTTAGCATGATTTTTTTTAGGTATATTTTATAAAATTAAGAAGGTCCCCTCTACTTTTAGTTTTTAAGGGTTTATACCATAAATTTACTCCTTGATTTCAATTTTCCCCCTTAAACCCATTGGTTCTCATTTTATTTCTAGATTTTTTATTTCATGGATTCTTTTATGGTTGTTGTTTCTTCAGTTACCGCTTTGAATTCTAAACATTTTTATTCTAAAGACTATTTCAGCTTGCTCAATCTTTTTATCTGTTCTGGAATGAATTCATATTTTTATGATTGTTTTTTATTTATTCTTGTATAAGATTTATTCATACGTTTTAGAATTTTGTTGGCATATTCACTTGAGTAGCATGATTTCCGCTTTTCTCTGACCTAGTTAAAATCGCATGCTGTTGTGAGTAAAAAAGAAAACAATAGCTTAAACTAATGAAGGGTTTGCTCTTCTCACAAAATAAGATGTAAAGAGGCAGGAAGCCATGGCCTAGGATGACATCAAGGAAGCTGGCTCTATGTAGCTTCATGTGCTCTCATCCATAACGTGTGGTTTTATCCTTACGTCCTCAACACAACAGCTGCACCTCCAGAAATCATGTTACTATTTCAGACAGAAATAATAGGTATGGCCCAAGGATTTTCTTCTAAAAAGATTATGTTTGAGCCAAGAAGCTCTCACCCAAAACTAACACTTTCATCTCAGTGACTAGAAAAGCATCTTAATCTAGCTTTAAAGGAGGCTGAACATTCAAATACTTTTATTTATATAACTTGACGTGAAGAGAGATAAGGAGAAAAGGTTTGGAGTGGCTGTTTAAGAATCCAGCCTATAATTTCTCTGTCTCTGCCTCTCATCTCCCTTGTTCCTTGTTTCACTAACAGGATGCTTTGCCTTACCTCGTACTTAGCATTGTTCTGTGTCATTACCCTAGTTAGGCCACCTAAACCTATTTCTAGACCTAGAGCTATGCAGGCCTGTGGTTTCAGCCCTCTTCACCACTGCTCTTTCCTATTTTTGATTCATGACAAGAGTTTTACATTTTGAGAATTTGGCATTATTATTTATAATTTTACTTTTTTATGTTTAGTTATTATTTTATGGGCTTAGAATAATGAGAGTTGTTGAAACATGTCCTTATAGTACAATCTTGACCAGAAGTACACATCATTTTTAATTTTTATGTTCAGATAATTTTGTCTTATATGATATTAATACTTTTAAAAAACAACATACTCTTGATGTAGCTTTCCCTTATGCTAATATTATACATAGTCATAGAACAATTATTATAAATAAGAAATTAACTTTGAAGAAATATCACTAAACTACAGAATTTCTTTGAATTTCACCATTTCCCCACTAATGTCCTTTTTCTGTTCCAGGATACGATTCAGGATCCCACATTACACTGTCGTATCTCTTCAGTCTCCTCCAAACTTTAACAGTTCTTCAGTCTTTCCTTATCTTTCACAAGGATACTTGTCAGTTATTTTGTAGAATGGCTCTCCAATTGGGCTTGCCTGGTGTTTTCTCATTTTTTAGATTGAGGTCATACATTATTTGGAAGAATACTACAGAGGTAAGGAACTTTCCTCGGTGCATCATTTCAAGACACACAATGTCCATGACTATTATTGGTCATGTTAATCTTAATCACATTGGTGGCCAGTATTTTTCACTGTAAAGTTACTATTTTCCCCTTAGTAAATATGGAATTTTGGGGGAAAGGTACTTTTAGAATATACAAATAATTATGTTCCTGTTTAACACTTGTCTCCTAATTCTAACATTTATTGGTGGATCTTACCTGTAGCAATTATTACTATGGTGTTCTACAGGTGATTTTCTATCTCCTTTATTCTATCTGCATTTATTAATTGGAATTCCTCTGTCAGAAAGAATTGTCCTACTCCTCAGTTGTTTTATCACTTACTTATTTTTATCTGTATTTTCATTTCCGGTATATCTAAGATCATAATTATTTCTTCGGTTGCTCAAGTTGTTTTAATTTTGGCCATTGGGAGCTCTCCCATATGGGATACGTGACCCGCCTCATTTTTTTTTTTTTTTTTTTTTGGTACCTCCTTATATTCTGGAACTACAAAATGCTCTAGTTTCATCTTGTACTTTTCCTGCCTTAGTCCTGGAGTACTTCTAGGTCTCCCAGAAGCCTTATGGACTTTCTCTAGAAGAAGGTACTTACAAACCATGTTCTAGGTGCTAGATATGCCAATTGTTACTTGGGTACTACTGCTTCTGCTCCCTCTTAGTTGATAGAGCTAGAATATACATCTGTAGATTAACCCATGCATACACACACTCACATACACATGCACACATCTGTAGTTATCTGTGTGTGTATATATATATATTTATGACAAAATTTATATATATAAATTTTTAAAGTCCAAATTAATAGCTCTGACTCCATTGCAGCACCATAGAGTTGCGTCTAGCCTTCTTCCTTTATTTGTACCCTCTTCTTCAGACCAGAAAAACCTGGCTCTCATTATCTACTTCTTGATTTAATCTTAGTACAGATGATCCCTGACTTAAGATGGTTTGACATAATTTTTTAATCTTAGGATATTGCAAAAGCGATATTTATTCAGTAGAAACTACACTTCAGATTTTGAATTTGATCATTTCTCTGGCCAGCAATATGTTGCATGATGTCACCTGTGATGCGGGAGAGTGACAATGAGCCACACTCTCAGTCAGCCATGAGATCATGAGGGTAAACAACCAATACTCTATAGTACATTGTGTTGCCAGCATTTTAAGAATATTGTATTTTCACATCTCTTTATGTCTACAAAATGCCCATCTCTGTTTCCTGCTTCTGGTGAGAAGCAAAACAGGAAGGCAGTTACCCTTGACAGGAAACTCAAGGTTATTGAACAAATGTAAGCTAATGTAAGTGTTCAGAGATCATTTAAGGTAGACTAGGCTAAGCTATGATGTTGGGTGAGTTATACTAGGAATAATCTTAGAAAGAACCTATGCTTGAGGATTTAAATGTAAATTTATAAAGTGGTCAGTTCTCCACAAATCAGTCTGAAGAATAAAGTTGCTCTTTGTTGAGATGGGGAAGACTTCAGAAGGAACAAGTTTGGGATGGGGGCAGGGATGTACATAAGAACAGAGATAAAGAGTTTATTTAGCAATCTGTTAAGTTCGAAATAACTATTACTATTGGAGATATTAGGTAGGTATTTTGGGCTTATATGAGTAATATCTCCACTGCACATTCAAGTTCAGGGATTATCAGCTAATAGTTAGGTTTGGAAGTGACTCTGTAAAAATGAGTATAGATAGAAAAAAATGTCCAAGGACTGAATCTTGGGACACTGTAGTATTCAGACATTACAGTAATGAAGAAGTAACAAATGAGACTGAGAAAGGAAGGAACAAAACCAGGAGCATGGGCTACCAAATAATCCAAGTAAGACTATGTTTCAGGAAACATGCGTTAATAAATTTATTAAGGAAATCCTGCTGAAAATTCAACTAAGATGAAGACTGAGAATTGTACTTAACAACACAAAGGGCTAGACTGTCCTTGAGTGTAGCGATTTTGGTGGAGCAGTATAGGTGCCACCCTAATTAGATTGGGTATATGAAAAAACTCAAAAAAAGTATTTAGAGCAAGCATAGCAACTTTTCTGAATGGTAAAATGAGTGAGCAAATTAGGCAGTAGCTGGAGAAATATGAACTTCCTTTATTAGGATGATAGAAAATTCATTCTTTTTTTGTTTGCTAATACGAGTAAATTGAGAAGGGGAAGAATTAATCATACAGGGGACAATTCGTAGATAATTACTCTTTTGTAGCTAAAAGAGATGGGATCAAATGTACTAAGAAAGAGGCATTAGATTGTGGCATAGAAAGATCAAACAGAAAGCAGGGTATTTGTTGAGAGTGAGAATGGTCAGAAGAAAAGTTATGAAATAGTTAGCCATGAGAGTAGAAAAAATGATGGATTTAGGACAGCATTAAAAGTTCATTTTAGGTTTAAAATGAACAGCATGGTAGTTTTTCCCTTACCACATCCACCTGAAGGGATGCAAGGTTGGAGTAGGTAGAAAATTGAACTTAACTGGAATTAAAGTTTTGCCTGATTACAACAAAATGAGGATGTGGCAAGAGATTTGAGGGTACTTTAAATAGATTTTATAATGGTGGACTATGAAATTTAAGCTAGATTAAGACGGCATTAAGGAGGCTAAGGACATTGAAATGTTTGCAAAATCTGTGGATTGTGGTCCCTGGTAGAGTGAAAATATAATTGGATGACACCTCCAATAAGGGGCTAATATTCAAAATACATAAAGAACTCATACAACTCAACAACAACAACAACAATAAAAATCCAATTAAAAAATGAGCAGAGGAACTCAATAGACAATTCTCCTAAGAAGACATACAAATGGACAACAAATGTATGAAAAATGCTCAACTTCACTAGCTATTAGGGAAATGCAAATCAAAATCAAAATGAGATACCACCTCATACCTCTTAGAGTGGCTATTATCAATGAGACAAGTTATAACAAGTGTTGGAGAGGCTGGAACAAAAAGGAACCCTCTTCCACTGTTAGTGGGAATGTAAATTGCTACAGCCTTGTGGAAAATAGTATGGAGGCTCCTCAAAAAATTAAGAATAGAATTACCATATGACCCAGCAATCCCTCTTCTAGGTCTCTACCTCAAAAATCTGAAAATATTTACCCATAAAGATATATGTACCCCATGTTTGCTGCAGCATTTTTCACAGTGGCCAAGATATAGAAATCACCAAAATGTCCTTCGATAGATGACTGGATAAGCAAGATGTAGTACAGATATACAATAGAATACTATTTGGACATAGAAAAGATGAAATACTGCCATTTGTGACAACATGGATGGATCTTGAGATTATCACGCTAAGTGAAATAAATCAGACAGAAAAAGTCAAGAACCCTATGACTTCACTCATTAGTGGGATACAAAACTGAAAACAACAAATGAGCAAGACAAACAAACAAACAAACAAAAACTCATAGACACAGACAACAGTTTAGTGGTTACCAGAAGTGTGTGGGGGGAGATTCTGTTCATACTGCTTTTGATTGAATAAGTTTTCTCTTCAATTTTTTAAAAATTATTCGAAACATCCTCAATTCTATCCTTATAAAAGTTTTCCATGTAATTTTCACATCACACATAGTATCTCACAGAATCCAGCACAATATCATTGCTTTCCTCTTAAAAATTATAAGAATGTTAAAATATTTATTTCCACTTTTCGTTTAGATATTATTGATAGACACTATGTTTGTGCCTCCTAAAGTAATCATTAGGATATTTTTGTTTATTTGTTTATTAGTAAAATAAATACTGATTTAGGGGGGGAAAATCTGGTTAAAGATAATTTTTAATGTTTTGTTAGACATTTCTGATTTCAGGCAATAGTGTTGATATATTTTGACTATTGATAGAAATCATATTTACTCAGTATGTTTCTAAGTATTGTCCACTCTATTATATTTAATTTTTAACACATGAACAAATAAGCTTTTTTGAGTTGCTCTCATGAAGATTTCAATTGCCATTCATCATAAAATTTTGGCAAACCATCTTTCACTTTTTCTTTCTATTGTTTTAGATATATTACCAATTCCACATTGCCATTTCATTCTGCACAGTAGTACATCTCATTTTAAATTTAAAATGTGTCCATACTTATTTGTAAACAAAAATATTTTAATTATATTATAATTAAAACTCTAAGCATTTTATTTAATTACCGACTACAAATTCTGTGGTACTATAACTTGTGCTGTCCACATAAAATAATCAAATGAGCACATTACAATATTACATCTGTGGGTTTAAAAAAAATTGAACTGAATGAATGTTGTTATCAATTAGATTTGCGATGCATGTGTGTGTAATACAGGAAATAATGTACAGTATACACAATTAAATGAAACAGTAATATCTTAAAGTGAAGAACTGTTAAAGGATATGAAGTCTTACCCAAACTATAACAAGGTTTTTAGTTTTGAAAAATATTTACACCCTTTCAGTTTTAAATTTTTTAAATGTGACACTAACCACATTCCAGTGCTCTTGGCTAATGGCCACTGTATTGGAAAGTGCATTCTAGACATTTCAAAAACCATTTTCTTGACCACTGTGTAAACTAGAGTATTAGACTAAGCCTTCTGGATCTCTATTTCTTCTTCAGTACAATTGAGATTATAATATACTTGAAATTTCATAATACTATACAGCTATAGGGAAGATGTCACAATGGCGGTGTTAATAATGTTATTTATTTTTTTACATCTCTAAAAAATCTCTTAAAAATGCTTCAGCTAATTTTTCTTATCAAGATAGTGCTATGATCCACTCAGAAACACATATTTACAGTAAATATGTATATCTAGGTATTTTAAGTAGAATCAATTTTGAAAACACAAAATATAATCTCCCCAGTAAAGGAAAACTGTTTTTCTTAAAATAAGTGGCTTTTGTAATAATAATAATAATAATAATAATAACAACAATAATAATAAATAAAAGGGAAATCAATATTAATTCCAATAAATCTGGAATTTTGACCTAATATAGATAGCTGGCTATCAGGATAAAAATTAATTTCTCATAATCTAACTGAAATCTGTCTTTAGCAGATGGAAAAGAATCAAAAGTATCTAAGTTTTGTACATAATAATAATTAAAATATTTATTATTATTGAAAATGAAGAATAAATAAATGTTTCTCTAATTAACATTCAGTAAAACTGAAAACTAAGCGATATGAAGGCTATTTTGCAATTCAGTCATTCATAAGTGTACCAAATACCACATACTATAATTCTACTTCATATAACAGATCTCAATAACTTTCTATCATGAATAATACGGTATGATCTCAACCTTTTAAAAAATAATTTCCCATTCATTATATACCTATTATGACTTTTACTTTTTGGTTGACTGAGAAGTGTGGGATTGTACTTCAGCTAGTTTCATATTCTAAAGGACTGCAATTAACACTTCTTTAGTGAAAGATTCTAACACTTCAGTATTACCTTTTCAAACATTTCTCGCTTTGTAGTGTAAGCCTGGCACAAATCCCAGAATGTGATTCTGATACACCATTTTCCTTACTATGGGAACAATCTTTAAGAAAGTCATTTTCTACAAGCAACAAAAATTGCGCTCAGCCTATTTCCCGATACTTCCTATCTCAAATCAAATATTCATTATTAGCAAGGCATTTACACAGTGTAAAATGAAGAAAATATGCTGAAAAGGTTTAGACTTCAGAGCACTTACAATCTCATGGGTGAAATGGAACTTATAAATAAATGAATTGAAAGGATCAATGTATACATGTAATCAAAGAAACCCAGGCCAGATGCATAGAAATGCAGGAAAGGAAGAATTACTAGAGGTGTGTCTATATTATTAACAGAGCTGAACTCAAGTAAAGGATAGGATATTGACATAGTTGGAGGTGGATGTTGGATGTTCTAACTAAGACAAAGCAGCGTGAGGTGAGGAAACTCTGTGAGGTAGAAAAATATTGGGTATATCTGAGAAGTTGCAAGAAGCAAAGATAACATGGAGTTGAAGTGCTATATGGACATAGTACATTGTGAAAACAGAAGATGGTGAAAAGTTTGATGTGGACAAAATTGTGAAGGACCTTATCTGATAAGCTAAAAATTCTGGACTTTGTTCAATGAGCAATAAGCAGCTTTGACCGGAATGGTGATGGTTAAAGTGTGATATAAATTTAATGACCACTGAGGAGTACTGTAATGGATGTTTTCAACATGGATCTCCGGCCATTATTATCCTAGAACATCAAAAATGTTTATGTTGCAAACTGTCATTATTAAAACAAAATAGATCTACAAATGTTTTAAAAAAAAAAGAATTTCAACAAAATAATAATAAAGGTTGGAATGATATTATTTATTTCAGGGTTACTATGCACCAGATGCTCACTATATATATTATCCCTCTTTGTTGAGGGAACAGATTTCACAGTGATTAACTTGCCAAAATTGTGAAGTTAATGACAGAGTCTGAGTCTGAGAGTGTGTGAGCCCAAAAGTGCAGAACACATGATCATTATTCCTGAATATTAAAGTGATTTTTATTTTTTTCAACCTAGACGAGAAAAAAAAAATTAGACCTAAGAGATAATATAATCCAGATCCATTTAGTTGTTTTCTGGAGAGAGTTTAAGGCACAGAGAGTTTAGATGATGGTCCAGAGATTGCAGAGTTTCCTTCTGAAGTGACTTGTATAAAACAGACACTTGATATTACGTAAATGAATGAATGGAGGAATGAGCGTTGTTCCATCTATATTCTTTTTTTTTTTCAGCACCTCATGTTTCATGAATTTAAATAGTGCCAAAAATAAATGATTTGCCTGGCTCTTATTAAATGTATACAGGATTAATTAAAATGACATATTAATAACTATATCATTACTACAGGTGTTAGTAATCCTGTAAACAAAAGCATAAAGTCACATACGTACTATATAATTAAGTGAGAAATAGATTTAGCTGTAATTTTGGATTTAAAAATATTGTATGCAAGACTATGTGGGAATTCTAAAAAATATACACTAACTCTTTAGCTTTACAGATGTATAAACTGCAAGTAGTAGAGGCAAAATTATTTGTCAAGGATCCTATAGTTTGTTAATGTGAAAAACACATCTAGAGTCTTGTATCGGAAATGCACCAATTCATTGGCTCTTTTTGTATGTGTTGGAGGGCAGGGAGGAGAAAGGGCGATGGATGCTGGGGAAGGACTAAAAAAAGTAAATGCAATTTGGCATTGAACTATAACAAAAGACAGATTGATGAGATTTCCTACAAAAATGGAAGAAGTCAGTGAAGGAAGTTTAAAGCAGAGTTTGTTTCCTTCTTTGTTTGTTTATATGTGTTTGCTTTTCCTGAAGCATCTGTATGACAAAGAACTTATATAGATTGTTCAAGATTAGTAAAAAGAGGAGGAGGAGAAGGGTAACTGGGGAAGGAGAAAGAAAATAAAGAGAAGAGAAAAATAGCATTTTATGGCAATAAAAATCAATAACTTAATAATTGGTTTTGAAGAAAACAAGCCAATCCAGTGGGCACGGAAACAAAACTTTGTCTAGAGCACTAAGGAGGAAAACAGAGAGAGGGAGAATCTTGTTCACACGCCTGTCCCAAACTCCTTTCCACTCTAATGAAATGCTCTTCTTTATTTCTTTCCTAAACTTCCAGGCAACTAACTATCCATCTTTTCCCTCAGTGATTTATTTTCTTCATCTATGCTAAGCTAAAAATAGGCAAAATAGCATTTTAAAAGTTAATACAATTAGTTTTACAATCATTTATAAATTTAAAAAAACAGCACACTAAGAAAAAATATTACCTGTTTAAATTCCACTGGTTCATCCTTCAAAATTTTCTTTAAAGCTACTGAATTTAAAACTCAACACTCACTACAAAAACTGAAAAACTATTAACACAGCACATAGTATAAATGTAAATAACACTGCAAATCTATCAAAGATTTATTTTTTTTTTATGACATATACTATCTTAACCTTCAGAGACAAACTGCCATTCATCACAGAAGCTTTCTCAAACTACACTGTCAAGAACAAGAGTCAGCAAACTATGGACCAGGAACTGCATGTGGTCGGTCTGCTGTGTGTTTTTGTAAGTAAAGATTTACTGCAACACAGACAAACCAATTTATTTACATATTGCCTATGGCTGCTTTCATGCTACTCTACACAGGAGGGTCATAAGGAAAAATGGCTATGTCTATCATTAAGATTTTGATACCACTGTGAAATATCATCCAAATATTTTACACTAACTGGTTTGCTGCATCAGGTCTGCTTCCAGCACCAAATCAGAGCCTGGCAGATAATGGGCACTTGAACTCACACCATGAAACAGATCATCAGGTCAGATTCAAACTATCAAAAATTGTACCCTGTACCAAAATATACCAAAAGATTTCAATAATAGAGGTAGTCAAGGGCACAGACAAAGTTGAGAAAGACCTTGAATATCCCAGGAATATCCTACCCTTCCTTAACTCAACATATGTTCTCTGTTCTAGAATAGCTTATGGTTTGCAAGAAATGTTTATGAGATACCTGCTATCTATATGCCAGGTGTACTTCCTACTTCCAACCACTAGCTCTAGTAGCAATCCTTACACAATGAGGTGCATTTTTAAGTTATGAAATATCATTGTTTTATAACCAGAAAGTTGTATAGCTTATCTGACATTCTGTGGTAAGTCATACATTATAATTCATAGATTATTTACTGTAAGTAATGATTAAACAGGGATATTTTGCTGCAGGCATTCTACAAATAAGGACTATTCCTCATAGCAAACGCTATATACCCACTTAAAAGGAACACCATTTAATAAAGAGATTAGACTGAGTCAACGGACTTCTTTTTCTTCCTGGAAGTGGTGGGCAAGGGGTGGGGACAGTTTTCCTTTCCCAAGAGGAATAAATGGATCATGAATCTCAGACAAGCTGCTTTGAATCTTTTTCCTCAGCACTCAGGAATATTTGGTGAGTGATAAATACCTAAAGGAAAAATAAGTAGCCTCCTTATAAACCACCTTCAACTGTGTTCCAATTCTGACAAAAGATCTATCAACTAAGAAAGTAGGTAATCCTCCAATGGATTTGGTTATAATTTTATATTGTTAGAGCATTTCTGCTACCAAACACACACATATAGAAAATTACTGTTGGAAGAAGGGTAATGATAAAAGGAGAAATGGGGGCAAAGGGAGCTTCTCTCCTTAAATAGAAATAGAGAGAAAAACAAGAAGAATGGAGCTGGGAACGGGTAGTGTGCTGGATCCTGGGGAATCTAGTTTCTCCAACAGGGTGCAAGGAAGAGAAGAGCTGGGGCAACAATGCCTATAAGGATTGTGTATTTAATGCATTTCAAGTTTCTGTCCTTTCAAGTAACTACAAATCTTCATAAATATTCTATGCGCAAAAATGTATAAGGAGATTTTTAAATGGTTCTGTAATATTGTGTAAAACACAGGAAAGAAAAGTCAATCCAAAAACTCAGAACCATACAGAAATATATCTTGGTGATGCTGACTTTTAAAAGTAATACAAGGAAACTGAAAAATACAAGAACAGAATTAAAACTCCAGAGGGGACAGTCAGGAACACAAATGATAACACAGAATTATTCATATAAAAAACAACTTCAGATGATTTCCCAGAATTCAGAGAAAATGAATAATGATACAATGAGATGAAAGATATTAAAAAACAGAACAGAAATCCAACACATAATTATCTAGTGGCCATAAAGAAGATATAAAAGATTAAAGAAAGCAATTTTCAGAGTTATAGAAGAAAAATAATCAAATTAAAAAGTATGATGTATTCATATTTTAAAACTTACTACATTCCAAAAGCACTTGTTGGCAACATTGTTAAGTCAAAATGACAAAGGAAAAAATTCATTAAGAATCCAGGCAGAGAAAAATTGATCTACAAAATAACAAATATCAGAGAAATCTAAATTACTAATTACCAGGAAAAAAATCAATCTAGAGATTTCAAAGAGTAATAGAAGAAAACCAAACAAAAAATTACTACCTATCAAAATTCTGGGATACAAACTGTTTAAGAGAACAAAAATATGGAAAACTATTCAATTTGTTTACAATTCTGTAACAAAACTGTCAAGAGCAATATAAGAGAAGTAAAGACATGCCATACTGTGAAACTGTGTATCAAAACGGACAATGGCCAGATCATATATAAAAATAAACATCTAACCTACAAACTGCTACAAGCAGCCCAGGAAACTGACACCTTTTATGCAGTGGCCAGCCCAGGAAGCTAGCCTGTTATCTGCATAGCACACTTGTAGAAAGTCAGACCACTCTCTCTAGTAATAATTCAGGAAGCCAAACAATAACACCTGTAACAATTGGCCCAAACTGGCCAGGAAATGATTAATAACTGACAGCGTCCCTAATTTTTATTCCCCAACTCCACTTACAATCAATCAGAGAAAACCAAACATACACCCTTAAACAATCACATAGGATGCCCCTCTTCTAGTTAGTCTGTCTACAGCTTCTCCACATCAACAACTTCCAATCAGGACATATCTGAAGTCTGCCCTTTTTTTCCACTATAAAACTTTCCCGCTCCTCTACCTGCCTTTGAGTTTCTGCCAAATGCAAGTAATAACTGTGGCTCACTCTCTTGCAAGCTCTGAATAAATAGTCATTGGTTATTATTTGGTCGGTCTTCATTTATTTCTACAATACTTTTGGATATAATATGTGTAATTATAATGCAGTTTTAGGAAACTGAATTCAGCAGTCACAATAACATGTTATGAACAAGTAACGTTTTTTGAGATAGTGCAAGGGTGGTTATTAATATCAAGTCAGGCCAAAAACTATATGTTTGGAATACACATATAAATTTTTTCTACAGATTAATAAGAAACAGAGCATGCAATAGAACAATGACCAACGATTATAAAAGACAAGTCACAGAAAAGGGTACTCAGAAGGTCAATAAACATGAATAAATGTTTAAGGTAACTAGCAATAAGAAAGGTAAAATTAAAGATACAGCACAAAGAGATCATTTCACCAGTACAAACCATATTATTAGTACAAGCCAAGAATTAAAAAGTCTGAAAATTATCTAGAATTGGTGACAGTACAGAGCAGCGGAAACTCTCATACATTGTTTGACGGCATGTATATTAGGATAAATACTTTGAGGAGCAATTTAGCAATATCCAGTAAATTTTTAAATGCTTTCACACTATAACACTATACTGTTTAAAATGGATATTAAGTTAATGAAACGTGACTAGTCTGAATTGTGATGTGCTCAAAGCGTTAAATTCAGCAGAGTTTGAAGATTTAGAGAAAAAAAGTGTCACTATTACTTATATTAATTCAAGGTGTCTCAACCTTGAAACTATTAACATTTTAGACTGAATAGATAATTTCTTTGTTGGGGGCTATCTTTTGCGTTTTATGACATTTAGCAGCATCCCCAGCCTTTACCTAGTCATGACTTAGAACACCTAAAACATCTTCCCAGTCATGACAATCAAAAATGTCTGCAGACACTGCCAAATAGCCCATTGGAACAAAATCAACCCTGGCTGAGAATGAGTCTTAATTACATACTGACATGGACAACTTTTATATACATATGAAAATGAATGCCCTATCTGTATCTACAACCAGGATATATCTCAAAAACACACTCTAGATCAAAAACCACACATTTTTAAATGTTAGATACATTGTGATATAATACATATAAAGTTTTAAAACATCCAAAGACTAGATTTCTATGGCCCCATAAATATTCAGTAAATTCCTAAAGAATATCATATGTGACTTACAGCAAATTCATGGCTGTGGTTACTTCTGGGGAGTGTGAGATAGGATTGGGATCCTGAATGGTTATATGCAGTGGGGTTAGCACTTGTATCAATAATGTTTTATTTCTTTAACACATGAAGTGAATGTAACCAAAGGATAACATTTGATAAAGCTGGGTGGTGGTAAAAAGACTTCCAGCAACATATTGTCTGTCTTGCCTTATAGATTTGAAACATTTCACAATTTAAAATAAACAAATGCACAAATATATGTAAGAATGGTGTAAGAAGTCTGGTAATGAATATTGAAGTAGAGAGTATAAAAATTTTTAAAGTTTTAACAGATTTTAAAACTTAACAAAATGCATTTCTCCTGCAGAAAGTAGTACCTCATAAAAATATGCATTTCCTGGGAACTTGTAAAAGCCACAAATAATATCAATAAGTGAAAAGGAATAGAACAGCAAAATTGTGTGCTGTGTATTTCATCTAAAATGGAGGACACAAAGCAAGTTTTATTTTTCATTTTTATAGCATTTGCTTTATATTGTTGACTATAAAAGTAATCTTCATACTTACTGAAAATTTGGAAAATTAGAAACACTCCTGTATAAATATTCCGCAGTAATTACCCCCTTTATTCAACATTTTGGTGTTTCTTTCCAGTCACTCCATCTTTCTCATATATATGAAATAGATTTTATACAACTACATACACCTACATATACATATACATATATGCATACTTTCAATGTTTCATAAGTTGGAATCATGTATAAACTGCATGTGATCTGTCTTACAATCAGAGTATATTTTCACTTAAAACAAATCATAAATGATATATTGTCAGTCCCTTTTTCACTGACTCTCATCAAAAAGTTTCTGTTTGAAACTTAAAGTAGCTTAGATATCTCTTCTTTGTTTCACTTTCTTCCTCCAATAGATGCTCAGGATCACTATCAATGCCCAAGGGTTCTTAAGATATCTTCCTAAAAAAGGTAGTCCTAGTGCTAACTTAAATGTAGGTAAAATATAAGAAACGATCATTTTTTCACTGGGAAAAACATCACATGTATGGATCATAGAGTATTTAAACAATTTTCTATAAATGAACATCTGGACTTTTTTTTTCCCAATTCCTCACTATTATTAAGACTATAAAGAAACACAATACTTACTTGTTTACATAACTACGTAGTCATGATGCTGTTTAAAAAATAAATTCCAATAAAGATGACCATATGGAAAATAGTTATGTATATTATCACTTTTTAAAATATATTATTGCCAAGTTATCATCCAGGTATGTCATACAATATAATCAATTAGTTACATCAAAATGTGACGACCCGTAAGATCTACTTTCTACCTCCCAATTGTTATATAATCTGTTCTCATGTTGAGCCCTTTCCATTTAAGGAAAAAGGCATTAATATGATGCAATCAGTATCTGTTTCTATTACTTTTCAGATGATCCCTTTCTTTAAATATAGTAGTGAAGTTTGAGTGCTTCTGCCCTTCTTAAATCTGATTTCATCTGTACAAGATTTGGCAGAAATTTCTTGACCTTTCTGGCATGGCACATGTTAATCCCTATTGTGAGTTCTTTTGGTATAAATGCAAACTGGGAGAGAAAAAGGATTAGAAATTTTTTGCTCATGCATTTTTCCCCATGAATTATAAAAGGTTTTATTTCCAAATTTAAAAATTATAAAATATTGGTTAAATAGTTCTTTTGAAAAAATCTTGAAAGTAGACACTGTTATAAAAATAAGACAAATAACTGCCAATACAATAGAGAAATAAAAAAAAACAACTAAATCATAGTCCAAAAAATAAAGGAAAAAGTGAAAAGAAATTAAAATGAAACAAAAATTTTAGAACATAAGCTAAAAATTGGAAAATTAAACACGCAAATTACATCAATAAATGTAAATGTTAAACTCTTAAATTTAATTTAATTCCATAAAAATTTATTGAATACTTAGTATGTGCCAGGTACCATGAAGATGCAAGGACTTAATAATGAAGATGTAAGCAGTTAGTGGTAAACAAGATAGACAGACACAGGACCTCCATCCATGAAGTTCAGTAGAAAACATATTGTACTAGTAATTACAAAAGTAATGTATGTCACCAAAAGAGAAGTTCAGGATGAATAAAGAACATGTCAAGAGTTTTCTAAAGAGGTTGGAGAGAGAAGGATCCAAGATGGCAGAGTAGATAAACACTGTGCCTGAGTCCTTTCATGAACACATTAAAATTACAACTAAATTTTAGAACAATCAACCTGGAGAACCATCTGAAGTGTAGCTGAACAGAAGTCCTATGACTGAAGCTATTATAAAGAAGCAGCCACGTAGAGACGAGTAGGAGGGGTGGAGACGCAAAACAGGCCCCAAATCATCCTGTTGCCTTTGAGAATCAGGAGGGTTATCTAGGCCAAGGAGGTTCCCTCGGGAAGACAAAAACACCCCAGCCCCCCACACCAGACTCCACAGCCTGGAGTGCTAGTGCCAGGAAAAGGAGCCCCCAAAAATCTGGCTGTAAAAACAAATGGGGATTAGGACCATCCAGGTGGGACAGAAGGCTGCGGGAAACCCAGATGCCCTCTTAAAGGAGGAATGTAGAGATTCACTCACTTGCAGGCACTCACCTTAGGCTCCAGTGGAGGGACGATGACTCAGAAGGCATGGGAAACATACGGGCAGGGAAGATTGAGGTGTGCGTCTGTCGTGCGGGGCGGCCTGTGGTGTCTCTGCTCCCGCTCCCCACAAGAGAACGCAGGATATGGTGAGGCCAAAAAGGAACACTTACGGAGCCATAGATGGGGGAGTTACACCACTGTAGTCTCGCTGGCGGCTGGGCGAGACACAGGAAGCAGGAGCCACACTGTTCGCAACCCTCACTGCTCCGCTTGCAGGCTCAGCCACCATCTTCTTGCCAGCCCCCATTTTCTGCTAGCATAGCCAGGGCAGTTATATTAGTGGCCAATGGCTCACTGGTTACAGCTGACGGCCAACTAGCCACAGCTGATGGCCATCCAATCACAGTTGATGGCCATTTACTACCTCAGCCAGCACCTTTCTATGTGAGGCCGAGAGCCTGGAAACTGCTTTCTGGGGCTCTGTCCACACAGTGTCTTTGGGGGAAGGACTAGAGGAAAGTTGGCATTTTTCCCTGTGTGAGATCCTTCTTCCAGGCAGCCAGCAGGCAAGCGCCATCTTTTCTGTGTTGAGCCCGCCCCCTCTGGCCAAACGCAAATCTGATTGGCCTGCTCCATTCTGCTGATTCACTGGGAACCTGCCCCATCCAACTCCCCTAACAATGGAGGCACTTTCTCTACAAGCAGCCATCTCTGCCCTCATTGCTCTCTTTCTTGGAAAACTATCTGGAACGCCCCCAGTGGGTGGCACCTGCCCTTGGTGTACTCTGAGACTTTTGCTGAGTACCTCCAGGCTCAGCACTGGCATCAAACCAGAGTCTACATTAACCTGGTAACCACAGCTCTTCCCACTCTAGTAACTCCCTGAGACCCTGCCTCACCCAACTTGCACACCCTAAAAATCTCTATCAGCAGCTGAACTTTATTGGAGTTGGAAGGTGGCAGCTGGACTTGGGGAGTCCTGGCTTTTTTGTGGAGCTCCCCCAGGCCTGGTAGTTGTGGCAGACATCCTTGGTTCACAGCATGGACTCTTCCAGCTAAAACAGCTGTTGTGTTTTAGCACAAACAGCAAACGATTGCGTATCCCTTTGTAGCTCTTACCAGGTAGTCCTCAAACAGTCACGGGCAGTGGGTGACCTGGACCTGCACTGGAGCCCCTCCAAAAAGGGCCCAGAACCAGCATACTTGGAGGTTGGCTTCAGACCACAACAGAGCACCACCCAATTAGCCCCACAATTGGTACACACAGAGGGTGGTCTCAACAGATACCAGAGCCCATTGGGGTGAATCCCACTCAGTGGGGTAAGTCCCATGGCCAGCAGTCTGTAAGCTGTGGATGTGGCCAAACCCAGTTAGTCAGCCTGAGGGTCAATACCACCCAGTGATGTGCCAATAGCAATCAAGGGTTAACTATAACAGGGTGGAACACACAAGGGACACTTCTGGAGCACACGGAGCAGGTGACTAGGAAGAATGTGCCACTGGGCCACACAGGACACCTACTACATATGGCCACCCAGACAAAATTGGGAGACAAAGCATATCTACCTAATACATAGTAGAAACAAACACAGAGAGGCAGCAACTTCTTTAGGTATATAAGTGTTGCATAACTATGGTGTATCCCTGAAACTCAAATAATATTGTATGTTATCTATATTTTTTAATAATAATAATAAAAAAGATTGGAGAGAGCCTGGAACATATTACCACATACATGTATTCTTTCTCATCATTACTGGTCATCTGTGCATCAGCCAGTCATACTAATACTGAAATACTAGAATGAAACACTTCTAAAATAAGAAGTAAGACAAGGATGACTGCTGTCAGTGGTAACATTTTTATATATGTTCTCACCAAGACAAAATGTACAAAGAACAATTCAATATTAAACCTATAGGGAAGATGCGACATAAAATATCAGTTATTGTAGAGAATTTAAAAAGATGAAGAGTCAATAATACACATATTTTAGGGAAAATACTCTATTCCAAAGACAAGGTTAAAAAAAAAAAAAACAGAAATAGTGAACAAGGAGTTTTCGGTCTAATGAATAAAGACAGACAAGAAATGATTACTTTATGATGTGGTTAAGAGCAGTACAAAGAGATAACACAGGGTTTCATGGTAATAGGAAGGCCAACTAACTAACCTCTTTGTAAGTGGATCAGAAAAACGCTCACCAGAGGATGTCAACACAACATAGAGCACTGTAGGATAAAAATGTAGAGGTGAGAAGATATTTCTGGATAGCAGAATTGTTGGTTTAAGTGTAGGATATAGGGGAAAGGGCCCAGGGTTTGAAAAATGGCAGACAATTTGGACCAGTAACAAACTACCAATACCATAGGAGAGCCCCTGATTCTCCTCAAGCTTAGCCTGGTTGAGCGAATTTATGTGAAAATAAGAAATGACAGTGAGTTTTATGGTAGATTACATGCTTATTATCAACATTTAAATGTGATACTAAGAGATGTGGAAGAAACTGTGTCAATTGTAGAAATTAATGAGGAAACATATGAAAGAGATATATAAATCAACAAAACAGAATATTCCAATGCTCTTTTTCTGGGGAGATGGTTTTGTACTACTCTTCCATTGAGAGTTGGCTGAAACAAAGAATTTACCCTGTGTGGAAAATAGGAGATTTTGTATGATTGCCTCTTTAAATGTAGAAGATATTCAAAAACACATGGGCAAATTTTGATATTAAAAAATGACCAAGAAGTTTTCCACTCCTGAAATGAGTTGATTTGCAGATAACTTACAAATTCTTAAGTTAAATGGCATTTTTTTTCCTCCAACCCTTCCAATAAATGTGATCACCAAGATGCAGCACTCTTTTTCAGAAGTTGATTTGCTCTATTTTTTTTTTCAGACAATTTCTGTGTGTTTTTTAATTTAAATTAAGTTTGATGTTTCCTTTTTTGATTTAAAAACATGTAGGATATAAGAGAGGCCTTGGCACATTTTACGCATTGTAAAGAAATTAGTGTGGCTGAAGCTTCAGTAGGAGACTGGAGAAGAATAAGATATCAGTTTTGAGACGTAATAGTAGTTCAATCATCAAAGGAATTTAGACATTCCCCAGAAAACAATGGGCAGTGAAAAAAGGATTATAAGGAGTGGAGTGGCATCAAATTTGTGTCTCAGAAATGCATTCAGAAGTTAAAATGCATGTCTAGGAATTATTGCAGTAATCCAGGTGACAAATGCTGTGCCCACAACTAGGACAATGGCAATGGGGTTGGAGAAAAAGGCTGAATTCTAGAGATAATAAGGTCATTGAACTCATGGACTTGGAGAGGGCCAGGTGAGAAGAAAAACAGTCAAACATGACTCCACAATGGATGGTGGTACATCCACTGAATTTGAGAACACAGGGATAAAGAATTATAAATGTAAAAGTGCAAACTGTAAATGTAAAGATGGTAAATTTTGGTTTGGCCATGTTGAGTTTGAGATGCCTGTGCAATGTTCCAATAGGAAATGTCCACTATGCAGTCTATGATCAGAAAGTTGTGGGTAGAGGGGCAAAATTGTGAGTCATCAGTGTATGCATGAGATATTAATTTTAGCCCTTGGGGATAGAGATGATCACTTAATTGAGGGAATAGTTAAGGCAACCTTCTTCTCTTCCCACTACCAGTAGACCCAGTGGAACAAATATGTTTTTAAACATTTTTATTTACCCATTTTAAAAGTGATGAACAAGTAACTTTAGAGCCCATAATTTAAATACTGGCACAGTCAGCATGAGGTAGGGTTATCTGTACCAGTTGATTAGTCCCTCCTGAGGTTTGTCAACTACGGTTGAATAAATCATTGTATTTCAGAGTATGGGATCTTAGCATACAAGAATTTTCCCCAGGAACACACAACTGAAAAGATTATCTATATATTCTTACCTGTTGGACATGATCTGAAGTTTCTTTAAAAATAGGAAAACAGATTAGCGTACATTGGTTTAAGGAGACAAACATTATCATATCTTATGAGGAAGAATAACAACCATGAGCTCAAAACTATTCTGATCCAGACAGATATTTCTGGTAGAGCCAATGATGATTAATTTATTTAACAATGATTATATAGTGGTTACTATAAGCCAGGCATTAGGTTAAAAACAAGAGATTCGGTTTTGGCTTCTAGGAGATCATAGAAAATGGACTTAAGAATAGTAGTTCCCCTTAACTATGTGCATCATCAGCTAAAATAGAGAGTACCATTTAGTTGTCACTAAGAATTTTAATAAGCATGGTAAGAAATCAAACTCTAGTCTCAAAGAACTAAGAGGTTAAATACTTTCAAAACACAAAGTTAATCAAGATTTCTCTCATTTTGAAACTTTGTGTGGAAAATTTTGAACAGTGTCTTTGGCCCCTTTGGCCCTTTCACTGTGGTTCTAGTCTTCACAGGATTTGTTTTGGGAGATGATAATTGACTTCGATGTGTTTTTCCAGGAAGTGGCTGGTGATTTTTATTACAGATAAACTCAAGCCAGGAGACCCCTGGAGGCAACCGGTGGTAATTAAGTGACCTAGGGACCACATGACCTGAGAGGGTGGATGTGGTAGACATTTTGTAAGGAAGGGGTGAGGAGGTTGCAGCAGAAGAGGAGGAGGAGGAAGATGAAGAGGAACATGAGGAGAAGGATGTGGAGTGAGAGGATGGGAGCCCCGTCTGACGCTGAGAATTGCTACTTTTCTTAACATAAAGCAGCCACTCAATAGCCTGGGGCTGTTCGCTTACAACTTTGTTTTCAGGGGCTACAGTTAGACGTCTTTTCTTCATATTAAGCCTCTGGGTGATATCAGCTTCAGATGTAGGGAAAAATTGTGGTATCTTCTCTATTGCTTCAAGGTTGTCTTCAAGGGCTTCATCGGGCTGATTTCCTTTCACAGGGAATGGGAGGCAAGATGAGAAAGAAGTCTCTGGTAGGAAAAGCATAAAAACTAATTTCACCTCTATTTCCCCCTCAGAATTAGGCTCAGGTGTTGGTATGACAAATAGTGTTGCACCACAAGGATCTTTTTCTCCTATAAGATGATTACACTGAGATTTTATGCAGGAACCACAAGCTAAACAAACCATATAACTTGATGAAAGGCGGGGACCAGGATGAGGATTTGGCTTTCCCCTCATCCTTCGAAAGAGAATCTGTCTACAAAGATCCCTCTGGATTCTGGTCTTGGAGAGAGAATTGATAATTTTATTTACAACATCATTGGGGACAGTTCCACCTTTAACAATGCACGGATAAATATAATTTAAAGTCCATGAATTTTCTGTATTTGAATCTGTCTTTGCATAAAGATCAAAGCTGTTTTTACACTGCATTCTGGAGCCCATTGTTGAAGCAGCTACATTGCTGAGGCAGTATTTAGAGCTTGATACTGATTGACCTGAGACATTTGGCTTGGGATGGGGTGAAAATAAATCTGTAGCTCTGTGTTTGTCATTTGGTAAAGTGGTGTTCTGAAACTTGGTGTGACAAACTGGTGAGCTCAAGGTCCTGAAGACATGATCAAGTGTAAGCACTGTCTGAGATTTGGCCTGGAACAATGGTAAACTCTGAGTCTGGTGGACAGAATGTGGTAAAGGTGATTTCCTTGGTTTTGAGTTAGATGATGTTAAGCTTAGAACACGAGGATTAGGGTTCAATACAGGTGGTGTCTGAGGTCTGGAGTCAGGTAATGGTGAATTCAGAGCCATTTGATTGGGCTGCAACAAAGGTGATATCTGAAGCAAGTCATTTGTTTGAGGTATAGTGTTGAGTGATGGTGAGCTCAAAGATCTTTGATTGTGCTCTAATAAAGATGTCCAAAGTCTGTCCAGTGAAGATGATTTCTGGGGCTTAGACTGAGGTAATATTGAACTAAGAGCTCTTTGATTAGGTCTCAAAGATGATGATGTCCAGAAGATGTCTAGGGAAGGTGTTTCTTGATGTTTGAAGGGGAATAATGATGAACTTGATACTCTTTGATTAGACTTCTGTGAAGGTGATACCTGGCAAAGGTCTAAGGAAGGTGTATTCTGAGGTTTGGGGAGGGATAATTGTGAGCTCAAGGCTGTTGGATTGGGCTCCAGTGATGACGATGACTTGCTGAAGCCACGTGAAGATGTTGTCTGAGGTTTGGGGAGGAATAAAGGTGAGCCGAGGGCTCTCCAATTAGGTTGCAACGAAGTTTTCCGGTGGAGGTCTAGTGAAGATGTAGCCTGACATTTGGAATGGATTAATGGTGATTTCAGAAGCCTGTCACAGAAGCCCTGTGAAATTGTGTTCTGAGACTTGGCAGAGGATCTCTGCAGATTCTGGTTAGAGCTTGGTAGAGGTGCTGCAAGGTGCTTACTGTGGGATTGTACTCTGACCACAAACTGGCTATTGGGTTGATTTAGATTTTCTCCTTTGTACTGATGTGTTAATGAGTTGGTTGTGTCCATTTGGTAAGACTGTTCTAATGGCACAATGCATTGGTCGTAATATGCTAGCGGCACCATCTTGTGATAGCGTAGATGTCTTTCTGAAAACAGTTGACAGGTGAGGATGTTTTAGTAACTGATAGACTTTTAGCTGAATTCCATGGACAACAGATACTTCAATTAATAGACTTTATAGTTTCTAACTTCTGTCTTGTAATCTCTCTGTTAATATTGAAATATTATAGAGTTGTCTCCAAATTGAGTTGTAGATGAGGTTGAAAAAAAGTGTCACCATGTGAGATTCTCCTATCTTCTTTTTAGTTTTCTAGAGTTTTTTCCTGTCTTCTTTTAGTTTCCTAGAGGTTTTTTTTTTTTTTTTCCTTTTGAGAGAATAATTCCTGTTAAGAAAATAGTAAAGAGAGTTCAGAAGAGTTCCTGATAGGGATATTAATTTTCTCAAATAATTTATTATAGTGATTAAAGAATAGGTTTTATGTTAAGTCTCAGCCACTTATTCTATGTGTAACTTCTGAATTGAACATTCTAAACTCCAGTTGCCCATCTATGAAATATATAAATATAGTATTTAATTTATTGGGCTAAAGACTAAATAAAATATTTAAAAAAATGTAACAGTGCCCAGGATATAAGATGCTCAATAAAAGGTATTAGCTATTTCTGGTACTCTTTTAGTGATTGCTTTAGTAAATAATAATAATAATAATAATAATAATAATAATAATAATAATTTGTGATAAATTTGTTGTATGAAATAAAATAAGAGAATTTTAGAGATAAAAAGGAATGAAAGTTATGAAATGTTGGTTTTCAATTTAAATTGTCCATCATTATCACCTTTTAGCATACTTTCAAAAGTCCATAATTCCAGTTGAAAGTTTATTGAAAGACAAAAAGCCCTCTAGTCTTTACTCTTGTTCTTATTTGTCGCCATTATAGCTTTTGAAATTGTTGATTACTACCTTTTAAAACTAGTGTCTTCAGTCATGTCCGTGTTCTCTACTCTGATTCTCTCCGTTTATTCCCTTATTTCTCTGTAGGACTTCACTGAATACTTTTGTTCTTGCCTCAATGTAGTTCTCAGAGTTATATTACCAGTTTTCTTCTATTTTAATTTTATTCCTAAGTATCACATTAGTTACACTTAGGATTTAAAAATGAACTATAGAAACTTTATAAAAAACAACCTTGCAACTGGCCAAAAGCAATGCAAACATTTGTCATTCAGGAGAGGTAGATATGCTGCTTCTTAAAATGCAACACATTACATGTCATTATTTTAATGCACTTTTCATGGTCAAGTGTTCGTTCTTCATATTTTAAGGCTAAAACAAAATATGACAAAACAAAAACAAAAAACCCTGAGAGTAATTGCAATAGACTTGGGGATTAGTCAATTAAATCATTGGACTTTAGGCCCTTAAAGAATGAGAACTGTCAGAATTTGGTTTCATGATTCTTTCTATGCCTCCAGGATTTACTAACCCAATGTATGATGGACAAATTTATTCCTCATATATGTCAACTTATCCAATTAATGTACTGTAACTTCTGTTATTGCTAGAATGTTTTTTTCTTGTCAAGATGTCTTTTTACAAAAGTAATCTTGTTTACATTTATTTTAATATACATTTTACTGGTATCTTAATTCACTTGTTTTTTAAGTCTTGAATCACACTTTGTGGAATTCTCCAAGTACCAACAATATTATTTACACACCAATGACTCCCTAATCTTTCCTCTCTAGTCCTGGTTTCTCTTTATCTTCAAAATTATATTTCCAACTAATCATCAGATTTTTCTATCCAAAATCCCAAAGAAAATTCAAACACCAAACATGCAATGAAGTTATTGTTCCTTCCAGAGAAATTTTCTTTTTCTTTAACTTCTATTTCAGTAACTAAAACCTAGTCAATAATTCAGAATCTTTGAAAGCAGCCTAGACAGCTTCACCCTTTAAAACCATTCAGACACCAAGACCTGTTGATTTAACCCCTCCAATATCTTAATCCACATTTTTCTATCCAGTTCCACTATTTCAGTTTATACTATAGGCACATCTAATCTATACTAGTGCATTATTATATTAACCTCTATATATCTTTCCCTGATAACCTCACTCACTCTCTTCCTTCCAGACATCCAAGAACAAGCTCTTACTAGTGAGACACAGCTTCTGCTCACTCAGCGATTGCCTTTGTTTTGCTTATTTCTGCATGAGTAATAAATACTGAAGTTAATTGTAAATGCTGGATTTAGTGTGGTGTGTTATGACACCTGATGCTTTAAAGAGGGAAGTGAATGGCACACCCCACTCTATCCTGTGTAGCACCCTAACAAGCTACTGGATGGTAATATCTAATAACTCCATGACCTTGAGGTATGCAAAGATTTCATAAACACAACATAAAAAACAATAACCATTAAAAATTGATAAACTGAAATCAAGAATTCCCAATCATCAAAAGATACTATTATTTAGAAAGAGTAAAGGCAAATCAAAGAATGTGAAACAATATTTACAATACATATACCTGGAAAAGACTCATATCCATGATAACCTCTGCATGTTGCTCAGAAAAAGACAAACACTGCAATTAGAATGATGGGCAAAACACTTTAACAAGCACTTCACAAATGAGGATATCCAAATGGTAATACATATATGAAGAAAAAAAAAGCTTAACCTCATTAGAAACCAGTGAAATGCATATTTAAACCACAGAAAGATAGTACTATCTTTCTATCTTTCTGTGGTTTCTGTGATGAAAATCAAATAAAATGTGATGGAAATCAAATAAAATGTGATGAAAATCTAATTAAAACTCACAAAGTGAAAATTCGTGATTGTGGAGATTAGTGTGTGCGTGTGTATATATATATATATACATAGACATATGTACATATTATATTCTACTCCTAGGTACACATACATATACATATAGACATATGTAGATATTATATTCTACTCCTAGGTACATTTGACAGGCACGCAATGCATGACTACTTGCACCAAAATACTAGGATGTTCATTGGAGCATTATGCATAATAGTTCTAAACTAGGTTAACTGTCAATTTATAGCTGAATATATAAATAAGTTATATATTCATTCAAACAACAATGAAAATTAACAGGAAATCTGGCACAAGAAGCTGCATGGATGAATCTCACATATAAAATGGTGCATGAAAAGAATGATAAGCACAAAAAATACTTCATAACTTTATATATAAAAGTATAAAATAAGTTCATACTTGCTATGGTGTAAATAGTCAAGATAATATTACATCTGAGGAGGTGGAGATTAAGGGGGAACACTAAGCTTCTGGGATGGTGATAACGTTCTGTTTCTTGGCCTGGATATCGATTGTATGAGTGAGTTCAGGTTGTGATAATTGAGTTGTAACATTTATACTATGTGTATTTTTCTATGTTTCTTAACTTGAATAAAAAGTTTTAAAATGAATAACTTGACATTAATTTGAAAAGATACCTCTGATACAAAATTGCACTGAAAGGTGAAACACTAAAGGATGAACCAAGTTCTGGCACACAGATGCAATAAAAAAGTTTTTAAAGAAGAATAGAATGTGGAAAATGTGCTATCATATGGATAGGAATAAAGGAATTCAAACAACTGAAACTAAGAAAAATCTATTTAAGACGAAAACCAGAGAAAAATGACATTTCTCAATTTTTTCCACTTTCAGACTTGCTCAGCAAATGGCATTCCCATTTCAAAGAATATGTTTTGCTAAAGCATGTAAATATTAAATATAACTCAACAAGTGGTAGAAATTGGACTGAAGCTATAACTATGGAACAAAATGATTACAACTTATGAAAGAATTAACTTACAAATAGTCTCTGTGCCCAAATTCTTTTTAGAGTTGAGTTTTTTTCAAACTTTCAATGAAGAGATACTTATAATGTTATATGAATTTTTCAGAATATGATATAGAAATATTCTAATTTTTTTCTGTAAAACTATTGTACATAATTTTGATATTAAAGCATAACAATATATTTCAAAATTGAAAGTAATAAAGTGATATCACTTATTGCACTTGCAAAATTCCTAAATATAATAAAACATTTACCATTACAATGAAATAATAGTCGACTGTCACCAACTTGATCTTATTCAAACAATGAAATAATGATTTACTATCAGGATACATTATAATTTGTTATGTTCATAATTCACAAATAAATTTTAATAGATGCTCAGAAAGTCATTTTATAAAATACAACCTCCATCCCTCATAAAACTCATTAAACTACTAAGAATAAACTAGTGAAAACAAACATTAATCTAAAAGTAAAATAAAATTATTCAGTTGATATTGAAATGTGAGCTGGTCCCATTATAGTCTGTATTAGATAAGCATATCCATTATTATTACTATAATTTAATGTTGTTTAAGAACATTTAGGAATATATGTATTAAAGAAGGAAAAAGTAAAAAGAAAGATACATAACTATTGAAAAGGCAGTAACTAAATGATCTCTCTATTCATATTATGATTGAAAACAAAATTTAGAATATAGAAAACCAATACAATCAATAATATATTAAAATTCATGGGGTGACCAGATGTCTCAGTTGGTTAGAGCACGAGCACTTAACAACAAGGTTGCCAGTTCAATTCCTGCAAGGAATGGTGGGCTGCACCCCCTGCAACAAAGATTGAAAATGGCGACTGGACTTGGAGCTGAGCTGTGCCCTCCACAACTAGATTGAAGGACAATGAATGATGGGTCCTGGAAAAACACATTGTTCCCCAATATTCCCAAATAAAATTTTTTTTAAATAATAATAATATATTAAAATTCAGAAAGTTCAGTGAAATCACTCTTTGCTAGGTCAACAAATATGGATCAAGAATTTTCCTAAATATCAACAGTTAACAGGACATATGACCATAAATACGGTGTATAAAATTAGTTCTAACAATTCAATAGAAATGCAAACATCCTATTATAAAAATAAATAATTTCTTAAATTTTTATAGAAAATACATACAAATGCCTAGTAATCATAAAAAGGCAACAATTTGCTATGTCTGGTTCTTTTTTAACTTCCATTTCCTTTTCCAGTGTCCAGATGCTCTTTGCTCCTTCATTCTATTTCTTTTTTCTAAACATATTTCCAATAAATGGAAAAATCATAATTGGAAATTGCAATAACTTTTCCATTAATGTATAGAAACAAGCAGAAAGTCAGTAATGATGTATAAGATTTAAAAAACACTATCAACTAATTTGACCTAATTAATATTCACAGAACACTCTATTCCAAAACATTCTTTTCATGTACATATGGAATATTCACAAAATATTATATAGCATACACCAAGTATCAATAAATTTAAATGGGTTCAAATTACACATAGTAGGTTCTTGGATTTGGCAATGAAATTAAATTATAAATCAATAACAAAACTATATGTGGAAATATAACCAAATATTTAAAATTAAATAATATACCTCTAAATAATCCATTGTCAAATAAAGACACAATAACCCATTGTCAAATAAGGACACAAAGAGAAAATTAAGAATTCGGATACAATAAATGAAAATGAAAATATAATGCATAAAAATGTGTGGGATGCTAGCGATAAATAACTATATTAAAAATAAAGATGTTCTCAAATCAATAACATTAGCTTGTTCCTTAAGCTGTTAGGAAAAGAAGAGCACATTAAACAAACTTATGTAGCAAAAGGAAAACAATACAGATTAAGAGAAATCAATAAGAGAAAACAGAAAAACAAGGATATCAAAAGCTGGTTCTTAGAGATCAATGAGATTAAAAACATTTAGCCAGATATATCATGAAAAAAAGCGTAAATTGAAAATGTCAAGAATGTGAGAGCTGACATTACTACAGGCTCCACTGATATTAAAAAGAATAATAAGGTAATACTGTGAATAATATTATGCCAGTATATTAGACGATCCAAATAAAAGGGATATATTTCTTGGGTGACGCAAATTGCCAAAGCTCACTCAAGAATAAACAGAAAACCTGAAAATCCTTACATCTATTAAGCAAATCGAATTTGAGTTTAAAACTTTCCCACAAAGAAAACAGCAGACTCATGTCTTCACTGATGCATTCTACCAACATTTAAGACAGAAATAATACCAATTCGGCACACAATCTTCCAGAAAATTAAAATGGAAGAATTTCTTTCTAACTCATCCTATGAATCAATCCCTTGATAAGAAATTCAAACAAAAACATTTTTATATTTAAAAAACTACAGAACAATATTACTCAGTTAGATGCAAAACTTACAAAACAAATTTTAGCAAGTCAAATCCAATAATATATAAAAAGGATAATGCACTTCCCCAAAATCCATGAACCCAATCTAATCATGAGAAAACATCACACAAGCTCAAAATGACAAAAGCTCTACAAAATATTTCACCAGTACTCATTAAAGGTACCAAAGTCATAAAAAATGAGAAAAGACAAAGAAACTGTCACAGATTGGAGAAATCTGAACATCAGGACTAAGGCAACATGGTATGCTAGATTGGATCTGGATCAGCAAAAACACATTAATTAATGGAAAAGCTGGTGAAAGTCTATTAAAATCTGTAGTTCAGTTAATGGTATTATACCAATGTTAATATTCTTTTGTTTTGATAAATGTGCCATGATTATGTAAGATGTTGACATTAGGTGCATGCTTCAAGTTGAAAAGAAATAAAAGATGTAGTCCTCCAGGAAACTCATACAATAAAAGCATAAGTAATGCATAGATGTCTTTAAAAATGGGTGGTTTGGTTTAGCATTTATAAATACTCAGCCTTCTGTTATGTACAGATTAATTTTCCAACAATTTCTACTTTAGCTAATACTCAGAATATGAAATATCTAATTTTTTTTTTAAGTCTGGAGTAATTTAGCATTATTTGCTTTAATCTTTTTATCTGTTCAATTGTTTGGTTTGTTTAAACCAAATCAACTCCCACCTGTCAAACTCTCACGATCTAATATGCCATTAGTCCTATATCAATATTTTCACAGTTCAAGAGATTTGAATTTAGCAAATTTCTTGGAAGTCAATTCTTAATGCACCAAACTCAGGGTGAGGATTGACCACTTTAGGAGGATAATCCTCTTTTGAGAACTAACTGTAAGATACTCTGGTTCGGGTGTACAAAAGACTTCAGAAAAAAAAAAAACCCTCTGTATTCTGAGGCTTATCTCTACTCTGACATGAATATTTCGGCATGAGGACCTGACATTTCTACGTTGTGGAACTCAAATATTCAGGTCTCATCTTTCCCAAATATAAACCCACAATAACATCTCTCAGATGAATACTTCAAGGCTACCTTCTCTGAACTCTTTCTATCATAGATGCACACTAATCTATACGTATTCTTGATTGTTAAAGTGCCTCTCACCAAGAGAAATTTCATGAAAACAAAAAATCTGGCTATTTCACGGGTTCTTAGGAGCAGGAACTTGAGCTACTTTCAATGTAGATGATCTTATAGGCTATACGCCACTTTCATTCCCTGTGAAGAAAAGTAATCCTGACAGGACTATGTTGCAATGTACAGAAAAATAAATATATTTTCTGGGCTGCCATTTCCAGAAAAGAGCCCTACAACTTTCTGTTCCATATAAGAGATCTGAGCAAATGCTGCCATTTTCCATTTGCAATCCAGTTGTCACTCAAAGAAGCCAAATAACACCACCATGCAGCTGTATTCAACACTGTCTCTCCTCTGCGTTCTCATCTCCTAGACAGGTTCAAGAACCATGAGCTTATGTGTAAGGAGCAAAGTCAGCCTAGATTGGCAATACTAAATACATTGAATATGATTTTTTAATTAAATTTATTGGGGTGACAATGGTTAGTAAAATTACATAGGTTTCAGGTGTACAATTCTGTATTACATCATCTATATATCACCACCCAGAGTCAGTTCTCCTTCCATCACCATATATTTGACCCCCTTTACCCTCACCTACCACCCTGCTCTCTCCTTTCCCTCTGGTAACCTCTGGTAACCACTATTGTTTAACAAGGCTATAGAATAATGTGCTCTGTAAAAACCAATTAATTTTCTTCTGTATGATTTTTTTTTGCTATAATTTAGGGAAAATTTCCTCAAAAACAACTTTAAAATGTCAACCTTCCATATCTTAACAAAATAGTGTTATACCTGCTCTGTTCCCCCATGACAAAGGCATAAGGTACAGGAAATCAACATGAAGTCTGAAAATGGAAGAGTTTAGAGAGTAGACTAACTTGGCAGAATGGGACAGAGTGGGAACTTGGTATGGTGTGAATCCAGACAAATCACTAGATTCATTGTTTCCCACCCCCAGTATCCAGCTGTTGTCATCATATTTTAGAACATGTCCCTGTGCAGTCTATACAGAAAAACATTTTGTAGATGCAAAATATAGTTTTCTGAAATTTTAAAGGCACAGGAGAAGAAAGAATAGGGAACTCAATCCAAGGAACTATTTAAAAGCCAATTATAGTAGATATAAAAATATAAAGATTATTAGGGAATATGCAGTCTAATCCTAAAGAAGGGGTAGTAAGCCAGGTACAGGTATAAAACAAAACAGACCACAGTAGCAAAAGAAAAGCAGAAAGTGTTCTGGAAATTAATAAAGATAATTTCAGGAATTGAAACAGATAATGGAGGGGAAAAAGAAAGATTGCAGAGCCTAGTATCTGAGAACCTCTGAGGACTTACATTTGGGAGAAAAGAGAAAGAGGAAGAGAAAGAGCAGGGAGAGGAGGAGGCAGGTAGAGGAAGACACGTGAACAATACAGTACAGGAGTAACAGAGAAATAAATGAGAAAGGAAACTTTTTAAAGTCCAGGAAATAATTTTTTGAGGTCATTAAATAGAATCAAATCATATAGAGATTTCAAGAGTGGTGACTTAGGACAAGTCCTTGAGTTCACTGACTTATTTGAAAGGGCAGTCCCAGAATAGTAACCTGTGTGAAATGGAGCCATTACAGTTAGCGTAACTTTAATAAACTCGACTATGAAGTGTTAACAGTTGAAAAACGTTATCACTGAGGGATGTCTGTTTGCTGTTTAGAATAGAAAACACTCAAATGTATTGATAGACACAGGGAAAGAAAAGGACCATGGGGGGAAAGTGATGGCATACATATTAGTCCAGAGACAAGGGAGTAAGTTGAGCAATAGAAAACTTTTTATGTCTGTTTTCTGAAAATTCAGGAAGTTAAAACAAAACAAGTCCTCAAAATTAAAAAAAAAATTTTCCCTGAAATATTGCATATATTAAAAATAACAAAAGAAGGACGGGAGGGAGGGAGAGAGACAGGGAGGGAGAGAGGAAAGGAAGGAAGGAAAGAAGGAAGGAAGGAAGGAAGGAAGGAAGGAAGGAAGGAAGGAAGGAAGGAAGGAAGGAAGGAAGAAAGGAAGGAAGGAAGGAAGGAAGAAAAAGGGGAAGAGAGGAAGAGGGTAAGTCCAAATGGAAATTCTCTTTTGTGGGCACTTTTAGAAAATGTATAGTTTTTTCAATTTCTGAAGATCAGAAGTGTATTCATCCTTTTGTTACCGAGTACAAGGTTTCTTGATATATTATGTCTATCTTTTATCCCAAATACTGCAAATATTTTCCCCAGGTCTTTTGCCTTAAAAAAAATTATCATACCTGAGAGATTAGCTCTGGTCCACCCAATACAATCATTTTATTCAAGATTTATATTTTTTGAGATTTTACTTGCGATGTTTGTGAGACCATAAACAGGAGTTCCAACAAAATTAGTACAATTAATCCACAAGAGGACAGACACCAATGCAAATAGAAAATGATGTCTAATAATATTGATTTAATTATAAGGACCATCAACTTAGTTAACATAATAGCACAATGAAAAAGATGTGAGGCTCTTTCCATGTTACTGTTAAGTGAGAGAAGTGTGTCTGTGTGTCTGTGTGTGTGTGTGTGTGTGTATTGCCGAATCAAGAATGCTTCACTTTCATAGTCATGGTTTATGAGTTATGTGAACTTCTTTGTCAGATGCAAAGTCCAGCTAAGCTTCAAAGAAATGACACATAAATTGGATTTTTGAAGCACCATTTCACCATTGAAACCTAGGAGAAGGTTGTTTTATGAAAAGGCATAAAAGACTGAAAGAACCTAAAACATTCAGGGACAGTGAGAAATTCACTGTGGCAGTAACACGGGACACTGGAAAAGGAGGGGCAGGTGGTGATCTTTGGAATTATGAGGTTGGAAGAAGATTCAGAAGGGCCTTGAAGTTCTTAAAAACATATATAGTATCCTGGTTATATCTGATGAGCAGGGGAAACGGTCAACTAAGAGAGATGTTAAGATGAACATGAAAATTCAGATTGTAAATTCCCTATGTAGGAACTGAGTAGCAAAGTGTCTTGATAATTGGCTGCTTGTTGCTAATTAATGCAAAGTTTACTGACAGTGTGTTTTATTAGAAATGTGTATGCTTAAAATATCAATCATACAATTTAATGTTAAGTTTATATCATTATTGGCCTATCTATCAATTTCATTTTTGAACCAATATAACCTTTGAGATTGAGATTTTAGATATCTCTTCAAAACCAATAAATTAATCTGTAAATCAATTGCCCCATAACATAGTATTTGTAACAAAATAATTGAATGAAACTACATGTTGAAGGTTCCTATAATGTAGTCTCCCTGCTATAATTTACATAAACATTTCTTCCTTTTTAATGAAGTCACAGTGTAACAGTATATTGAAGAATCTAAACCTCTTGACTCTGGGAACGTTGAAACTATCCATGATAATGAAAAAGTGGATCAAGTTTTCATAAGATCAAACATTTGTGCAAGTAACTGTCTTCCTGAAAATGGTCACTAGGTTTAAAAGAGCAGTGATAATAATGTAAGGGAAATGTGATATACAGGTCTCTAGAAAGCAGCTGTGCAAACAAAGGGAAGAACCTTATGAAAAATCATGACACATTAAGAGGCCTGTTGATTACAGTGCATGTCTAACTCAAGATATTTTGCTTATACAAAATCAAGAACATAGCCTCCAATGGATAATCCGAAAGGCTATACATTGCCTTCATAAAGATTGATTTCTGTTTTTCACTTGACAGAACACCCCTTGCAGGCTGAATCTAAAATGGTACATTTTAGTAATGCAGATTTTGTTCCAAATGCATTAAACTAGTTAACACATACGCATGATATGTTTATGTCTTTGTGTATTTGATAATGGCCTAATACTAATCATTTTAAGATAAGAACATAATAAGATACTTTAAAATATCATAGTTGACAAATAGCTAGTAATATTAGTCTTCTTTTCCAAATGCAAAAGATTAGTTTTCTCATCATGACAACAAACTAAAACATTACCATGATGACAGGTAATACTAGCACTCTGCAATTTACTTCGTATAAGAACTGCATAAGCTTTTACTTATTGGAAAATAAGCTGACAGGACTTTTTGAAATAAACAACTATTAATGTCTTCACCGAAGTTATCATGACTTTAGATCATTTTCTAAAAAGATTTCTATTTAAAAGATGATCTAATTCATCTATGCCCTTGATTTTAGGATTAAAAATGTTTTGTCCAAGATCCAGTGTTGTTCTTTTTCCAATATTTCTTCAAATAATCCCAGGGAAAAATAAACTAATTATAAACAAAGATAAATCAACTTTTGATTATCTTATTTACCTACTTGATATCTTCTGTTTTAATGTGTACAAATTAAGAAAATCTTTCTATAAGAGACAATCCTGCAATGCTTTCTCTTGAAAACATTAACTGTGATAATATAAAAGGAATTTTGCTATATATATTTTTCCTAAACTTTACATTGACCGAATAAACAAATAAATGTAACTCTATTTAGACTTTTGATATCACACATATCTCAAATCAAGATGGTTCCATTACCCATTTACTATTTTCCTATCCCTCTACTTCCCAAATATTTCTATCACAGAAAACTAGGAAATGGCAAATGAAGTAATACTGAAATACTTATATGGTAATAATAATGGACACCATTTATTCAGTACTTGATATATGGATTAACGTTTTTTAATGTTCTGCAACAATCTTTTTTAGTAGATATTAATGTTAATTACATTTTTGTGAAGAACAATGACCTGGCCCTGTGATCCACACACACTGGGTTCAACATGATTTTTCTCTTCAAAGCAGGGTAAGAAATATCCTTATTCAGCCCTTACCTCTGGATAGAGAAGGCCATTTAATTTATGTCTCTCTATCTTTAAAGGATAAATAACCTTCAGAATCATCATCTCCTCTCTCTGCATCTCCCCTGACTGCCACCAGCATCTGTTTTCAGTCATCTCCTACATACCTTCCAAGACTTTTCTCTTCATCTTTCTGACCTTTTCCCTCTGACCCAGATCTATGCACCTTTTTTCTCAATTAACACTGATTTTTCCTAATTCCTACTCTTGAGCCCTTTATTTCATATCAATTTCATTGTTTTTATATGCTTTCTCACTTATACTACTATCAAAAATTGCTATGTCAACAATTTTAAGTATTTGAGGTAAAATCCAGATGTTTATATTGAACAGCAATGTCAAACACCACACATTTAATATAAACAGTATGTTTACGAATGTTCTTATACTGGGCAGAATATTTTACACTCATAGAACTAGCCAGTGTATTGAATGTGCATAAGAAAGAAAAAGTTTTAAAATCATTAAATTAAAAAATTATGCTTCTATATGAGTACATTTTCACAACTTCTTTAGGCTGAATTCACCTAAGCGTGAAATTTTAGGTCATTGTTAAAAAGCAAACACATATATTTATGTTTATTTTTATACCAATTGAAGGATCAACTGTGGAAGCAATTATACTAGAAAATGAGGTTTATTTATATTAGAGAAAAATTGCCGAGAAAATACCTAAATTTTTAATTAATTACTTATAAAAACTATTACTGATTATACCTAGGTTTCTGCATATTAAAAAACATGACAAGACTTTATAAGAACTTATTGTGATCAGGAAGAAAATTATGCAACTGAGTTAAAAGAATTTTCATACTTTTGATGTGGTTTATTAGGTAAACCAAAATTATAGCCCCAACTCTGTTTTCTAGCTCTATGACTTTGGACAAATTATCTGTAAACCACAGTTTCCTCATCTGTAAAATGAAGAAAACAGTAGTGCATATCTCATATGTTTGCTATGAGAAGCAAATACGAAAATATGAAGTGCTTGGTTTAAACCTCATAAACCATATACAATCAATAAATTTTCATTCTTCTTATATAAAATGATTACCACTGCCCCAATTCATAGAAAAACTCAAATTATGTAAATACCTCTCCCATAACTCATTACTGTCAATTTGTGTTTGGTGTGCTTGTCTATGGGAACCTACGATGGTTTCCCTTAGTTATGTAATGATAAGGCAATGAAATACTGAGATATGTGTGAATGATCAATAAAGACTTTAGAGGCCAATTAGAAATTAGCAGGACCTGATTAGCATGCATGTGTGTGTATGTGTGTATCCTATATATGAGGTATGATCAAAAAATATGGTAACTGTTTAAATTTAAAAAAATGATTACAGTAAAAGACACATTGCCATTAATTCCCCTCAGAATACTCCCCCTTGATTCAAACACACTTATCCCATCATTCTTGCCCCTTTCTGAAGCAATTCTGGAAGTCCTCTTTCATAAATGTCTTTAGTTGTGCTGTCATGGCTGTCTCGCTGTCCTGGATCATTTTGACTTTGGGGAAGAGCCAGAAGTCACACGGTGCCAGATCTGGTGAATAAGGTGGATGAGGACACACTGCAATGTTTTTATTTGACAGAAATTGCCATATACCAGAAGCGATGTGTGACACGGAGCATTGTCATGATATAGGATGATTTATGGCAACTTTAAAACACACCTTCTTTCAACTGTAGTTCACACCCGACTGACTGCACTGAACTTGAAACTTGTCACACACTGTTACCAAGGTTGGACGCGCTGCTTCTCATATTGAAGAACACTGACTTTCCGTTGGATGACACCGGGCTGCAGCATTCACCTTATTTTGTCATTACAACTGAAAGGTTCCGTATCACACCTCACTTCTGGTATATGGCTATTTCTGTCAAATGAAAACATTATGGTGTGTCCTCATCCACCTTACTCATCAGATCTGGCACCATGTGATTTCTAACTCTTCCCCAAAGTCAAAATGACCATAAAAGGTAAATGTTTTGAATCAATTCAGGACACGGAGGCAGCCACAACAGCACAACTAAAGACACTCATGAAAGAGGACTTCCAGAACTGCTTCAGAACGTGGCAGGAATGACATGATAAGTGTGTTCAGAGTGAGGTGGGTTATTTTGAGGAGGATTAATGGCAATGTGTATTTTACTGTAATAATTTTTTTTATTTGAACATTCACTATATGATGTATATATCCTAATCTAGCATTACAGGTGTACAAAAGATACAAGGATTTTGGCCTTCCAAATCTGATTTTGGCTTTACTGTCTAGCTATTCAGTTTTTAATTTTTCCCAAGAACTATATAATTTTTTAAAAACTCACAAATTATTTTTTTAAGTTTGCCTAAACCTTGTTTCTTATTTTAAATAAGAAAGTCTTTAAAAAAAAAAAACTGACATCTTTATTACATTTTATAAATATGATAACAAGAAGCTAAACTCTGGTTGTAGAAAATGTCTGTAAAAATGTAGTCACATACTACTACTTCATTCTGATTGTTGTACTTTTTCCTAAAACATTACATTGAAAGTATAAACAAAAAAATAAAATTCTATTTAGACCTTTGTTATCACAAATATCTCAAATCAAGATAGTTCCATTACCAGTTTACTATTTTCCTATCCTTCTACTTCCCAAATATTTGGGAAGCATGCATTTAAGAATATAAAATGCATCTATAGACAATCAGTTTACAATGAACAAAAAAGGAAGACCTTATATCCAAATCAAAACTATTACATCTAGATGTAGCCTGATAATTTCCCAAGTATGAGATAATTCTGTTTAACTAAGGAGAAAATTTGTGCTTTCCATCTAAAAGTTTATCTTCCAATTTATATCAGATTTTTTAAATGTATAGGAATTTTCAACAAAATATCAGGCTATTGAAACTGAAAAATCCAATAAGGAAACAACTCAATCGAGGAAATGCAATTTTTATTGCTTTTTATCCTGGTACAACAGCTGAAGAAAGAAACTCAAAATCAGTTCATATCGGAAACCATGAAAATATACTCCATTTAATCCTTGTTTCTTTATTTTTCTCCCCACAGCAATTAAATAGCCTTCGCTGCAGAAGCTAAATTATTTGAGTAAAAATATGGAATAGGCAAGTTTTAGACACACTTAATTCTTCTAAAACCAGACCATGAATAACAACACATTTTAATTATTTTCTTGGCAAAAGATTAAAATTTAAGCAGCGCTATCTTAAAAAAGAAAAACAGGTTTACACCATTCTGATGTTCTATGATTAACTTATAGAATTTCTTTTTGCTAATATAATGTACTGTTCCTTCCCTAAAGGACTCATAAACTTCTCTAGGCAACACCTAGTTAAACCGGGCATTTATTAAATTTTACTATCCTTCTAATTCACCTTTGAACTTTTGGAACAGGTTATTAAGTGAGACAGCCAAAGTTCTCTTTTGCACCTGCAAAAAACAATTGAATCTACAATTAAGGATAATTTCCTCTTTTTTGAAATTTAAATAATGACATTAAAACAGAGTGTAATATTTTTATCTGCATCTGGTCAGACTATTTCCTGGCATTTGGGATGAGGTAACAGAATGAATGCATAAAAATGCAACATAAAGATGTTGAGATAATCTCTAGATGACTTCAGAAATGCAGGCAACTTCTAGACATTAGAGTATACAGTATGAAAACAGACCACACACCTCTAAAACCACTTTGCAGGTTGAGTACTTTAGTTTCTATATGAAAACAAACAAAACAAATCAAATATAATCAATATTAATATTTAATTTGGAGGAAACACATTAAAAATATATTTCTCAAAGCCTTAGAGTTGATTACCCACAAAGATCTAAAACACATTTAATGCAATTTAACTTTCCCCAATCAGCCATGTATCCTTTCTCATATCCACTTCCATACACATATTCCCTGGAGTTTTTCCCATGTCTTATCTACCACAGTTCTAATTTCTATTTTTTTCTAATATAATATATAGCATGTATGCAATATGAGATGAGGTTGAAGCTGTTTAAGAATAGTTTTGTACTAATATTATGATTGAAGAGTCCTTCCTTGGCCCATAATAATGAAGATATGACATGATTTTCTAGTTTCTGCTTAAGTCCAATCTAACTTGAAATATAGTAGCTTCCATTTAACTAAGGGCAGTATGCCATGAATTCTAAAACATCTGCCACTAATTGAGGAAGATCGTTAATGGGATTTGAATTTTGTTCTCTGTGGCCCTCCAATAAGATACATTTTTGTTTCCTCAAAGCAGTGTGTGATCTTAGACGAGATAGACAGATAGCAGGCAGAGGCTTTAGCACCATTAGCATTATATTACTTAGACACCAAATGGAAAAATGGAAAATTAAATGAGTGCAAAAAAAAATAAACTTGGCATTTACTTAAAATTTTGAAAGAGAGTAGTTGTGGCCTGATAATAAAAAGGCACCAATCATTTTTTGCTCTGATTAATAGCACATTTATTGAATTAAGCAGTAGATTTCAAATAAATAAAGACCAGTTAGAGTTTTACTTTCAAGCATATTGGACTTCATTCCAACCTGGAGTAAATTTTTCATGATCAAGAACACTAAGAATTTTGACTGGAAGACAGTGTTACACTTTTCTATTAAAAATTCTGTAAACACACATATATGCACAATTATAAACAGATTTGCTCCAAAATTTTAAGTACTGACCATTTTATGATGTTAAGATTTTCAGTATAACAATAGTATTCAATGAATTCTACTTTTTCTTTTTTTTTTTTTCCTCATTGTGATACAATAAGTAACTATCCAGCAAACTAATTGACCCACCAAAATTCCATTTGCTATCAGGACCACATGAGGATTTTCCTTCTTCCTGGATAATCAGATAGCATTTGCAGGAGATATAGCTCATCAGCTTCAAACAGTCCAATGTTGTTTTAATTATTTTAATTATGAACTTATGTAGTATTTCTTTTCTTTTAAAAGTTTGTACACTTTTGTATTTTATAATTAAATTTAGATGTTGTTTAAATTTCATGAAAGGATTATGTTTAATGAAAAAGCCATCCTGTTACCATGATATAACTCAACCATCAGCTTGACTAGAAATGTGGCCAGAAGTGACTTCTAGGATTTTTCTTCCTTGAAAAAGATGTTTTTCAAGGAAGAAAAATAAAAAGCTCATATATATCCTTTTTCAATTCATATTAGCTCCTCTGAATCCTAAAATTATCTTGGTAGTATGTCAATTGACCTCTCTATTTTGGAATCTCCCTTAATGATATTGGCTTTTCCAATTTCACTTAACCCAGCATTTCAGTGCAGAATAACTGATTAACCTTTCATTCTTTCAAATGTTACCACTTAAAATTCACAAGATATTTGGCATCTGGTAATGTATATTATATAAAGTGTTTACATGGTTTAAATATAATGTAGTCCACCATGGTAATTTGGATAAAGCAATTCAGATTTTAAGGAATATTGTGCAGCAATTATGACTTCCCTCTTTTCTCTTGCATTTCATTCTTTTGTCTTCTATTTGCTTCTCCTCCCAGCATTTCTCTTTTTCCTTTCCCTGATATATATATATAATACACACCCTAAAATTTATCTCAAAAAGTGTTCCATTAATTGTAAGTTTCAAGAGAGAATAGAATGGTAGTCTCACGGGGCCTGGAAGGAGAAGGTCATGGGGAGTTACTGTGTAATGGATACGGAATTTCCATTTTGCAAGATGAACAGAGTTTTGGAGATGGATGTTGGGATGGTTGTACAACTTTATGAATGTACTTACTACCACTGAACTGTATACTTTAAAATGATTAAGATGGTAAGTTTTATGTTGTGTATTTTACCACAATAAAAAAAAATGGGGAAAAAATATAAAAATAAATTTTTAAAAAAATTAAAAACTTATGTTTCAGAATGTACTGCTGATTCAGACCTACCATTTATAAGAACCTAATTTTCTCATTCAGCTGTTTAGTTAAGAGACAATCCACATTAAGTTACCATAAATCCTTACCATGTGATGAAATATTTTGGACTGTGTCTATATAGTACAATACGTGCCTTGAGAATATTCATTTAGAATATTTTTAAATGTTGCAAGTAACAGAAAATCCAATTTACCTGGTTAACAGATGAGAAAATATTTCATATAGCATTAAATCCAGAGGGGTGGTGGATTTTGAGTGAAAGTAACCTCTAATCCATTTCTCAGTAAACCTATGATTTGGCTCTGCCTTTCTCCCTCTGTTGGTTTATCCTCAGTTTGGTGCCAGATGACTTTATATTATATATTCTTAGCATCTCATCTGGACACACATGGAAACATTCAAAGACAGTCACAGGACCATTTTCCTGTTGTGTCTCTTTCTTGAGAATCATTCTTCTTCCCAGAAGCTCATCAGTGAACTTTGCCTCACATCTTATTGCACAGAATCAGATAGCTTGCCCATTCCAAAACAAATTTTTGTCCAGAGTCCTGGGATAAATAAAACAGGCTTATATTTTAACTTATAGGCCCTGGAGCTGAGATCAAAATAGACTGTAGTACTTGTATGGGCAGAGGAGGGGTGGATACTTCAACAATATTGGGGACATTCTATTTGCTTCTCCTCCCACCCTTTCTCTTTACCCTTTCCCTGATTATATATATATATATATATATATATATATATATATATATATATATATATATATACTAAAATTTATCTCAAAACGTGTTCCATTAATTATAAGTTTCACATCTGAGATGGGACTCAGAGCTCTAACAGTCCTTTGCCTTTTAGGTACAGTTTGGTGACATTGAATTTGCCTTGGGGACTGAATTTTTGAGGCTATTATCAGTCAGCCTTGGGGTTTATTTGGCAATGCATAAATTCTCAAATACCTTAGCAGGATTTTTTGGTCTTCCCCTAATTCCACAAGCTAGTGTCTATAGTCAAAATGATTGTCATAGTTTTGAATCTTTAAATTTCTGTGCCTTGTCAGACTAAAGCTTGTGTGAGAGGCTCTTCTCCCTGCAGCTCTGCTTTGAAGGAATTGTAAAAGTAGATTTTGGTAGGGACCCACCACCTATAACCAGTTTTTGCTTTACAACTGTTTTTTGACAGCAACCCTGATTATTATCTTTTCAGGAAGAAAGTGATTAGGAGTAAATGCTTGATAGAAAGTTAGGAATTTAGGATTGCTTTTCGTCCAGCTGAGGCTCCTATTTCTCTGTTTTTACCTGTCCTAACTTTAGCTTAGAGAATTCAGCTGCTTTCCCTTCTGACAGATTTAGCTTTAGTACAAAGAAAATTCATGAAAAATTAAGTAGTAATTACCTTTCAGTGTTAAGATTTCAAAATAGTTTTTACTTTACTGTTTTTCCCCAAAATGAACCTGTATGTGTTTTGAAAATTCTTATTTAATTCTTTATGCAATAAATATTCAGTTTTCATATGTTCTATTTCTGCTTACCTATATACATATAATTTCATTAATTTTGAGTTAAATAGATATCAACTGAAATATAAAATTAAATAAATTACTAAGCCTTAGACAACCATTTTTTCTTGGTATTAAAAATCCTTTCTTAAAGCCTTCTTCTAAATTTAAAATTTGTGAGAAGATTAAATGGTTGGCATCACTAGTGTGTGATTTATTTTAAGGTATTTATTTTGTAAATGAGCATAGTTTAATTTTCCTGCAAAAAATAAGAAAGTTAAGCATCTCATAAAAAATTATAAGACATTTCAATTATCCAAAAAACAAAAGTAAACTATTTTTAATAAAAATACAAAAATTTTAGAGAAGCTAAAAGATAAATGTTGTAATATAATTAAAATGTTCTATAAAAATAACACACATTTAGAAAAGAGTCAACACAACATGAGGACATGGTTAGAGCCTTTCTATATTATAAATTCAAATATTTTCCATAAATTACAGGTAGATATTCTTCTCTCTTCTGAATCATCTAATCAATATATAATTGCTTTATTTTTCTAAAAGCATGACATATATTTCTTTCATTTTGGGAACTTTTTTTAGAGCTTTATCTTTCCCAGAAATGCTTACAACTCATCAAGAATTTCTAGTATCTATTCACATAACTGTGTAAAGATTCCTAATTTAACTTGAAAACCTCAAACTTAATATGCTAGGTTGGTAAAATTCCTTAAAAGTTTGCTGCATTTGCTGTTATCGTGAAAGTTTAAGTATTATATTCCTGGATGTCTTCCACTAATTCTTGAAACCCAATCATTTATTTTTCTCAAATTGTTTTGTCAAAGTGCATCTTCAAATATTTTTTTTCCAAAATTTGAAGTCTTAGTTGTGTGTTTTTTTATTGTCTACCTTGCAGTATTGCTGATATGAAGTCTAAATAAACTTCTAAATAAAGTCATTCCTCTATTTAGAAGGGAAAAAAAAAACATTTTTTTTTCTGGAAACTGATATTTTCTTAATTCTTGGAGATCTGAAATGTCATTGTTATGTGGCTAAGCAATTGTGGGGGGTGGGGTGTATGTTTATGAGGGATATTTTTTTCTCACACTGATTTGATTCATTGTTTATTTATTTTTTTTGAATTGCTCCTTTGCATTATATTTGCTTTTCTAAAAACTGGAAAATTTCTCTATTTGCTCTCTTCTATTGGCTTTATTTTCTCCCTCTGAAATTCTTCCTAACTTCATATTGAATCCTCTACTCAATATGGCCTCTATTTATTTTACCTGTTCTTTTCTTTATCTTTGTCTCGCCTCTCTGTGGTGGTAAACTTTCTCAAATTTAGCAATTTATCTTCTGGATTAGTAATAGATTTTTCAGCATTCCTATTCAATGAGACTCTTTACCAATTGCCTTTTTAATTTTTAGGATATATATATATATATATATATATATATATATATATATATATATATATATATAGCAGCTTTTTCTTGTTTTGTAGATACAATGGCCTCTCAAACCTCTCTTATGGGAATAGTTAATACTAGTTAGAAGGTGAAGTGTTTGGAAAATGAACCTATGAATGCAAGAGTTTTGAGGTGTATTGAAAAGAATGTTGAGCTCTAAAGAGTTTAGCAAATTCTTGAAACTTTCAATAAAGAAAATGACAAGATTTAGCCTAAGCTGTAGCATTTGAAACCAAGTTATAGAGAACACACTCTTCTTCAGAGAGCCAACTATTTAACTAGACTGAATATCAGATTATTTTGAAGTTTGAAATAGTGAATTCTCTGCCCTAAAGTTAGTGCAAGCCAAGTCACAGCAACAAAAAGCATATGTGTCAGGAAATAAAGGAGATAAAATTGGGGGCAGGGGGAAGAGCCAGTGAAGCGGGAAAAGGGACCCTCTCCTGGGTACTGCCAAGGTACTTCCTATTGGATTCCTCAAACATGTCCTTCTGGGTACACTCTGCCTAAGAAAGTAAATAACAATAATATGAAGATTCAGGTATTTGGACAGAGCCTAGAAGCAAATCTCCCTGTCTCATTGCCCCAGCTCATTATGTAATAGGCAGAAGCTAAAGGATATGTGGATGAGCAAAGAGCCAAGGCTCACATGAAAAACTTTCTAAGTAATGACTAGACCTAAGGACCATATTTGGACAGAAGTCGGGCATTATTAGCTATTAGCCCAGAGACTCAAAGAATGCAAATAAAGCATAAGCCTACTGAGGCTGTTAAGAGACATGTGTAACCAATGAACCCCCAAACCTAAAATCCAGTGTCAATATTTGCTAAACCCTAAATAGATACTCTGCCCCAAGGGGAAGTTAGCTGTACCATAGTGATGATTTTAAAGGAGACAATTATTTTATAAATCACTTAAATGCACATAAATATAATACTTCTCTGGAGATGTTGTTAGTCTATTATGATATACCAATTGATTTAGAAACATAAATGAAAATGAGGAAATGGAAATAAGAAACATCCGGTCTAATCCCATGTCTTACAGATGAGGCTGCTCAGTCTTACTCGATTATGTCCTTTGCCGAATGTCCTGTAACTGTGAAATACTTGCATATTCCACCCTCAAAACTTGTTTCTTTCAATTTCCAATGTAGTTATATATCATGGTATATCCAACAAATCCTTGATTCATTTCCTCAGTACCTATATGGACTAGTGCATAATGAGCATAAGAAATAGTAACAAGTGTTGTAGAGGCTGTGGAGAAAAAGGAACCCTCATATACTGTTGGTGGAGATGCAGACTGGTGCAGCCATTATGGAAGGCAGTCTGCAGGTTCCTCAAAAAATTAAGAATAGAATTACCATATGACCCAGCAATCCCTCTCTTGCATATCTACCCAGAAAATCTGAAAACATTTATCCATAAAGATATATGTGCTCTGATGTTCATTGCAGCTTATTTACGGTGGCCAAGACATGGAAACAACCAAAGTGTCCTTCTATAGATGATTGGATAAAGAAGATGTGGTATATATACACAATGGAACACTATTCTGCCATAGAAAAGATGAAATAGTACCATTTGCAACAACATGGATGGATCTTGAGATTATTATGCTAAGCAAAGTAAGTCAGACAGAAAAAGTTGAAAACCATATGATTTCACTGATATGTGGATATAAAACTGAAAGCAACAAAGGAACAAGACAAACAAATGAAGAAACAAAAACTCAAGGACACAGACAATAGTTTAGTGGTTACCAGAGGGTAAGGGGGGAGGGGGATGGTAGATGACGGTAAAGGGGATCCAATATATGGTGATAAAAAGAGAACTGACTCTGGGTGGTGAACCCACAATGGGATATAGAATTGTACACTTGAAACCTATGTAACTTTACTAACCATTGTCACCCCCAATAAACTTTAATAAAAAATGAAAAAAAAGAATGGCATTGTGATCTTGTTCCAATACAGATTCTGATTCAGGAAGTCTGGATTAGGGCCTGAGAACCTGCATTTTTACACAGCTCTCAGTTACTGTTGATGGTGTTACTCCCTGGACGACATGCTAAGTAGTAAAGCTATGGAGTAGTCAACCTCCCTAATACTCCCACAGACACTTGACATGCACATTTAGAAAATCATTTTAACTCTGTCCAGCAAGGCAACTTTTACTAGGTTTGTAATATCTAACAAATATACAGTGATCTTACTTCAAAAACCCGTAAGGAAGTTTTTAAATATTCATGGTTTACATGGTTTTGCATACATATCAATAAATAAGATTTTAGGAAATCCTTTTCGTGTTTTGGTGTTTTTGTTTTTTTTCCAAAGAATAAAAATAAATTTTCATTTAAAAGTAACTCTGTTATGTGAAAATATTTAGAATGTTTATTCTGAAATTTTAGCTCATATATTCTTGTTTCCTTTGTAGGAGCTAGCGAATTGCCCATACATTGTATGTGTAGAATAAATGAAGTTTCTGTGAATGTATTGCTTAACATCTTAGGATTTCAGCTCCTTCTTTGGGTAAAATCAAGACTATTCGATCTTCCCTACCACCATGTGACAACATATAGCTTAATAAAAAGAATGAAAGTCTGGAGGTCAGAAAATTAGGTTAGAGTTCTATCAAATAATCTTGGTGGAAAAGCAACCTCATTGTTTCTCCAAACAAGCATTTGTAAAACACAGATAATGACAATGTACTGACTATCAAATGAGATGAGAAATATGTCAATATGTTGTAAAATAGTATTACACAAATGCTTATTACATTACTTCTACTACTACTCCCACTACTAGTGCTACTACTGTTAAGAGCATTACTAACATTTTGTAGTAATTAAGCCGTTTTAATTATGTCCGGTCACTTAGACCATTTAACACAGGAAGATCATTGTGGAGAGATATTTTCTACAGTCAAATTTTTCTATTATTATAGAATGGACAAGAAAAATTAGTTCATGAATAAAGTTGATCTCAATTTATATTTAGGATATGATACTGGTGATATACATATCTAAAATTAAAATTTAAAGTATCAAAGTGTAACATGTTAATTACAACTATTTTTATTACGTATTTGGGTTTGGAAAGTCTTTAACATTTGGAAAGAGGAGAACATATCTTACTCTGTTTTTAATCCATTTTGATAAAAAAACAGGAGAGCAAAGCATGGATTATTCAGAATATTAATTGTCACAGGGAGCAAATTACATCAGATTTAAGTAGCATTTATAAAGTAGTTTCAACTATAAATCAGTTTTATCATGTATATTATAATACAGTTGTTGCTAATCTCCAGAAAATGTAATTTTTTGTCGATTATGATTGTACAGTACATAATTTTTCTTAATTACATAATACTTAAAACTATTTAGAACAATTTTGGAAATGACATCTCTGAATGAAACATAAATTATGTGACTCTATGTATACAAATTTTCGTAAGAAGTTTCTGTTTTTATCTTTAGATTTATTCCTTAAACAGATTAAAAGTGTAATATGGATTTGAAACCCCCAAATCTGCACTGTCTACCTCTTCAGGGTCATTCCTTAAACCGGAAACATTTTTCAATTTTTCTTCTTTTAAATAACCTTTTCCTTAAAATGTTACATTATTACATTTCTTTTAAGTTTGTTACAGGATTTTCACATGTAGATAAAAGTTCTGTTCAATGTTGTATCTGGAAATAAATCATTCATGAAGGTATAACTGGTAAACTGGTAAACATTACTTTTTTATACATCAAATCCTGGAAGCCAACTTCCAATAATTGTATTTTCCTCAAATTACCTTCCTTCATTGATAAGAGTTAACTCTATATCTCTAAATATATTTATCAACATTTGATGAGTGACGTTTTAAAGATTCAGGCATCTGTTCAAGTAAAAGACATTGACAGAACTTTGCATATTTTGGGATAATGATATTAAGGAAATGGTGGAAGGAATTGCCTCCCTCAAGTCCTTTTTGAGTAGCCCTCAGATACCATCAGGAGGAGTAAAATATTAAGTTTGTATGGGTCATAGCATATTAGACGGCTAAGCCACTTCTGTTCTACTGCAGATCTTAACTGAAGCTCATCAACACTACACAAAAAGCCCACCAAAGTTATTTCTATATAATGTGCCACATGAACATACAGCACAATTAATGCTATAGCAATTTAACACAGAGAAAAATATTTCAGAGCACAGTTTTTTTCCAAGGATTATGAACTCAGTTAGCAAACAGACATTTATTCAGTTAAACAACATGAAGGTCATTAAATAAGAAAAGTTAGGCCTAGAACTAAGGTTGAAAGTAGGAACAAGTAAGGGCTGAAATTTTCTGCATAACAGATAACTAAACATTTAAAGGATGAGTTAGACAAATATACCACAGTTGGAATGGGTAGAAAAGAGCCATCAAAATTGTGACAGTAGCCAGGCCTGTGTATACTAATAAAGCCAATGTGAAGTCTCCCATATTAAGAAGTCAAAAGGATGTTAAAAATAAAGATTCTAGCATCTGATTTTAAGTTTTTATTTTATGTTTTTGCTGGCGATTATGTGTATAATACCTTTCCCCGAGAAGAAACAGAAATTCTATATAATAAATAAAATTGTAATACATGCAAAGATTCATTTTTATAGTTATTTGTTCAAGTCAACAGTAGATAGACTGAACATAAGCCATAAAGTAAAAATACCAAGATAGCAACAAAGAACAAAAATGTAGTGGAAGTGAAAAAATAAAAACCAGAGGTAACCATGACAAAGAGCACCCTTAAACAGTTCATGGGATGTTCCACAGGGAAATGAAAATTCATGGTAAGTTTACATGGAATGTTAGTGGTATTATTACTTAAGTGAATTTTGAGTCCAAACCCAACTTCAAATTTCAAGATATATAAAGTCCCTCCTCGAATTCATTTAATCCTTTATTGTGACAGAGAAATAAGAATCCACAAAAATAAATCTTTAACATTGTCTCGAGGCTCAAGCCAGTGCTATAAACAAAGAAATAAACGATATCCAGATTGAAAGCGAAGAAGGAAAACTGATTTTATTCACCAAAGACATCATCCTGTATATAGAAATCCCAAGGATTTACAATAAACTACTAGAACTAGTAAACAAGTTTTACAAGGACACAAAATATAAGATCAATATAAAAATCAATTTTACTTCTGTATTTCAGCAATGAACGATCAGAACATGAAATTAAGAAACAAGTCCATTAGTAATAGAATCAAAAAGAATAAAACATGTAGAAATCAATTAAGCAGGAAATGGGTAAGAATTATACACTAAAGAGTACAAAACATAGCTAAGAAAATTAAAGATCAAAATAAATTAAGACACATTACATGTTCATGGATTGAAAAACTCAATATTTATTTTCAAGATGGCAATTCCTTCCAATTGATCTATAAGTCCATTGCAGTCCCTATAACCTCTTCCTTATTTCCCACTAAAAATGTAAAGTCAAAATCTATAGAAAGAATTTCCTTCCCCACCTTTTTATTGTTGTTGTTCCCAATTCTAGTAACAGGGTCTTTCTCATTGCCTGGTGAAATCTGTGCTCTTCCTTCAGCAACTAAAGCTTATATAGCTCTGTCATCATGTCAAAAACAGATTATTCTAACCAAAATTTTCTCATTAAACATGTTCAGTGTAGAAGGGGTCAAATGCACGTATAAAATTATTTTAGTGCTAGCTTCAAGTCTGCAAAACTGAGAGAACATAAATACTCCACAATAATACATATCTACTACACCAACTTATGTGTCCCTTATACACTATTATTTCCCAAGGTAAGACAGTATTTCCAGCACCTGGTTATCCATTAAAATCCACAAGTACATCACCATGCCTAGTCAGACAATGGTAAGAGTAGTTTAAAGTTATCCAGGAGCAAGAGTGAAGGATAGAAATAGAGGAGGGTAGCAGGGGTTAAAAAAAAAAAAAAAAAAGGAAAACAAATTGAAAACAATCTTGATTATAGCTTCACCAAGATGCTGGTCAGTATTAAACTCACTTGAGAAAAACATCCCAGTAAGAGGTTAATTGACACTATCCTACATTCTGGGGGCTGGGGCAGGGGGAATGTTAACTGTCTCCATTTTCAAAGAGTCACAAATAAAATATGCTGTCTTTGGGGGAGAGGAAACAGAGTACAAGACCAAGAGTGCATGGAAATTTGGTCTGGGTTTTCTTCCTATTGTAGGTGGCTCAGTTTCTTATCTATAAAAGGGAACTCTCCTCTGCTATAAAAAAATCCTTCTGCTGCTTTGGGGTTAATGTCATCTACTTCTTGCAGCCAATCATAGTCCCATGATCTGCCACATAGCTCCCAAGTCTGTACAGTGAGACAAAGGAAGCTTCTAATCTTTTGTAACCTTAATCTTCCTTTATTACAATTTGTAAGAAGCCAAAACAACAGGGAGGGAGGAGACAAAAGTGTACACACATCAGTCTCTGCTTCTCCTGATCCTTAATGTAGAGAATCACTCTCTGTATTCTGCATGTACAAACATCAATCAGGTTTTTATGTTTATATTTTCTGTGAATATTACAGTATCTACTACATAAAGACAATGAATAAAAACATGAAGGTTTTTTACCAATCTATCAACATGTCAACATTTTTGTTAGAATTACTCAACTTGGTTCAGGAAACCTAAATCTAGATATAATACATAACAAAAAAACTAACACTCGGAGCACTGTGAGTTGTACCCACTGCATGTATTCAGTGTTAAAGAATATCAGATACTCATCAACCTCTTCACCTGATGTGAGAATGAGAAGTTAAATGGAAAATAACAAGAAATAAATATTTTCTTGTTTAATTTTCATTTTAATTCAGGAAACTAAAATAATAAACAGTAGGGTGACATCTCATTTCTATTTCTAGTGTAAAAAAATCAAGAGACAAAATATGATCATAAGGACAAGATATTATTTTTAAAAAGTAAATGTTTTTAAAAAACAATATAGTTCATCTCTGTAAAAGAGAAACATAAGGTAAGACAAAGTAGCACCATTCACCAGGGCTTCTCATAATTTATTAAAGCACTTTGTTTTCCTATTAGAAGAATAGAAGTAAACATATTTATTTGAGAATTTTCCAAATTAATGATGAGAATACTCTGTCAGAAAAGTTGAGGCCATAGTTATATGTGTCTCCTCTTATCCAATAACTCCAAATTATCCAATAACTCCCAATTAGAAAACTAAGATGTCATCTACAATTATTTTAGATGACCAGTATTAGACCTGAATTAATTACCCAGTCTCTAAGCTTCTCCTACAGTAAAGAGAAAATTGCTTTTTAAATGTTTGAATTTAAATCAAAATAATTATTGAGCACCTATGCTGTTGAGTACCAGATAATAAGCAGTGAAACAGACGTGCTCCCCTGTCCCCATGGAATTCATTGTCTAAACTGATCATCAGTTCTAAAACTTAAAACTCAATTCAATAGTTTATGTGTCTGTTCTAGAGTTTCAAAGATAGATGGAACTTCAGTTGCATTTTCCATTTGTTTGTTTTTATTTGTTTTCAAATTTACTTTCAAACAGATACGAGTCATTATAACTATTATTTATAGAAAAATGCCTAATAAAAGTTACTTTTCAAAGCTTGTATTTTGAAAGGAACATAGGTCAGAAAGACTAACCTTTCAAATACATGACCTGCAAGACTCTTGAGGGGCTGTTAGCCAGCTAAGATGCCTTTCTTTCCTGCATTTATTTGGTAAGAAAATAAGTGAGCAACAGTGGACCAAATATTTGCTGTATCTTAGATATATGGGGGAAAAGAGTAATCTAAAATTTATTTGTAGCAGATTAACAATTGCTTTTTCTGGAAAGATATTTACTTTCTTCTTTCTGACAACAGTTAATATTTTTGAATGTTTAATTCTAAGTCTGCTTTTGTGTTTGTGTTTGTGTTTTTGTTTTGTTTTGCTAAGAGTGCTTCTAGGTCATGGGAGTGGAAAAATCTTTCTTTTCTCTTTCAGTTAGAAAAATCTCAGTAAACCCACAAAAGAAAAGGGTAACAAAATTGACATTGTCTTGTAGGAGAGTAGCAGATAACTGTCTGGGTATTTGTTGCATTGTTTTAAAGAGAATAACCAACCAAAACATCCGTGTTTAAGTTTAAGAATAAAAATTAAAAGATTTTTCATTCAGACAAATAAATATATACAAGAAATTAAAAAGGGAAACAAAAATGAGAATAAAATGTGAAAAAGGAAATGAAAGAAAGTCAAATCGATGAATATAAAGGAGGATAAAGGAAGACATGAATGTTCTGAATATTTCACAAGGTGAAAGATACAAATACAAGTATATGGATACAAAGAAAGTTCCTTATAGATATTTCAAAAATTAACTCAGAAAGCCATTTGGGAATAATAAATATACATATAAAGACGCAAACATACAAACAAATACTAAGAAAAAGCTCTAAAAACTATAAGAGACACATATACTGTAAGAGTTAGAGACATATTTTGCTAACTGAGGAATGAAATAGCACATGGATTCTTAGTACTGCTATGCTATTACATCTATGCTTTAAATGGTACTAAAATAATATTTATATTTTTCCAAGAAAAAATATACAGGTCCTTTGAATAAAATTGTTTCTAGGATAGTTTCTATTAAAACTTGACCTTATGAATAAGCTTATGACACTGTTAAGGGCAAATCCAGATGGCTTTGGGGAGTTGTGATATGTTGGTGGAGTTCAATTTCTTGATAGAGGAGGGAAGAGCTTTCTTTCTGTAAAATAAAAATAATTTTAAAGTTTTGAAAATATTATACAAATTCATACAAACTGAAGAGAAACTTTGATTTTAGCAAGACAACTGTATATGAAGGCAGTGCTGCCTTGTGGAATTATGTCAATATTAGATCAACTTAACAGAGAGGTCCCCTACATATATATATATATATATATATATATATATATATCTTCAATGTTGGAAGAAGGTACCAAAACATGGACACAATGACATTGGGTATGATCAAAAAAGGGCTTTTTCTCACTGACTAAAGATATAAATTATGGAGAAATAAAGAACAGTATATAAATGGAGTGGATTTTATACAAGGAAAGTGAAAAAAGGAACTGTCTGTCTCCTGAGAAAAGAGGAAGAAAAAACATGTTAGATAAGTTATAAATGTACCCTACACAAATTTTCCCTACATGTATTCTATGGAAATATATTTCCTACTGTTTAAATTTAGGAGTTTGAAATCTGTGGTTTCGAGACGTCATCAAAATGGCGACATGAGGTGAGCCTCTGTAAATCTCCCCTGGAATTTACAACTAATCGAACAACAATAACTCCACAAAGGACTCCCTGCACAGCAGACAGTTAAGACGAAGAGACCGACTACTGAATTCACCTAAAGGTGGGCAAATCGCGCAAGCGAGGAAGGAGGGAAGGGAGAAGTGCGGAGACTGAGCCTCGTGGACACAGGACGCAGACCTAGCTCAGTGCTCCGAGGTCGCTGCTTCCCGGAACTACTGCAGCTACAGGAGAGGGAAGAATTGGGACTGCTAGGGCTCCATTTATGGCCCACAGGGCTGATGGGACAGTATATAACACGGCTGAACCCAACACTCACAGCAGAGACCTTGGAGAAAAGACTGAGGGAAGAAGGCTGAAAACGGTGGTTTAAGCCCTCACGCTGAGCAGAGAATGTAAGCCTTAGGCACTGAGACTAGCCGCCCTCTCCCTACCCACCCAGAGCTTGCCCTGCTTCCACCTGCCCAGTGCTAGAAGCGGAACAGTAGCAGTGTCAGATCAAAAGAAGAGAATATTTGCTGTTCTGAGAACTGTGGACCGCAGACGCAGATTTGCAGCCCAACTAGTTCCGGCAAAGGGGAGGGAGCTGTGGAAGCAGGACCAGCTGTGGTGGTGGTCGCCGCCATCATTCTGGACCACCTCTCACAACTCACTGCGCCCCTGGCCCCACCTATCTGGGCGGATCCCTGCAGGAGTAAACAGAACTGCTGAAACATACCGGGCTCTGAATCTGGTGCAGGAATTGCTTTGGGACTTCAAAAGCTCTCTGCATACCCACACGGACACGGCATCCTGTGACTCAGGCGAACTATTAACAGAGGAGAAGCCCGTCTCCCAGGGAATCCCCCCATTGTGTGAGAAGCTGGAATAGTGAAGAGAAAACATAGCACTACGGTGTATGAGAGAGATAAAAAAAGGCTGCAATTGGGGATAAAATAAAACATTCTACCAACAAGTACTGGAAAACAAAAGAAAGACCTCTTCCGATCAAACTGTTGAAGAAGCCACTCCTGTAGATGTCTAGGAAGAGAAATAATAAATCAGTAATTGCCATGAATAACCAAGGCAACAAGACAGTTCAGAAAGAAAGTAAAGAGTCTCCAGAAAAGGAACTTAAAAATATGGAAATATGTGACTTAAATGACAGAGAATTCAAGATTGCAGTTCTGAAAAAACTCAACGAGATGCAAGAAAACACAGAAAGGCAGTTTAATGAACTCAGAAACACAATCAAAGAACAACATGAGCATTTTACAAAAGAGATTGAAATTTTAAAAAAGAACCAAATAGAATTTCTGGAGATTAAGAAATCAATAGAAGAAATTAAGAATAAAATAGCCAGCTTAGGTAGTAGAGTTGACCAGATGGAGAAAAGAATCAGTGGCATCGAAGATAGAAACCTGGAAATTACACAGATGGAAGAAGAAAGAGACTTGAGACTTAAAACAAATGAAAGAACTCTACAAGAACATTATGACTCCATCAGAAAGAGCAATATAAGAATAATGGACATACCAGAAGGAGAAGAAAGAGATAAAGGAACAGAGAATATATTCAAACAATTTGTCTTCCCAAACTTGTAGACAGAACTGGATCCTCGAATCCAAGAAGCAAATAGAACACCTAATTACCTCAATCCCAACAGGCTTTCTCCAAGGTACATTGTATTGAATCTGTCTAAAATCAACAACAACAAAAGAATCCTCAAGGCAGCCAGGGAAAAGAAAACGGTAACCTACAAAGGAAAGCCTATTAGATGATCACCAGATTTTTCAGCAGAAACTCTACAAGCCAGGAGGGAGTGGAACCAAATATTCAAATTATTGAAAGAGAGAAATTATGAGCCAAGAATAGTATACCCAGTAAAGATATCCTTTAGATATGAAGGAGGAATAAAGACCTTTCCAGACATACAGAAGCTGAGGGAATTTTCTAATACACGACCTGCACTACAAGAAATACTAAAGGAGGCTATTCGACCACCATCAACAGGGACAATTTGTGGCAACCAAAACATAAAAAGGGGGAGAGTAAAGGCCTGAACCGGAATATGGGAATGGAGAAAGTAAGCGTGCTGAAGAAAATGGAATACTCTAAATATCAAACTTTCTTTTACATAAACTGAAAGGTAACCACTCAAAAAAAAAAAAATACATACTGAAATACATACTGTAATAAAAGAAGAAACAGAGGGAAACATCATAGAATACCACCACAGAGAAATAATAGACAATAACAAAAAGTCTAAGAAACAATGGAGACACAGCTTTACCAGAAAACTAAAGATAGAATGACAGGAAATCCTTACATATCAATAATCACCCTAAATGTAAATGGACTGAACTCACCAATAAAAAGGCACAGAGTAGCAGATTGCATCAAAAAACTAAGCCCAACCATATGCTGTCTCCAAGAGACACATCTCAGCTACAAGGACAATCATAGACTCAGAGTGAAAGGGTGGAAATTGACACTCCACGCAAATGGTATCCAGAGAAAATCAGGTGTAGCCATAATGATATCAGATGAAACAGACTTCAAGGTGAAAAAGGTAACGAGAGACAAAGATGGACATTTCATGAAGGTAAAGGGGACTATACAACAAGAAGACATAACAGTCATCAATATTTATGCCCCCAATCAGGGAGCACCAAAATATACCAAGCAACTACTAACAGAACTAAAGGGAGATATTGACCAAAACACAATTATACTATGGGACTTATATACATCATTGACAGCAATGGATAGATCATCCAAACAGAAAATAAATAATGAAATAGCATCCCTAAATGACACATTAGGTGAAATGGACATAATTGACATATATAGAGCACTTCATCCTAAAATATCAGACTATGCATTTTTTTCTAGTATACATGGAACATTCTCAAGGATAGACTATATATTGGGAAATAAAATCAGCCTCAGAAAATTTAAGAAGATTGAAATCATACCAAGCATATTCTCTGATCACAAGGCTTTGAAACTGGATATCAACTGCAAAAAGAAAGCAGAAAAAACACAAATAACATGGAGAGTAAACAACATATTTTTAAAGAACAACCAGGTCAAAGAATAAAATAGAGGAGAGATCAAAAGGTACATAGAAACAAAGGACAATGAAAATACATCCTACCAAAGTTTTGAGAATGCAGTGAAAGCAGTTTTAAGAGGGAAATTTATATCATTACAGGCCTATCTCAAGAAACAAGAAAAATCCCAAATAAATAACCTCACGTTACACCTTAAAGAACTAGAAAAAGAAGAACAAATGAAACCAAAGATTAGCAGAAGAAAGGAAATAACAAAAATCAGAGCAGAACTAAATAAAATAGAGAACAGAAAGACAATAGAAAAAAATAATTGTGACAAAGAGCTGGTTCTTTGAAAAGATTAACAAAATTGACAAACCTTTGTCTAGACTCACTAAGATAAAAAGAGAGAAGACACTAATTAACAAAATCAGAAATGAAAAAGGGAAGTTATCACGGACACCACAGAAATACAAAGGATCATCCAAGAATACTATGAAGGACTATATGCCACCAAATTCAACAACCTAGAAGAAATGGACAAGTTCTTAGAAACATATAGCCTTCCTAGGCTGAACCATGAAGAACTGGAAAATCTAAACAGACCGATCACCAGTAACAAAATTGAATCAGTCATCCAAAACTTTCCTAAAAGCAAAAGTCCTGGACCAGATGGCTTCACTAGTGAATTCTACCAAACCTTCAAAGAAGATCTAATACCAATCCTGCTCAAACTCTTCCATAAAGTTGAAGAAGAGACAGTACCCCCTAACACATTTTATGAGGCCAACATTACCTTGATCCCAAAACCTGATAAGGACAACACAAAAAAAGGAAAACTACAGACCAATATCTCTGATGAATACAGATGCAAAAATCCTAAACAAAATTCTAGCAAATAGAATACAACAATGGATTAAAAAGATTGTTCATCACGATCCAGTGGGGCTCATCCCCGAGCACAAGGATGGTTCAACATCCGCAAATCCATCAATGTGATACATCACATAAAGAAAATAAAGGACAAAAATCATATGATTATATCAATTGATGCAGAAAAAGCATTTGACAAGATACAGCAACCATTTATGATTAAAACATTTAATAAAATAGGTATAGAAGGAAAATACCTTAACATCATAAAGGCCATATATGACAAGCCCTCTGCTAATCTCATAATTAATGGAGAAAAACTGAAGCCCTTTGCTCTACGTTCAGGAACACGACCGGGCTGTCCCCTATCACCTCTGCTTTTCAACATAGTGTTGGAAGTCCTCGCCAGAGCAATCAGGCAAGAGAAAGAAATAAAAGGCATCCAAATTGGGAATGAAGAAGTTAAATTATCACTCTTTGCAGATGACATGATGCTATATATAGAAAACCCTAACGACTCCACCAAAGAGCTATTAGAAACAATCAACAAATACAGTAAAGTTGCTGGCTACAAAATCAATGTACAAAAGTCCATTGCTTTCCTATATACCAACAATGAAATCTCAGAAAAAGAAATACAAAAAACAATTCCTTTTGCAATTTCAGCAAAAAGAATAAAATACCTAGGAATAAACTTAACTAAGGATGTGAAAAACCTATATGCTGAAAACTATAAGACTTTTTTTAAAAGCAATTGAAGAAGACACAAAGAAATGGAAAGACATTCCGTGCTCATGGATTGGAAGAATCAACATAGTTAAAATGGCCATATTACCCAAAGCAATATACAAATTTAATGCAATCCCCATCAAAATCCCAATGGCAATTTTTAAAGAAATAGAGCACAAAATCATCAGATTTGTTTGGAACCACAAAAGACCCCAAATAGCCAAAGCAATATTAAGAAAAAAGACAATACTGGAAGTATCACACTCCCTGACTTTAGCTTGTACTACAGGGCTCCAATAATCAAAACAGCATGGTATTGGCAGAAAAACAGACACATAGACCAATGGAATAGAATTGAGAACGCAGAAATAAAACCACATAAATATGGACAGATAATTTTTGACAAAGAAGCAAAAAACATACAATGGAGAAAAGACAGCTTCTTCAATAAATGGTGCTGGGAGAATTGGATAGCCACGTGCAAAAGAATGAAATTGCACTGCTATCTGTCACCATGTACCAAAATTAATTCAAAATGGATCAAAGACTTAAGCATAAGACCTGGCACAATAAACTGCAGAAGAAAACATAGGTACTAAGCTTATGGACTTTGGGTTCAAAGAGCATTTTATGAATTTGACTCCAAAGGCAAGGGAAGTAAAAGCTAAAATAAACGAATGGGGCTATATGAAACTTAAAAGCTTCTGCACAGCAAAAGAAACCATCGACAAAATAAAGAGGGAACCAACTGAATGGGAGAAGATTTTTGCAAACAGTGCCTCCGATAAGGGACTAATATCCAAAACACACAAGGAACTCATGCAACTCAACAACAAAAAAACAAACAACCCAATTGAAAAATGGGTAGACGACCATTTTTGAGACATGGTCGAGACATTTTGGAGAATGAAGAGACATTTCTCCAAAGAGGACATACAAATGGCAAATAGACATATGAAAAAATGCTCAACATCACTAATCATCAGAGAAATGCAAATATGAGATATCACCTCACCCCAGTCAGAATGGCTATCATCAAATGACAAATAGTAACAAGTGTTGGAGAGGCTGTGGAGAAAAAGGAACCCTCATACACTGTTGGTGGGAATGCAGACTGGTGCACCCATTATGGAAGGCAGTGTGGAGGTTCCTCAAAAAATTACTAATAGAATTACCATATGACCCAGCAATTCCTCTCTGGCTATCTACCAAAAAAATCTGAAAATATTTATACATAAAGACACGTGTGCTCCAATGTTCATTGCAGCTTTATTTAAGGTGGCCAAGACATGGAAAGAACCAAAATGTCCTTCGATAGATGAATGGATAAAGAAGTTGTGGTATATATACACAATGGAATACTATTCAGCGGTAAGAAAAGATGATATAGGAACATTTGTGACAACATGGATGGATCTCGAGAGTGTAATGCTGAGCGAAATAAGTCAGACAGAAAAAGCAGAGAACCATGTGATTTCACTGATATGTGGTATATAAACCAAAAACAACAAAACAACAAGACAAATGAGAAACAAAAACTCATAGACATTGACAATAGTGTAGTGGTTACCAGAGGGTAAGGGGGTTGGGGGGGGGTGGGAGATGAGAGTAAGGGGGATCAAATATATGGTGATGGAAGGAGAACTGACTGGGTGGTGAACACACAATGGGATCTATAGATGACGGAATACAGAATTGTACACCTGAAATCTATGCAATTTTACTAACAATTGTCACCCCAATATATTAAAAAAAAAAAAATCTGTGGTTTCTCTGGAGCAGTTCTTCTTCTCACCCCTCTAGATCTGAAGAATCCATGTGATTTTATGCAGCCTTGCTATGGACGATTCATCTTAGGAAGTAAGCTGGGCACCTGGCTGGTGTGGTCATTGGCTTGACCTTTATGTCCTTGAAATTATTTTTAAAAGATTTCACACAAAAGACAGGAAAGAGGGGAACTTCAACCTTCTCAGCTGCTAAAGAAACAACCCACCCCCAACCCACCCTCAGGCCTGCAGTGTTCACATTCTGCCAGCTTCAACTGAGGAGACTGGCTGAGGCTGGGGGTACCCTGAGGCCCCAACCTAGTCAACATCTCTACTGGTTAAAAGGCTGGAACTGCTTTCAACCGGTGAAGGGAAGAAGCTGTCTCAGCACCACAATATGGTTGGGTGTCACCTTTAAACCTCTTGGTTTAATCATTAAATCACCTTCATTTAAAAAAAAATTAGGAGTTTTAATACAAATTTTTATTTAAAATAGTTTAATCTATATGTCATATATTTTGTGCATGACTCCTGTGTTTTTCTCCAACTCCTATTACAAGAGTTGTAGCCTATACTAAGGAATAAGAGGTCATTTCATCTTGGACCAACCAAACATTTGTTTCACTGGCTTCTACCAAATCATGTTGTATTCTTCTTAATCTATCCTTTCTTATCTGTCATATACTCATGTGTTATAACCCAAGTAACATACATTCTCAAGGACATAGCCCTTTGTCTGGGCAATGAATATAACTTAAATATTGATCTTGCTCCTTCAGAGTTTTCACTTCACTCTCCCTCCAAATTATCTTATGTTACCCTCATGAAAGAATCTATTCCTCATGAAACATTTTTTGCTCTAGAATTTTATGAATGTTTATGAAACTTTTTTCATAATAAATAACAAAAATATAGATTATGACATATGCTGCAATGGTGAACATATAACTTTTATAAATCTCATTTCAAACATCTTTCTGAGGAAATGCCTAGTGGTTTAAGTTCTGTGCAGAAGTGGTATATATATTGCATATCACATTGCAACTCTGCCCCGTTAGTCATGGCTGCCTTAAATGTTGTATAGAGAAAGATCATGATGTTTTATTTGGGCTAATTGACAATCGAGGACTATTAGAAATGCTTACCTTGGGTGTGGGAAGGGCAGAGTGATAGCATAAGAAAGACAGATCAGCTATTTACTCTTATTGTTAACTGGTAGCCAGACATTAGACAAACGGTTGTAGTATTAAGCTAACCATTTATAAATCAGCAACCATATTGTTTGGGGGGAACTGAATAAAGTATTACAACTAGTTAGAAACAGTGAAATGTATCTCTATGAAAGTGCTTAATTCAAATGTGGGACCTTTTATGTTTATGGTGTTCTAAAGTAAACGTATTATTCTAACCCCTGGCTACACATTCACATAACCTAGGGAGATAGTAAAAATACCAATGTCCAAGCCCCATCTTACACTAATAAAATCAGAATTTCTCTGGAAGGGGTCTGGGCATGATCTGTACTTTTTAAATACCTTCCCAGGTGATTCTGGTACCATTGGAATGTGAGTGAGAAAGTATTGCCTTTTCCCTCTGCTTTGATTCTGCATAACCCCTATAGAAACTTCTGGACTTCAGAATATTCTTTTAACTGCTCTAAAAGGAATATCAAACCATACTTTAAAAGGACTGACTTGACACTTAAAGCAAAGGATTTTTTGTTTGTGCTCTTCTCAGTATTGGGACTTATACAATTTCTTTTTGCCATTAAGTTCTATTCACATTCAAGAGAAACAATGAAAGCACGAAGAAACAATAATAATGCACCAGAGGCCCAATTTCAAATAACATTAATATTAGAATTTTACACCCTGCCTTCGCTGCCCTGTAAGGCTAATTTTCTCTAGTACACATGATTTTATGCCAGATTAAATGCTGCTGAAGAATAGAAGATAAAGATATGCAAATGGATACTCATGTGCTCCTGCATGGGTGCGCAAGCGTGCACACACACACACACACACACACACACACACTGACCTTCGGTTCCCTGTAGACATTTGGAAGTTGTCAGCAGTAGCATAATGACAGTTCTAATTATTAAAATTACTCTTGTGTGGAAAGTGCTTTAGAATTAGATGCCGACAGGCATGCAATATATGTTAACTGCACCATGGACTTTTTCTTTCCTTTTAAAATGAAATCTTAAGAATATTCCACTGGTTTTCATCAAACACCTCTCACCACTCCAGTGACATGCACCCTCTCACACATTCCAAAGGAATTACCAATAAATTCTGATTTCGTAAGAATTCTAATGCCCTAAAAATATATTATTCAGTTAGGTCAAGAGATTTCCTTACAACTATAAAATCTACTACTCTCAATTTCTCATATTTTTTAAATACATAATCACATTTCCATGAATTCTCAAATTCTTTACAGTATCATAAAAAGACTATGATTAAATATTATAAATTTGAAAACAGTTCACCAATTTTCTACTAGGTCCCAAGTAAGACTAGTCTTTGATCTTTAAGAAATAATTCCATATCCCCTATTCTAACATGAATGTGCAAATATGTAATTGTTTCAGGCAATACAAGTCAAAACATCGTATGGTCTAATACGGGTCTCTGTGCATCATCGAAAATGTCAAGTAGACAAGAGGTATAATGTAGAAAAGAAAAAGGGCTCTTTCATGGTGTTTCAGGAAGAGTAGCCAGGAACAATGGGTGGCAATTACGTGAAAGCAAATTTGACATCATTCTGTAAAATAGAATGAAAGATCAGATCTAACTAAAAAATGGGCCACCTTGTTTAGCATGTTTATTATATTCGCAGTTGGTTCTCAATATATCCAATCTGGGAATTCACCATTTTTGAAAATAATAGAGCTACAAATAGGAGATGATATGAAGCTGATAAATTTTCAACTTGTTCCCTGTGCCACAGAGAGAGTGTCAAACATTCATTCTTAGACACAACAAAGCATCAGCCCAAGCAAAAGCATTCCTTTCTTTAAACAACAGATTGCCTCTGAACCAGTCAGGAGAGGTAATTAAATATTTGAGTTTTTAAATTGCCTACTCTTCCAGCTACCAGACAACCTTCTGTTGGGTCCAGATAGCCAAGAATAAAGTACATGCTCAAATCTTTATCTCAGAGCACAGAGGCAGTAAAAAAACAAATGTTAAATACCAACAAATACGGCTATTTATTGTGTCAGTAAACTAAATTACCTCTCTATATTTTCTGTCATCACATTTTCTCCTGTGCTTCAATCAGTGAAGTATATAAATTAAGGGCAGATCTTTTTTAGTTAAAAAAAAAAAGACATTACATAATCTAATACAATAGTAATCCTAAATAATGCCACGTAGTTTTGATCCTATTTTCAAGGAAACATATTTGTTTGATGTAAAGGACATTGAATTATTTATGTAATATTTAATAATGCAGTAAACTGAAGAGAATTCAGAAAGACACTCTAAATAATCTAAATTAGTTTCATGCTGTAGAATTCCATATGAGCCCATATCCTAAAACCTGTTAGCATGGGTAGTTAAAAAGGAGAAATACTACCTAATTTGGAAATTCAGCAAACAAGAAAAGCTTCTTTATTTTGAATAATAAAATAACAGCTTTTTAATCACACAATTTAAATTGCAAGAACTTCTGAAAAAAAGTAAATTAATAGATTAGGATTCATAGTTTTGTTGTCTTAAACTGAGCATCATTGTTCCCTCTGTTAAAAAGAAACAACAGATCCAAAATGAAGTCACTTGGGCTAAGTCGCACCAAGACTTAATATCTAACCTAATTGCAGTTTCAGCCTCTCCCAGGAGTGGAATTTTAAACCAACGTGTCTGGCATATTCCAGCCAGTACTAGTGAGGTAATCTGCCTGATAAGACCTTCTGCCTTCCCCTAAGAGAAGTTGAATTTGCCTGAAATAATCCACTCTTTCAGTTTCCTAGTCCCACTTTCTTTCTCCCTGTAAAAAACTCCTCTGAGCACCTTTCTATTTACTAGATGGGATGCTTCCCAATTCATGAATCATTCAATAAAGCCAATTAGATCTTTAAATTTACTCAGTTGAATTTTTGCTCTTTTAACACCTCTATGCCCAGAAATTGCTGACAAGGCATAGACGTATTAAGGGTGATAAATGTCTATGATTAAGTGATATGGTATAAAAGTGTCTCAGGAGCAAAGACATTGTAGAAGTATAACAATTTCCACTCAGCCTCAAAGCTATAAAAATGTATTACTGATTTCTCTCTGTCTCTTAATTTTAATTCTGTCTTGATCTGTTTATCTGTTTGGAAGTGCTATTGGGTCTCCTTATCTCAGCCATGTGCTGAGCCCAGATCTATGAATCTATAGGGAACAATTTGATTCACTAGGAAGATGCAAAAGCTATGAACAATGAGCAAATGGAAGTGGCACTTTCTTGAGTCCCTCTGATTTTCATTGCTCATGACTGGCTGAAGTCTCTGTCACCCTATTTCATCCAAGCCTCCTAGAGAGCAACAAGGCTAACCTCGGCTTCTGTGTTTCCGATTTTTGGCATAGGTTCACGTTAGGGCATCTCAATGGAACTTAAGGTCTAATGGGAAAATGTTACACCCACCGATCATCACACCTGCCAAAGCAATTCAAGTTGTAGGGACAAAGGAAATATTATACCTCCGGAATCTGGCTTTATGGCTTGTAAAGCAGGCTGTATACATTAATGAGTCTCCTGAAGTCAGATGAACTTTGCAAAGAGTCTCCTGAAGTCAGATGAACTTTGCAAAGAATTACACCCAGAGCGCCTGACTGGTCTGGAAGGATTAAATGAGATTATGTATTTAAATTGAATAGTTTAAAGTTTGGCACCATGGGAGAAAAAGAAAAGGATTAGCATTATCCATAATTCTACCATCTGAAAAACTACTGTTACTATTTTGTTCTATGGCCTTCTATTCTTTTCATGAGTGTTAGTATTTATGTATTTATGTCTTTTTGTTTTGTTTTTTTTTTTTTTGCAAAACTAAGATCATACTGCTTTTTTATAAACCTGACTTTTTCCTTTAAAACATCAGCTAGATATCTTTGAACCCATAATTTTTAATGAATCCATTGTTTCTTGTTATGTAGAAATTATGTAATTTACTTACAGAAGCCTTTAACTGCGTCTGTGTTGGTCACTTCTATATGAATATTGTATTAAGTGCCATTTACTAGTCATTCATCATCTTATTTAATCCTCTTATTTTACAGCCCTTATTACATTGAATACCAGCAAATCCATCAAGAGGCAGGCATTTTAAATATTTTCTGTTCTAAATATGAGGAAACAGAATCCAGACTATTTTCTGTTCTAAATATGAGGAAACAGAATATTATTGAATCCAGACTCAATAATATTATGCCTTTAAAAAATATCCTCTCTCAAAAAAAATCTTCATAGATACATTTTTACTGACATACTCACATGTCCCTTAATAATGGGTATACAGGGCTGGCCCGGTGGCTCAGTTGGTTGGAGAGCCATGCTCTTAATATGGAAGTCACCAGCTCAATTCCCATATGGGTCAGTGAGCTGCGCTCTCTACAGCTAAGATGGTGAACTCAGCTCGACCTGGAACTGGGTTCCTGTGAGTAGCCAGAGGTCAGCATGAGCTGCCGTGAGCTGCCGTAGGCTGACATGGGCTGTCGTGGGCAGCCATTGAGAGCTGCTGTGAGAAGCCAACAGGCAACCAACTGCCTCAACCAGGGGGAGCACAAGGCTCATAATACCAGCATAGGCCAGGAAGCTGTGTCCTACACAACTAGACTGAGAAACAATGGCCTGAACTGGAGTGGAGGTGGAGGTGGAAGAAGGGGAGAAAAATGGTATACATACGTTCTCAGAAATGCAAAATTTAGCGATTTCATCATTGTGTGAACATCACAGAATACACTTACACAAACCTAGATGGTACAGCCCACTACACACCTAGGCTGTATGGTATAACCTATTGTTCCTAGGCTACAAACCTGTAAAGCATGTTACTGTACTAAATACTGAAGGCAATCGTATGTATTTGTGTATATATGTTAAGAATTTGTCTATCTATACATATCTAAACAAGGAAGGGTACAGTAAAAACATGGTGCAAAGTACTTTTATCCATCCAGCAGTGCAATAGGGTTTGTTTATACCAGGATCGCCACAACCCTGATACATGTTATGATGGCTACAGTGTCACGAGGCAATAGAACATTTTCAGTTCCTTTATAAACTTATGGGATACCTTCATTCATTGTTGACTAATATGTCATTATGTGGCATATGAATATACTTTTGATTTTCTGAGGATATGTTACTCAATACAAATTTTTAAATAGTTTTATCAAGATATTGTACTTCCCCAGCAATTTGAGAGGATCCATTTCCCTGGAAATTATTATTTAAAATTTCAAAATATTTTATTAAATCAGAAGCACATTTTCTACCATGGTGCTTGTAAGATAATACAAAAAAATATACATTGGTCTCTGCCTCAGGTTCCTGATGCAAAGCTCCTAAAAACATTGTAATTTCCAAGTGACAAAAACACTAGGAGCATTTCTTTTTATATTTGTCTTTGACTTCATCCTTAAAACCCTGGTAAATTCCTAAGAGATAAGAGAACTAATAGCATCTTTTGTTCTATTGAGCAATGCTGGGTGGGCTCCTGGATGAGTACTGGTCACCAGAAAGACCAACCTATATTTAGAAGCCTGGAATTTTCAGTCTCACTCCTCATCCACCAGAGAAGGAAAAGGGCCTGGAAATGGAGTTAATTCATCATTCCTAAATGAGGAAGCCTCCATAAAATCCCAGTGATAGGAGGTTTGGAGAGCTTCCAGCTTGGTGAATACATCCACCTAGTTAGATGGCAATGCACCTTAACTGAATGAGGACAGATGTTTCTGCATTAAGGACCCTCCCAAATCTTGCCCTACCTATCTCTTCATCTGGCTGTTCACCTGTATCCTTTATCACATCCTTTAATAAACTGGTAAATGTGTTTCCCTGAGTTCTATGAGCCTCTTTAGCAAATTAATCGATTCTGAGGAGGTGATTATAGGAACCTCTGATTTGTAGCCAAATAGGACAGAAGTTGTGGGTAACTTAAGTGCCTACTGCTTGTGATCAGTGTCTGAAATAGGTTGGGAGCAGTCTTGTAAGCCCTTAACCTGGGGGATCTGACTCTATCTCCAGGCAGTGTTTGAATTAAATTAAATTATAGGACATGCAGCTGGTGTTACGACAATAGCTTGGTGTGTGTGGAGGAAAGAGGGGGGCATAGAGGGACACGGGGAGGAAATAGATATTTGGTGACCAGAAGTAATGTGTTCTGTTGTGAGAGTAAGAAACATAGGTGTAAAACTGAGTTTTTCCAATTCAGTATTGTATTGAAGTTCCTGATTTTGATTATCAATGATAAATATTTTGATAAGTCTATTGGCCATTTGTCTTTATTCCTTTGGTGATAATCTATTCATGTTATTTGACAGATTTTCTGTTAAGGTGATCATCTTTTTCTCATTGGTTTTAAAATGTTCTTACATACTAGTTTTATTAATCATTCATCATATATGTTGCACATATTTACCACTTCTATCTTGGAAACTTGGAATTATTAATCACATCCTCTGTGCCATATATTCATAAAAATGCCTATGTATAATATTTTTGAAAAATATTAAATCCACCAAAATTTGAAAAAAGAGAATGGAAAAACCTGAATGACTCAACAACTGTTAACATTCTCCCATAACTGCTTTCTGTCTGCACACACACACACACACACACACACAAACACACACTTGCCTTTTGTCAAACCTTTCAGTCTATTGAAGATAATACCCCTAAGTATTTTATCATGAATCTCTTAAAAAGTGGAAAGTTATTTGCTATGAAAACACAATATAATTAACACATCTAAGAAAAATCAAAAATAACAGTATTAGCCAACATCCATACACACATTTTCGCAATTATCCTCAAAATATCTTTTCAGGACCCAGTGGTTCATAGCATTTCACTATTATGTTTCTTTACTTCCCTCAGTCTATGTGAGCTATACCTCCCCCCTTCCTTGGTTCTTTATATTGACTCCTCAAAGGATCTAGGTCAGTCAACTTGTAAAATATCCCACTTTCTAGATGTACCTGATAGTTTTTTTCATCATTAGTTTTAAGTCAAACATATCTGATAAGAGCACACATAGACAAATAGGCATAATTCTCAATGCATTCAATCATGAGTCGGTGCCTGCTAAATGAAAGCAAATGAAGTTAAAGTCACATAAGGCTGATTGAGGTTAATATACTATCAGTTTTATTAACTAAAAGGTTCCCCAGGTAAACAAGATTAAAGAATATATGTTTGAATGTTTCTAGGAGACTATATCTTAAATGTTTTCATCACAAAAAAATAAAGTATAATTTTGTAATGTGATGGAAGTGTTAGGTAACACTGCAGTATATAAGTATATCAAATCAATACATTGCATACCTTAAAGCTATAGAATGTAATATGTTCACTATCTCAACTAAATAAATACATAACATTTAAATTTTAAAAATATATAGCTTGGACCAAAAGCTAAAATAGGGATACTTATCCCTACCTGTTAAAATGTACAAATTTATTTTTTTTCTGAAGATTCTGGTCAAGGTGAAGGAGTAGGTACACACTATGCTTGTATCCTCTCATAACCACATCAAAATTACAACTGAACTACAGAATAACTATTATTGAAAATCACCTGAAGTCTAGTTGAACAAAAGTCCTATAAATAAGGACATACAGAAGAAGCCACGTCAAGACCATCAAGAGAGGCAGAGATGCAGAATGGGCTGGTCCCAAACCCTTGTGTGACTATTAAAAATCAGGAGGGATAGCTCAGGTGTGAAGATCACCTTAGAGGACCAATGAGTCCCAGCCCCACACCATGCTCCCAGCTCAGGGTTTCAGTGAGAGGAAGAAAAGACCCCACAACTTCTGTCTGTAAAAACTAGCGGAGATTGTGGCCAAGTGAAACAGAGAGTGAGTAGAGTCCCAGACATTCCTTTTAAAGGGACCACGTATGGCCTTATTTGCTGACAGATTCACTTACTCTGAGCTCCAGCTGTGAGGCAGTAGATGGAAAGTCACCAGGGACATATGGGAAAGAATTGAATTGTCTGGCTTCAGAGTGAGGGCTGGAGGAGCAGCTTTTTCCCAGACATACCATAATTTAAATGTCAAAGGTTAAAGAATATGAGAGAATACTAAAATCAGCGAGAGAAAAGCAAATAGTTACCTACAAGGGAGCTCCCTTAAGACTGTGAGTGGATTTCTCAACAGAAGATTTACAGGCAAGAGGTATTGGCATGAAGTATTGCAAGTGATGAAAAGCAAGGACCTACAACCAAGATTACTCTACACAACAAAGCTATCGTTAAGAATCAAAGGACAGATAAAGAGTTTCCCAGACAAGAAAAAGCTAAAGAATTTCATCACCACCAACTCAGTATTACAAGAAATGTTAGGGGAACCTCTTTAAGAAGAGGAGGATAAAAAAAGATAAAAAATATGAATAATAAAATGGCAAAAACTACATACTATCTATAATTACTTTAAAGTTAATGGATTATATGCTCCAATCAAAATACATAAGGTGGCTGTATGGATAAGAAAACAAAACCCTTACATATGCTGCCTATAAGAGATTCACTTTAGATTGAAAGATGCATATAGACACAAAATAAAGGGATGGAAAAATATTTCATGGAAATGAAAAGAAAACAAAAAAACCTGGGGTAGCAATACTTATACCAGATAAAATAGACTTTAAAACAAAGACTATAACAAGAAACAAAGAAGGACCCATTATTGCTTCTTCTGGGTATTTTGCCTAAGAAACATAAAGTACTACTTCAAAGGGACATGTGCATCCCTATGTTTACTGCAGCATTATTTAAAATAGCCAAAATGTGGAGGCAACCTCATTGTCTACCAATGGATGAATGGATAAAAAAGAAGTGGTACATACAGTGTTTCCCTGAAAATAAGACCTAGCCAGACAATCAGCTCTAATGTGTCTTTTGGAGCAAAAATTAATATAAGACCCAGTATTATATTATATTATATTATATTATATTATATTATATTATATTATATTACATTGTATTGTATTGTACTGTACTGTACTGTACTGTACTGTACTGTATTGTATTGTATTGTATTGTATTGTATTGTATTGTATTATATTAAAGGCCCAGTCTTATAGTAAAATAAGACCTGGTCTTATATCAATTTTTGCTCCAAAAGATGCATTAGAGCTGATTGTCTGTCTAGGTCTTATTTTCAGGGTATATACAATATATACAATATAAACATGGTATATACAATAGAATATTACTCAGCCATACAAAAGAATGAAATCTTGCCATTTGCAACAACATGGATAATATATATAACGCATTATGCTAAGGGGAGTAAGTTAGACAGAGAAATACAAAAAAACAAATAATTTCATTTATATGTGGAATTAAAAAAAAATGAACTAACAAACACAACAGAAATAAACTCAATAGATACAGAGAATATTTTGATAGTAGCCAGATGGGAGGGATATTGAGGGGTTGGGTGAAAAAAGAGAAGGGATTAAGAAGCACTATTTGGTAGTTACAAAATGATCATGAGGATATAAAGCGTAGTCTAAGGAATATAGTCAATAATATTGTAATAATTATGTAGGTGTCAGATCAGTACTAGATTTATCTGGGTGATAACCTCATAAGTTATATAAATATCTAATTACTATGTTGTACACCTGAAACTAATATGGTATTGTATATCAATAGTAACTGAAAAAATATTTTTAAATACTTTTTTTAAAATATACTAATTTATCCATCCTATCATATGTGGCTGAAAAATTGTCAAGCCACATACTTCTATCCCTACTCACAACCATATGGATTTCATAAATATACAGTTGAAAAAGTATATTTTCATATTTAAGTTGTTCCAAGCATATGTAAATATTTTCTAATAACTGAAACATATCAAAATACAGAAATGAAGAAAGACAGTGTGTCCTTCCAAGGAGAGAACATGACAACCAGGATCTAAGATGAACAATGATCTTTGATCCAATCATAAGAACGAGGTGAGCCATACCTTCTGCAGGGGAGAGTACAAAGGATAATCCCAAAGCTATCTACCTCTGGGGAATGAGCAGATTACCTTTCCCCTACATATAAGATAAGAAGCACTGCCTCCATAACATAGTGAAATGTAGCTTTTTAATTTTACTCATGATGGATTTTTAAAATATGCACACACAGAGACCTGGGGTCATTAATTTTGTATAGTCAAAATGATCAATATTTATGATATCTTCCTTTTTCTTAATTCTGATACATCATTACCCATCTAAGGATAAAATGAACATTTATCATCTAGTTGTTTATGACTTATTTTTTTAAATGAAACTTTTTATTTCTTTCCAAGTGTATTTTTTTATAAACAGAGCACATTATATTCCCCCTGGGGTATTTTAACAATGTTATCAGATAGAAATATATGTCAGCCATGTGTCTAAGTTCAAACTTTCTAGTTACCACACTAAAACAACTAAAGAGAAACATGTGAAATTGATTTTAATAATATATTTTATTTAACCCAATCTTTCAAAAATATTGTCATTTTAACATTTAATCAATATTAAATAATTAATGAAATATCTTACATTCAGTTTTCATTATAGTGTCTAGTCTAGACTAGGCCCAAGATAGAGGCACTCATGCTAAGCCCCACACCAGTAAACTGAAACTTAACCAAGCTTCTATGCCCAACTCTCCCCACAAATGGAAGGTTTATGTCAACCAATCAGCACATGCCTGTTCTGCACAGGTTACCTAACTCTGCTCCAAGACTTCCCTTTACTCCATGTAAAGAAAGTAACCCTGCATTAACCAATCAGCAAATGCCCAGTTTAACTTCCTTATCCCTTCTCCCTTTAGCCTATAAAACCCTCTCACTTCGCACAACAACTTGAATCTCCTTCCTATGTTTTAGACTGGATGCTTCCTAATTCACGAATCACTAAATAAAAGCCAACAAGATCTGAAATTTTCTTTTAACAATAATAAGTCTTTGAAATCTGGAGTGTATTTTACACTTACACAGATCATGTTTCAGACACTAAATATTCATCAGCAATACTTAGCATACATTTTCATTTAATAAATCTACAGTTGAAAAAGTAGATTCACATATCCAAGTTTTCCAAACTTAAAATTTTTCCATTAAGTGAATCAAGTATCAGCTTTAAAACAAAACTAATTAAATTAAAAATTCAGTTCTTCAGAAGGGAGATTCAATTTAGTGAATCTCTTTAGTGTACAGTATTTACGGTATACTTAGCTTAATGAAACTCATAATCCAAGCTTATAAGAACTTAATTATTTTGGAAAGACAAGGCAGAAATGATAGATGATAGATAGATGATAGAGAAATTATAGATAGATAGATAGCTATAGATATGCTAAAATGTATGATAAATTTTATGTCATTTGTAGACCTTATAGAATACCTAGAATTGGAAAAGCAAAATAGCTTAAGTTTGCTTCAAAACTAGGAGACAGTTCAGATTTGGTCAGGGCCCCACAAAAAACCTGTACCTTTAAAATGCATTTTAATCTAAATTTTTTCTTTGATGTTTCCCTCATTTGTGTTAATAAAGAGAAATGTTTTATCCTAATTATGATAAGTTATATTTCTCATTCATTTAAAAATGATTAATAAATATAAAATTCAGTTGTATTTATAAGGAAATTTGCAGTGAATAATTTAAGATAACAAAAAGTTATTCTTTAACATTACACCAGAATATTTATAATTTTAAACCCTAAATAGAGCTTTCCCAATCAGCCGTTAAAATGGGAAATGGTTTTATGTTTTAAGAAAACATAAACATTTTATTCCACTGCTATTTGTCTTGCCCCATCTCTGTGAGCACAACAAAGTATTTTATAGATGAGTTATATGGGCACCAAAGTCAAATGTTTATCTCCAAAATTCATGTAATAAGCCACCACTATGCTAAGAATTCATCATAAAACTTATGTCTTGTCCTTAGAGCCAGAAACTAATCAAATGGCAACATTTGACAATAATTAAATTCATATTTAGATTTCACTTGTTAAAAAATGGGGGGAGGGGACCAGAAATAAAAATATAATGTCTAAACTTATAGGCAATAATTTATATTTAACATAAAAAGACAAGTTTTAAAGTTAAAAACTAACGTCTATAATCTCATGAACAATCATTTTGAAGATTTATTGAATAGTTGTCCATCAACCACAAAAGACAAGTTCCTTTAAAGCACTTTAGTGGCAGGATATCTCCCTGAATGGACCATTGGTTCACATTGCAACAAATCATTGAAGGAAGGTATGATCTTTGGTAATTAGACATCTTTTTAAACATCAGACTCTCAATGACCTCAAGTATGGTTTCGATTTTCACGTGCCTCCATTGGTTTCTGCATGCACTGCAAAGGAACAGACCCTTGCCATTAACAGCTATAGGAATGAGTCGCTGTAGAAAAGAAAACCCTCTCAATTTTGGAAATATGTGGGGATGGATCAGCTTTAAGATATTGTAAACTTTGAAAATTGATTAAAGTTACTGCCCCAGTACAGTTTTCATAATTTCATTTGCAGAGCCTTTTTTTTGAAATCAGTGAACCACATTTTCCTGTGAAATAAAATAAATGTCCACATGATTTTAGTCATTTTGTGATAAAATTTGGATTTTTTTCTACTGACAACTTTGGAGTTTGATGTACTGGCTTAGTTCAGATAGGACTTCTCAACTGCTGTTGGGTGAAAGGCTTCTTATAATACACATTAGTCCTAATTCAGGCTCATTCAGGGCAGCTAAAAGTATATCACCCTGATGCATTTGTTATGGAAATTGGGATATGATCATTGCTTTTATAATTGTTCATATAGTGAAGGATGATTAGAGTTTTATTATTTCATTTTATGTGACCAATAAAATGAATGTTATGCATCATAATATATAATTAAAGACAAAACTGCTGACTTTACTAGGGAATAGAACAAAAATAGAAATATGAAAGAAGAACCTGAACAAAACAAAATGATCTTGTGACCAAATAACTTTCTCCTTAAATTATATCCAGCTTGTACATAGTATTCTGTATGTGTACTACAATTTGTCCTAAGAATATTTTTTGTCACTTCATACTCTGCTAAATAAGCTAATTTTCTATTTGGCTCATTTTCTATAATTTGATATTGAGAGAATTAAGGAAATATATTCTAATGAGCAAACTTTTCATTTGGAACTGGCCACCTAGACATTTTCCTCTGACCTTTGAAGTGATAAAGAGAAATGTTCACGTGTAACAGAGGCAGCTGATTTAGCAGGGAACACCATCTTGCCTTAGCCAACCCTGATTCTGAGCACTAATTTGAATAGCTAGTTAATTTCTTCAAGCATCCCCTTCCATTTTCTCAGAAAATGATGGGAAGCCAGGATTGGAAGAGAAGGAGGAACAGAGGAGGGAACGACTGGTGAATACAGAAATAGAGTGGATAACTGCTAGGCATGGCTAATCAGAAAGGAAACTCCAGGCATATTATGGAACCATTGTGATGATAAAACTGGAATAAAATTGCCTACCCAAACCACTTGAGACACTCTGAATCTTTAATTTTTAAAGTTATGAAGACACTTTACACAGAAGGTGATCAATTATCATGAGTTTGCGTGCAAATACTTAAGGAAAACAGTGGGTCAGAATCAGTAGGAAAATTGCAGGCTAGCAGCCATGTAATGGCAACTAATTACACTATTCCAAGGCCCCTTTCCAATGGTCTCAGTTGGTAATAACGGTTATGGCTGATTTATTTTGAATCACTCTGAGGGGTTTGAAGTTATTTATATATTTGCCAAAGAAAACTGGTTCTCATAATGAATCCACCAAAACATTAAAACAAAAAGAAGTCCTCCAGTTAGCTTATTTAGGTACTCAAATCCTTGAGATAAATAGTTTGATACCATTTGATGATGAAATAGAGGTACCTGGTATGGGATAGAGGCAGCTCCCAGATCACAATGGCCCCTCTTATAATGGACAACCTTGCACATATACATTTTGGGAGATGAGATTTTTGACTCTTTTCGCTACATGGGACAGTTAATAGAGTGCTTCATTTCATGTAAAATAAGTATGTAGCATTTATTTATGTCAATAATAGTTTTGAGGGCATGATCAAGTACTGGCATGGTTTCAGATTATCAAGGCAAATTCATGTTTTTGTTGTTGCTGTTATATTATCTAAAATTAATAAGGTAATTTAGTGGAAAAATCTTTATTCTTCATTTTTGTTCCATCCCCACAAAGTTTTGAGGGATTAATATTTCCATAAGGTCAAGTTTGAGGTAAAAAAATAACAAATTGGTCGGATAGACAAGGAAAATGAACTTCATTATTGAGTTCAGAAAAACAAACCATTAGAAGCTAAATGAGCATTGTCAGATTTGCAATGAACAATAAAAATAAGCAATCTTCCATTCATTGCCTGTATTTCCTTAGGAGAAATCTATATATCTCTCACCCTATTGCAAATATGAAAATCACCTAAGTAGATATGACTTGTGAAGACTGACGGTTTCCTTTCTTTTTTCTATTTCTTATCTCTTAGCTAGTTGCCCATTAAAAGAAATGAAATTAGTACTGGTTACTGTTCTACTTTCTGTTCCGCTGAATATACTACTTTAATGTATATTTAAAAAATTAATCCATTACATATAAAAATAAATCCAAACCGTGATATTTCTCAGACAGTCTCGTCCAAAGGATATCACCTTTACAATAAATAGAGCTTTGTTTATGAAAGTAGCTCTATAAGTCATTTATTTTAAATGGTGTATTCTCAGCCTTCATGACCACCTGTGTCATTATGCACATGACATGCTGACCTCCATCAGATGCAGTGACTATGATACCAAAAACAAAAAGAGATTATTACCAACACTACATATGTCACCAAGAAGCTGATCAGATTTCAAGGTCAGTTCCTCATTTTGCCAGCTGGAATCCAGTTGCAGAATCTTGTTTTGTGTCATTTCTTAAAAGTATAAAATATACATATTCACACACCTAATATAATTCACAGAAAATATACATATTCACATAATTTACATTTAACATAATAAATGTACAAGAAATGCATAAATATGCACTCAGAATCTTCCCTCCTTTTTCCTCTTTTCTGAAGTTTTCATTTTGTTTTTTTCTGAAACTTACAATCTATTTGAATTAGGAAAGGAATGTTGGCACAATGCTGGGGAATACCTGGCTCCACACTGAGTAAATGATTCCATGCTGGCGGCCTTGAACCCACAGAGTCTGAGGAGGCAGGATTGAAAAGCTACCACTAGCTATTGATACAACGATCAATATGCTGAATAGAAGCAGAGTTTTGTTTTCTTCCATCCACTTTGTGGTATACTTGGGAATGGAAGGCTGTTAGCGATGGGATAGGAACTAACAGCATTACATGCTACAAAGAGCAATTGCCTGAACGATTTTCCTAAACCAGAGCCAAAGCAAATCAAATGCAATACCAGCCCCCTTCACCTCTCTGTCAGCCACATGAGAGTGGAGCTGCATGGCGATCTCCACAGGGCAAATTCTGTGACAGAAACTGACTTCTGTGGCCAATTGCATGGCGGCATGGGTCTGCCTCAAGTATGGAATTTAAATATTGAATACAACGTACTTTTTTTTTTATAATTTTGAGGAGCTATCAAAAATAAAGAATTTTATTAACACAGGTGTATGTGCTTGACTTCTTTAAAAGAAAACTCCTTCCAGCTAAAGAAAGATGCATGATGTTATTTGGAAATATTAGTATAATATTATGATGTGGTACTTTAATATTAACTCCAATGAAACAATGACCAATATCCCATCTTAAAATTAGTCAGTCTTATATCCTTCAGCTAAAATATGGCCAAAATATTCCCTGAGATCTGAGAAGTGAATGTAGAGTGTCTCTTTCCCCCTTTTAGAATGTTATTTATTTCAAAAAATTATCTCTTCTCTACTAAGGAGATAAGCGAAAAATGAAATGGAAAAGTTCAACTGCCAGCTAAACCTTTTAAAGATAACATTTACAGCAATTGCACTTCCCATATCCCATGCCTGAAAATATAAGTAAATTGTATTCATTGAATCTAAAGGTTCAAAGCACATAGATCCAATGTGCATTAAATAGTAACTACCTGCACTTAATTTTTTCTTTTGCTTCTAGTTTTGGATAGAATTTCACCATTTAAATTTCAAATTCAAAGCTACACAATTATAATAGCCATGTATTTTTTGCTTTTATATTGGGATTTTTATACCTTGAAATCATTCAGGTTTATTTTATTCCATGTGAATTTTTGCATGTAATATAAAAAGCATTAATTTTCTCATAAAGAAATAGTCCTCATACAAAGTCACAATAAAGCATAGACTAGAATTGAGCAGTCAGTGAGATTAAGAAATTATATATTCCTTGAAATTATAGAATCTTAAAGCTAGAAGTTAATTTTAGAGCTCATCTAATATATCTCATTTTATAGATAAAAAAGGAGATTCACAAGAAAAAAGTCGACCACATGGCTAGTAAAGGGCAAAGCTAACACCAGAGTGTTTAGACCTTTGAACTTGAAATATTTTTACTCTACAAGCTCCTTAATGGAATAAAGATTAAAACAGGGTAATAATTACATGATAGATAAATGATTGCCTACAACCAACTAAATCAGGAAAGTTTGAAATAGAGAAAAAGTGCCTTAAAACAGTTGGTTCAATCAGAGTCCCAACAGGAAATAGATGACACACTCAAATTGGGATAATTGGAAGAGGATTTAATAAATGAACTATTTACCAAGGTGTAAGCAGAGTCCAGGGCTAGAAATAACTGAGCTATTACTGTTTCAGGCATATCCTGAAGATGGAAGTGTGGTTCTCGAAACCAAAGAGGGTCCTGTATGCAGGGCTACTTGACAGGAGCTCTGACCTTTTGTGAAGAGGTAGAGCCAATGTAAGGTGATCGTGCGGGGAGGAACATGGGTGACTGACATCTCTCTTCTTCCTCCGATCTCTTGAAGGAGACTTTTCACAGTAAGCTCACTAGAGTGTAAGAGTACCTCTTGATACATTGTCCGCATAGATCAGTTTCCATGCACAGGAAACAGAGTGGGAAAGGCAAAATGTGGATCTAAAAGAGTAAATGAAGGTATGAGGTGAAGTGTGAGCAAAGGAAGAAACAACAAGGAAACAGCTAAAAGAGAAAAAGACATCGATTGCAGAATTGGGAGCAAAAACGTATTAACTCAGTGCAAGGGGCAGAACAGTATAGAATGAGAAAGTTGTATTGGATAATTAATTGTAAATGTCAGGTTTCTGGACAAAGAGTAAAAAAGGAGTCAATGGAGAGGAAGAGGAAAAATTGAGACAAAGAGAGATGGTTGAGGGTGTCATGGGTACAAATAGATTAAAGTTTAAGGGAAAAATTCTTTTTTTTAATGTAAAGCTGTTCCAGTTGGTCCTGGACTAGAGAGAAAATTCTATTAGATAGCACTGCTGTAACATTTATGCAATACTAAACATATAAGCTTTTTGTGAATACTGAGAGTTTCTAAATTACCTCAGCCAATGAAATATATCCAGTTCATCTAAAATCCTTTTTCTTTCCTGGCTTGGCATAGGAGGCTTCTGTAGCATTTCCTTTGGTATTTGGTTGCCTAACTTTCCTGGCATCCCACTGTATGCCTGTGCTTCCTCATATCCACTACTAATACCACACCCTTCCTGAACAAACCATCATGTTCATCTTCCCCATGACTACCCCTTACACATGCCATGCACATCGGAAACCTAGCCCTGAGCCACCATTTTCCTTTTGGTGTTGCTCTGTCTTGCTTCTGATTATTTAGAATTTGATTTCTTCCCCAGGAACCCTTAAGTTATATAGAAAACAAAGAAGACAAATATATCAAGTATATGGGACTCATCTCCTAATATTACCAAGAGGAACAGAATCTGCTTCCCTTTGCTGAGAGTCTCCATGTCTTTTTCTGTTCCTACCACATATCCATAGCTCTCCTTTTCCTTCCACCAGCAAGTATCATTTTCATCTTCTTTCCAGATTTCTTTGCCAATCAAAACATAGACTTCTTTTGCTAGGACATTTACCAAATTCAATGAAATATTTGTGGCTTATAATTTAATTTAGAATAATGTTGTCATTTGCCGAGAGTTCTTATTTTCTTTGATATTTTATTGGCCCCTCTGAGCTTCAGTTCCTGCATCCACGCAGAGTAAATAATAATAGCTTCTTCCTCATAGGTTGTTAAAACCATATAAGATAATCCATGTAAAGTGCTGATCACAGCGCTGCAAGTAATAAAAGCTCTTTAAATGTTAACTATTATTATTATTGCTCTCTAAATGGCTGCCCATGATGGGCCAATGATTTATTGTAAAAGACAGTAATGAAGCAAGCTAAGGGGTCGCGGCTGCTCCCCCAAGGATGAAAATGAAAGAATAATGTCGCCCCATTATATTCCCTTGGTATCAATGAGTAAGATCATCTCTAATGACCAGCTAGTTTGTTTTTTTTCCTCAGAAATGGCACATATTAATCTTCATCCATCAGATTAGCCAACCCAGAATAAAGTTACATTTTTAATGGTGACTTTATTTTTCTAGAGCTTGAGTTTAATGAATCACATATGGGGCATTCAAATTAATCTTAAAAAAAAAAAAAAAAAAAAAAAAAAAACTGATAGAAATATTGCAGACTATAGTTCTATAGATAATTTGAACATTTTGAGAAATAGCTTTGCAGATGGATCATCAAATGCATGACAGTCTTGGAAAAACCTCTACGTTATAAGCATACAATCTAAGAGGAATATAGGCCAGTTTACTGAAATGCGAAGTACAGTCTGAAACTGAAATAGGATTAACAAAACCACACAAATTAATCCAAATTAACACTACTACTAGATTATGCATGAGATAATTCTTACCCGTGGTAAAATAATTAAATATGGCCCTTTATTTAATTGGTTTATATTTGAAAATAGAGAAAACTAAGATTTAAGAAACATGTTATCACTTTTTTCTTTAGATTATTGTGGAAAGACATAAAACAGTGGTTTTGACCAAAATCCTTTTTGTGCAACCTTATTGATTCTATTCCATGCCATCTCCTTTGCATCCTGGCCGTAATTACCATTCTGAAATTGAAATGTATCATTTCCATCCATGTTTTCATACTTTTACATACAAATGTATTTTATTTCTACACACACAATATATATTATTTTTATGTGCTTCAAACTTTTAAATAACAGGTATCATGTATGAATTCTTAAGAGTTCACCTTTTTCTCTCAACCTTTATTTTCTTTATTCACTGTGACTGCTGTATATAAAATTATCTACTTCTAATAATGGACACTTAGGTTGTTTCTAGGGATGTTTTTCTCTATTAACAACAATGTCACATTAAATACCCTTATGCATATTTTCTTGCACACATATACAAGAATTTTTCTGAAGTACATGCAGCTATATCCCCATCACCTTAACTAGATATTGCCAAATTGTTTTCAAAACTTGCCGTTCCAATTTATACAACCACTATTTACATTTAAGGGTTTTCTTTATTCCATATTCTTAGCAGCATATGATATTGTCAGAATTTTTTAAATGTTTATTGTTCTGGTGTATGTAAAATCAAATAACATTGTTAAGAATTTATTTAAAAGCCAAAGTTAAAACAAATTTTCAAGTGAATGTCTTTTAAGCAGTACATTTCTGGGTTGTGGATTTGAAGTAGCTTACTAAATTTCCATTTAACCCATTTCATACCGATTTGGAATGTTACCCTGTATGATAGATATTACAATGAGTTGCCCAAGGAGCGACCAGTGATGCATAGATTCCCTTTTTTTCCAAAGCAAAGAAAGAGATGTGTTCCGTCCCATTTTCCTCATGCCCCAAATTACCCAGACCCTTAACAAGAGCTCACTTAACTAGTAAATCAGACTATTTTTCATTAATTTATACTTCTGAAAATAGCAGCATCCTTAGTAATCCTCTACTTTCTTTTCCTTCCTCTCTTCTTCATCCCCCACCTTCTTTTTCCTTTTTCTTCTGTTTACCTTTTTTTTTTTTTTTTAATTACAAGACCATTTAAATACTCAGTTGTAAAGTGGGACTGGTGAGCCACTTCTTAAACATGACAAAGATTACAACTTCTCACAGTCTTTGCATTTGAGTCTTTTCATTAATACAGCAGCAGGGTTTGAGGATTTCATTAACTCTTCATTTGGAGTTTGACAATTCTAATAAGTCTATCTTTCTCCTAAAAGGCTGACTCTATCCAGTAATTTATATTCCATTATAGTAATGTTAAAACCTATTCTTATTAAAAGTTTCTGCAAAAAGTTTTTGTTCCTGTAGTTAGTCCCTAATATATTTTTTAATTAAGTAAAAATTTCTGTAAGATGCCATACACCAGCAAGAACTAGATGAACTAAGGACTATTTCCTAACAGGTTTCTGTTTCATTGTTATTGTTGATATTCAAAAGTAACCATGTAAGTTATGTATACCTATATGGTCATGACCTTATTTAAATAATGACCCAGTTTGCTGAATCAATCTTATTTTTAAAATTATAAAAAAAATTTAAGTGTGAAATAATCAGAACATAGTTCTTTGAACATGTATTCTATATTAGTAATATCATAAGGTTTTATGTTTGACTTTCATGATTTATGATTTAATGTTTTATCAAAAAGCAAACAGCAATAGTATTAATTAGCTTCTTCTTCTTTAATTCAACTCATGTACTGCTCAACAAGTTCTGATGACATTATTTTTCATCATATAAAAATTAAGAAATAAATAAAACTATTTTGCCTTAAATTCAAAGCCATCAATAACCTAACCAAATGCATTTGTACTGATTTAACTTTTATCATCCCTCTAAACACATTCTACATCTTAACCAGATTTGTTACCAATTTCTTACTTTTGTTCATCAAAAACAAAGGCCAATACAGGTCTCACTGGGCTAAAATCAAGGTGTCATTAGGGCTGTGTGTTCCTTTTCCAGTTTCTAAACACCAACCATATTCCTTGGCTTGAGGCCTTTTTCTGCCATCTTCAAAGTCAGCAGTGTTACATTTTTCTGACCATTCTTCTGTAGGCACATCTCCCTCTCTCTTACCACACTACGACAGCTTCTCCAATTTTAAGGACCCATGTAATCAGATTGAGTCCACCAGGATAATCCAGTATACTCTCCTCATCTCAAGAGCCTTAACTTAATCACAACTGCAAAGTCTCTTTTGCCATATATGATAACACATTCATGGATACCAGAGATCTTTGGGGACTGTTTTTCTGTCCATCACAATTTTCTAGTCCTGTTCACCACTACCCACAGAATCAGAGCACGTAGTGGTTGGTTTAGATAAAGATCATTTAGTTCAACTTCTCATTGTACAAGTGAGGCCACTAGTCTCATTGCTGCCAGATAGTACATTTTTAGCAAATCTCTGTTAAATGCTGAATAAAGTAAGTTGCTTTTCTAGTTGCTTTTCTAACAACATTTCTTTGAAGCATCAATTTATGTCAGGTTTAATGGATTTCTCACCCAAAACTACTGTAGCATTTATCATCTGACCACTAATTTGTAATCTATCTTTTATTTCATACAAGAACAAATTACTTTCTACTCAGATATCATATTTATTATGTTTCATGTTATGATGTTTCTATTATATTATAATGTTTTATACTTTTCCCTTTATTTCATTTTTCATTCATTCATTCCACCATGCATTTGCCATAGTTTATCTGCCATATTTTAGCAATCTGGGTTGGTTCTATCTCTAAAGGCAAGACCTGCTCTCCAGTTCACTTTCTTTTCCAAGCTCATCTTTGTAATTCCCTACACAGAAGACACGCTAGAGCAGGGGTCCTTGCACAGGGTGGATTTTCCATTTTCTCTTTTCTTTTCTATCATTTCTGAACGTAATTTTGGTGCAGCTCAGGTTGGATTAGCATCCTTGGCCTAGCACCTCTGTAATTTATAAAGAGGTAGGAAACCCCGCTTCAATCTCAGGTCTACGTGCCTATGATATTATTTTTTTCTACCTGGAAGAATCAGTTTTATTCATCACTATCAGCCCAATCTCCAGCACATTACTGGGATGTAGTAAACACTTAATAAACATTTGTCACATGAATACATAAAATGAAGAATGAAAGATTGACATTAAAATTTGACTCTTACTGGTCTGTGTTAGTTTATCTGAGCTTTGGATGCAGGAACTGCATGGGTAGGTAGATTTGGCTCCCCACTTTCTTAGCCCACTGGGATGCTCCTGAAAATCCCTTCCATTGGTGATTATATATATATATATATATATATATATATAATATGATGTGTATACAATTTTTTCAAATGTTAAAAGTCAATAATTTATCATCTAGAAAATGTCAATGAAAAAGTCCAAGACAACCAGTTTGGACTAAGAATGAAGTAGTAAAATGTTCCATACCAAAATTTATAGTAACAGAATAATCACATAACTATTTCAAAAATACTTTTGGTCCTCATCCTGTTTTTGGAGAATGCACTCCACTAAAATGACTTCATTCAAAAATACTACATATATCAACATAGATGTCCTATCAAGTTAGTATTTTATTACACTTATACTTTTTGTATGTCTCTCTTCTCTGACAGATCTTGAACTCCCTGGTATGTCTGATACACTCTACACTGTATCCTTAGAGACTAGGACAGTTTCTGTTTCTTGAAAACAAAATTAAATTAATGAATAAATGCATATCTCGCTTGGTATCAGGTATCAAGGTATCAAGGAGTAAGAATGAAAAACAACCTCAAGTAAAGAAATATCTGTTCTCCATAAATAAAGCTGCTAGTTGTAGATGAATTATAGGGTCTTTCTAATACCTCAAGACTTCATGACCCGATTAGCTGTCACTTTATAATTATTAAATAAAGTTTCCTGGCTTTTGGATCTCATGTTTATGGTTCCTCTTCATATTCAAGATGCTGCCTTCCTCTGTTCTTAACAGTAAACCTATCTGGTTGGAAACAGTTGTACTGATAAAGATGGAACATATATTTTGGTACATACAGAATTTTGAAAAGTTTAAGTCCTGTATGCACCCAATTTATTTTGGCATTAATTTATATAACTAGTGTTTGATTTAAATAGATTTTAAATAATGAAGTTTTTGCATTTATTTAGGGTACGCTAGCATTATTCTTTACAACTTTAAGAGTTCAAGGACAAAGAGAAAATATGTTTTTCTTCTTAGTTCACTGATGATGAAATGGGAGCATGGAATTTTTAAGTATCTTATTCTAAGCTATATAATGAGTCCTGATTAAAATCACTGTTGGAAATCAAAGCTTTTTGTTCAATGGGTTTAACAATGGGCCATTCATCATTCTTGGACATTTTGCATAAGTAACAGCAGCTCAAATTTAAGAACAATTCCAGTGGCCATAATATCTATATTCATTCTACATTACAAGATTTAATTTTCTGTTTATGAATTCAGTATATTTCTCTGAATTGGATGTAGTTCAGAGTTTTATTATAGGAAACCATATTTTTTCCTGTAGGCTGTCAGGAAACAGTTACCCAGTTTTACTAAGTTATAACAATGGGTCTTATCCAAAAAGCTGTTATAAGTCATGAAAATGAAATCAATTTACTGGCTTGGCTCCTAGATTAAGGATTGCTTTATGAATAAATAAAATAATAGATAGCATCTCAAAGGGAAATGGGCAATTTATATATTGTCAGCCTACTTCTTTCTCTTTACATATAGTAATGAAATAGTTACTATTTGGAATTGAGAAGTTTCAAACTGTGGTGGTATTTTGCAACAACAAAAAAGGCAAAAATAACTGGATATCCCAATAATTAAAAAAAAAAAAAATAGAAATTTTATTTTCTACACTACCTATATCCCCTGCTAATTTTAATATTTTATAAATATGGATACTATAACACATCTTTTCTATTTTATTCTCAATTTTTTCCCAACCTATTCAATTAATCTCTTTCACATTTTATATCTTTTTAGTGATCACCTGCAAAGTAAATATGCTTACCCAGAGGTTTGTTTAGCAAACACCATTATATGTCAGTTTTGTGGTGTCACATGAGAAATTACCAGCATTTTGACAAATTATTCACTATCATTATTCTTGTTATTATACTACTGTATTATTCTGTATTACTTGATAAAAATTTACAGAAGATTAATAATAGTACAAGTGTAACATAAGTAAACTACTACAAATGTAAGGTGAAATATAAGAAATCAAAGGAGAAAAATTGACAAGATTAGAAATTTCAGGAGGCAAAAACTAAAATAGTGTTGACACATTATACTAAAAATGTATTTGAACAAGAAAGAGGAAGAAATAAAACTGCGAGTGGCTCCCTCCTATTTTCATGCTATTATCCTTACCTTATGTATCCTTACCTAAGACTTCAATTGACAGCTATATTCCTTTGAGCTTTCTCTATTACTTAGATGCATTCTCTGAATAAGAACACACTCATCAAATATCTATTTCATATCTCCTCTTGCTTAGTTTGAAAATATCACTGACATATATTTGGTACATTGATAACTTTCTTGACTCTTCCCTCTTCCTTTCCTGCCATATCCAATCCATCACTAATTCTTATTACTTTTTACTATTTTTTTCCTTGAATTATCTCCTGAATATATTAACTTCTCTCTATTTCCAATTCACCACCCTACTCCAAACCACCATCTTGAACTATTGCAGTATCTACTTAACTGTTCTCTTGAATTGCTTCCTTTAGATCCATTATCCACATGCCAACCACACTGAACTTTTGAAAATGTAATCATAATAATGTTATGCTCATGCCTAAAACCATTCAGGATAAAGGCAAACATGGCTTCAAGATCATGTTCTAACCACTAAGGTATCCCTTAAGCCAAATCTAACATCATGCTTCTTGCATTTTTCTAACAATCACGATCATCCTCAGTATCACATCCTCAATGTGCTTCCTCCCACCACAGTGTCTCTGCCCATGTTCTTGCTTGTGGTTAGACTGTTTTCCTCTTCCCTCTTTACCTATTTAATTCTTCTTCATCCTTCATAATTCAATTCCCTTGCACTTTCAGAGGAAAGCTTTCCCAATCCTCCTGGCATGGTCAAACTGATCAATTATATGCCATAAAGAACTAGGCACTCTCCTTTTATTGTACTTATTGTGTGATTGTTGTATTATATCAACATCTATCTTTTCTACTACACTGTTTATGCTAAAAGGACAGAAAAGACCTGTGATTTTTACTCATCATGGTAAATCCAAGATAAAACAAGTGAACGCATAGAGTAGATGGTCAAAGAATATTAGCTTAGGAGAGGTCTAGAATGGTAGTTAGGTAAATGCTATGCCTACTGCATCCCAGGATCATATCAAAATTACAAATACATTATAGAACAATCAACTTCAAGAATCACTTGAAGATTAACTGCATAAAAATTCCATAACTAAGGATATAAAGAAGAGGCCACATCAAGGCTAGTAGGAAGGGTAGAGACATGAAACAGCTGACCCCAAACCCACAGATGTGGATGAATCCCAGGAGGGACACATCGGTGGTGGAGATCACCCTGGAAGAAGGAGGGGTCACAGCCCCACACTATGCTCCCCAGGCAAGGGGTCCTGTGCCAGGAAGAGGAGTTCCCATAACATTTGGCAGTGAAACTCGGTGAGGACTCTGTTTGCCTATCCCAGTAAGATGGAAGGCAGCTGGAAACCCAGACACCATCTTAAAGGGCTTGTACACAGACACACTCATTTGCAAACACTAACGTGGTCTCTGGTGGAGGGGCAGCAACTCAAGAGGTGCGAGAGACATACTAGGAGAGACTGACTTGTGTGGTTTCTGAGCAAGAGCTGGAGGGACAGCAGCCATTATACCTGTGTGGAGCCTGCCTCTCATGCAGCCTACAGGAGGGCACCATCTTTTCTATGTTGAACCCTCCTACAAAGGGCCAAATCTGAGACCGCATTGGTCTGATAAAATCTGTGCATGTGCACCACCTTGTTCCCCACCCCACACAACTAGTTCTGCATTGCTGGGGGTACTCTCAACTACTGAGCGACCAGTCCCACCCCATAAACTATGGAATCTTTTTCCAGCAGCAGATGGCCTGCGGTGGCATGGGGAACTTTTGGTGATGGGCAGTGACCAACAACCTGTGCTATAGTCTCCCTTGGGTAGCTCTCAGGGACCTATAAGCCTAAGGTGAGCAGTGGCTGGCTGCGGTGTTCACAGGGCATTTTTGTGAAGTGGTCACGGGTCCAGCATTTGTGCAAGAACCAAAACTGCATTAACTTTGTATAAACCACTGTCCACACCCCATAGCTTCCTGGAACCCCAGCCTGTCCACCTAGTGTAGCGTTCCTGGGGGTACTATTGGTGCCTGGGCAGCTGGCCTTGCCCCATAAGCTGCAGAAGTCTTTTAGAGAAGTGGATGGCCTGTGGCTGCCCAGGGAATTTTGGTGGTGGACAGTGAGCCACAACTTGTGCCACAGCCCCTCTTGGGTGGCTCTTGGGTGAAACAGTGGCTGGCTGCAGCATTCTCAAGGTATTTTGTGAAGTACTTACAGGACAGGCACTGACACAAAAACTTAGTCTGCATTAACCTTATAGAAACAACTGGTCATTGCCTTGTGACTCCCTGGGACCTTTCCCAGCCCAGCTAGTGCTGCATCACTGAAGGCACTCTCAATACTATGTCAACCAGCCATGCCTGCACACCTAAGGAGGCTCTTTCAACAGCTGAGCCTTACAGTTAACCAGCAGGTGGCAACTGGCATAAAGAGGCCTGGGCCTTTTGCTAAGTTGACCCAGGACCAATACTGGAGACAGACGGCCTCAGTGCACAGCTAGGCCATTGACATAAGCCTCTAGGTCTAACACACACATAGCCATCAACCACATATAGCTTTGTAGTTCCTACCAGGTAGCCCTGGGCTGGTAACAGACATGGCTGAAATTGGTCTACACAGGACTCCCTCCCAAGAAACAGCATACCCAGACGCCAGGATCTGACAATATCAAAGTACTACCTGGTTAGCCCCACAAGCATCACATCCAAAGGGTGGTCTCAACAGGCACTAGAGATTGTGGGGGCAAATGCCCTTCTGCAGGATCAGCTCCCACACAGCTCATACACTGTGGGCATAACCAATTATCAAAGTCAGTCAGTCTGAAAGTTAATCCCACCCACTGACATGCCAAAAGCAATTAAGGTTCAACTACAACAGGAAAACACCACACATTCAAGGGACACTCCTGGAACACATGCACAGGAGATCAGGAGACTGTGTCATTGGACCACGTAGGACACATACTATATAAGACCCCCTAGCAAAGACTGAGAGACATAGGAGATCTACCTAATACATAGAAGCAAACACAGAGAGATAGCCATAATGAGGAAACAAAGAAACATGTCCCAAATAAAAGAACAGGAGAAAATTCCAGAAATAGAACTAAATGAAATGGAGGAAACCATTTTTTTTACATACATAAACTGAATATATTAAAGATTTCCAGTTCTTACAATTCTCTTTCCCTTTAACTTTCCCCTTTGTCTTAGTGGTGGGAAAGAAAAGAATATAAGAAAACCCCACTAAATGTGGAGTACATTTCATCAAAGTCCATGTGAGCCAACCTGTCCCTAGTCACTACTATGTTGACATCATATCCTGCCTTCAAATGCACAATAAGGTGGAATGCCCTGCGGCCCCCACAAGTGTGCAAAGCCCCTTGGGGCTGGCGGTATTCTAGGAATTCTGTCTTTCAGCCGGTAGTGTGCAGTTTGGCCACACTGGCATTTGAGACCAACAGGACAGCTTACACGTAAGCGTCCCTTTCAGGAGTGAGGGGGACAGAGACGGTTTTAAACACTGGTTATGAGAATGCTTAAGGATCTTAGTGAGAAATCTAACAAAAAGAGAGTAAGCATAAAGAAATAAAATAGAAACAGAAAAAAGAACCAGTCAGAAATAAAGATTACAAAAACTGAAATGAAGAATACAGCAAAAGGAATCAACAGAAGATTGGATGAAGCAGAGAACAGAATCACCGATTTAGAGACAAAGTAGCAGAAAACACTCAATCAGAACAGCAAAAAGAAAAAATAATTTTTTTAAAAAGACAAAGATAGTTTAAGGCCCCTGTGGGACAACACCAAGCACAACAACTTTGCATCATAGGGGTACCAGAAGGACAAGAGAGGGAGCAAGGGATCAAGAACCTATTTGAAAAAATAATGACTGAAAACTCCCTTAATCTGGCAAAGGAAGAAGAGCCCAGGAAGCACAGGAAGTGCAGAGGTCCCCAAACAAGATGAACCAAAAGAGACCCACACCAAGACACAAAGTAATTAAAATGGCAAAGATTAAAAACAAAAAGAGAATCCAAAAAGCAGCAAGAAAATTAAACTAGCTACTTACAAGGGAGCTCCCATAAGACTGTCAGCTGATTTCTCAAGAGAAACATTTCAGGCCAGAAGGGACTGGCACAAAATATTCACACAGAGATGAAAAAGGAGGGCCTATAACTAAGACTATTCTATACAGCAAGACTATGATTGAAAATTGAAGGAGGGATAAAGAGCTTCCCAGACAAGAAAAAGCTAACGGAATTCATTACCACCAAGCCAAGGACTTCTTTAAGCAAAAGAAAGGAGATAAAAAAAGAAAAGAAAAAGAAAATCAAAAAAATAAAACAAGAAGAAGAAAAAAGAAGAAGAAGAAGAAAATGGCAATAACTATGTACCTATCGATAATCATTTTAAATGTAAATGAATTAAATGTTCCAATCAAAAGACATAGGGTGGTAGAATGGATAAAAAAAAAGACCCATGTATATGCTGTCTACAAGAGACTCACCTAAGATCAAAATGCGCACAAAGACTGAGAGTAAAGGAATGGAAAAAGATATTTCATGCAAATGGCAATGAGGAAAAAGCTCGAGTAGCAACACTTATATTAGACAAAATAGACTTTAAAACAAAGACTATAATAAGAGACAAAGTAGAATGTTACATAATAATAAAGATATCAGTTGAACAAGAAAACATTACCCTAGGAAACATTTATGCACCCAACATAGGAGCACCTAAATATATAAAACAAATATTGAACAACATAAAGCTGGGGATCAACTATAACACAATCATAGTAGGGGACTTTGATTCCCAAAGCAGCAGAACATACATTCTTTTCAAGTGCACATGGAATATTTTCCAAGACAGACCACATGTTAGGCCACAAAACAAGTCTCAATAAAATTGAGAAGATTGAAATGATATCTGACCACAATGGTGTGAAACTAGAAATCAATTACAAGAAAAATACTGAAAAACACAAACACATGGATGCTAAATAACATCCTACTAAATAATAAATGGGTTAACAATGATATCAAGGAAAAACTAAAAAAATACCTTGAGACAAATGCAAATAAAAACACAAGATCCCAAAATCTATGGAACACTGCAAAAGCAGTCCTAAAAGGAAAATTCATAGCAATGCAGGCATACCTAAACAAACAAGAAAAATCTCAAATAAACTGTCCAACTTTACACCTAAGTACACTGTAAAAAGAACAGCAAACAAAGCCCAAATTGAGCACAAAGAAGAAAATAACAAAGATCAGAGTGGAAATAAATGAAATGGAGGCTAAAAAAAAAAAATTTTAAATGCAAAAGATCAATGAAACCAGGACTGGCTTTTTGAAAAGATAAACAAAAAAACAAAATTAACAAAACTTTAACGCCAGACTCATCAAAAAGAGAAGGAGGGAGGGAGGGAGAAAGAGAGAAAGAGAGAGAGATACAAATAAATAAAATCAGAAGTGAAAGAAGAAAACTGACAATGGATGCTACAGAAATACAAAAAAATTTAAGCAAATACTACAAGGAACAATACGCCAACAAACTGAACAATCTGAAAGAAATAGATAAATTCCTAGAAGCATACAATTTTCCAAGATTGAATCAGAAGAAAAAGAAAATCTGAACAGACTATTACCAACAAAATTGAATCAGTAATCAGCATGCTCCTAATAAAGAAAAGTCCTGGACTAGATGGTTTCACAGGTGAATTTTACCAAACATTCAAAAATGAGTTAACAACTATTCTCCTTAAACTATTCAAAAATATCCAAGAGGAGGGCAAGCTCTCAATCTCATTTTACGAGGCCACCATTACCCTGATTTCAAAAACAGACAAAAACATTACAACAAAAGAAAACTATAGGGAAATATCTCTAATGAACATAGATGCAAAAATTGTCAACAGAATATGAGCAAACCAAATTGAGCAATATGTTAAAATGATCATACACACGATCAAGTAGGATTCATTTTTGGTATGCAAGGTTGGGTCAATATCCACAAATCAAGTAACATGAAAAACCACATAAACAAAATGAAAAATCAAAATCATAAATTCATATCAATAGATGCAGAAAAAGCATTTGACAAAAGCCAGCATCCATTTATGATAAAAACTCTCCGAAAGTGGGAATAAAGGGAACATATCTCAACATAGTAAGACCATAAATGGCCAACCCACAGCTAATACTATACGCAATGGGGAAAAGCTAAAAGCATTCTCCTTAAGATCAGAATAAGACAGAATGCCCACTTTCAATACTTTAATTCAAAATAGTTCTGGAAGTCCTAGCCACAGCTATCAGACAAGGAAAATAAATTAAAGGCATCCAAATGGGAAAGGAATAATTAAAACTGTCATTATTTGCAGATATATAATACAATATAAAGAGAACTCCAAAGATTACACCAAAAATAAACTATCAAAACTGATAGATGAATTTAGCAAAGTGGCCAGATAAAAAATTAATATTCAGAAATCGGTTGAATTTTTACACACCGATAATGAACTGTCAGAAAGAGAAATTAAGCAAAAAAAAAAAAAAAAAAATCCATTTGAAATTGCATCAAAAATAAAATACTTAGGAATAAATTTAACCAAAGAAGTAAAAAATCTGTACTCAGAAAATTATAAGACATTGAAGAGAGAAATGAAAGAAGATACAAATAAATGGAAACATATACCATGCTCATGGATAGAAAGAATTAATATAGTTAAAATGTCCTTACTACCCAAAGCAATATATAGATTCAGTGCACTCCCTATCAAAATAGTAATGGCTTTTTTCACAGAACTACAACAAATAATACTAACATTTATATGGAACAATAAAAGACCCCAAATAGCCATGGCAATCCTGAGGGAAAAAAAAGAACAAAGCTACAGGTATCACACTACCTGATATCAACTTATACTACAAGGCAATAGTAATTAAAACAGTATGACATTGGCATAAAAACAGACACATAGATCAAGGAACAGAATAGAGAGCCCAGAAATAAATCCATGCCTATATGATCATTTAATCTATGACTAAGGAAGCAAGAATTTACATTGGGGTAAAGACAGTCTATTCAATAAATGGTGCTGGAAAAACTGAACATATACATGCAAAAAAATGAAACTGGACACCTTATTCCATACACAAGAATAAACTCAAAATGAATTAGACTTAAACGTAAGACCCAAAACCATAAAACTCCTAGAAGAAATTATAGGATGTAAACTCTCAGACTTTACCCTTAGTAATATCTTAACAGATATATCTCCTCAGTCAAGGGAAACAAAAGAAAATGGGACTACATCAAACTAAAAAGTTTTTTCATAGCAAAGGAAACCATCAACAAAGCAAAAAGACTTATACTGAATAGGATAAGTTATTTGCCAATGATACATCTAATAAGGGGTTAATATGCAAAATTTATTTAAAAAAAAACCTCATACAACTCAACACCAAAAAAAACAAAAAACAAAAGCAAAAACAAACAAAAAAATCCAATTAAAAAATGGGCAGAGGACCTGAATAGACATTTCTCCAGAGGACATACAGATGGCCAATAGACATATGAAAAGATGCTCAACGTTAAAATCATCAGAGAAATGCAACTAAAAACCACAATGAGATACCACCTCACTCCTATCAGAATGGCTATCATCAACAAATCAACAAATAACAAGTGCTGACAAGGATATGAAAAAAAGGGAAACCTCATGCACTGTTGGTGAGATTGAGAATTGGTGCAGCCACTATGGAAAACAATATGGAGTTTCCTCAAAAAATTAAAACTAGAATTGCTTTATGACCCAGCAATTCCACTCCTGGGTATTTATACAAGAAATCTAAAACACTAATTCAAAAAAATACATGAACCAGTAAGTTTACTGTAGCACTACTCACAATAGCCAAAATATGGAAACAACCAAAATGCCCATCAATAGACGATTGGATAAAGAAATTGTGGTGCATTTATATCATAATTACTGCATTATACAGCCATAAAAAGAATGGACCTAGAGGATGATATGCTAAATGAAATAAGTCAGACTGAGAAAGGCAAATACCATGTGATCTCACTTATATGTGGAATCTAAAGAATAGAATAAATGAACAAAGCAAACAGAAATAGACTCATAGATACAGAGAACAAACTGATAGTTGCTAGATAGGAGGGAGTTAGGAGGATGGATGAGAAAGGTGAAAAGATTAGGAAGTACAAAATGGCAGTCAAAAAATAGGCACTGGGATGTGAAATACAGAATGGGGAATACAGTTAATAATATTGCAAAAACTAAGTAGGGTGTCAGATGGATACTGGACTTATGGAGGGGATCACTTCTTAAATTATATAAATGTCTAATCACTGTGCTGTACACCTGAAACTAATATAAAATTATATTGAGTGTCAACTATAATTTAAAAAAATAATAATATATATATACATATGTATGTATATATAGTCACAGGATTTAAAGTACAGCATAGGGAATATAGTCAATGGTATTGTAATAGGTATGTACGATGTCAGATGGGTAGTAGACTAGGGGTTATTACTTTGTAAGGTATGTAAATGTCTAATCATTATGGGTTCTTTTGTACACCTGAAACTAATAATTTTTTGAAATATTATTTTAATATGACTACCAATTATAAGTAATTAATTGCAATAAAAAGTCATAAAACACATTTTTAAAACAGTAGTATTTAAATAACATAAAGCATACAAAACACTTAGGGCTATATTTAGCAAATCTGTCAAGAACCTGTATACTAAAAACTAGAATAAAAATTCTGAAACAAAATAAAAAAGAAAGAAGGAATGGAGACATACCATTTTAGTAGTTTGGAAGGCTCAGTATTGTTCGTATGTCAGTTTTCCTCAAGTTTAATTTATAGATTTAACTCAATTCCAATCAAAATTCCAATATTATTTTTTAGAAACTGGCAAGCTGATTTTAACATTAATATAGAAATGCATAGAGTTTAGAATAGCTAACACAGTTTTGAAGAAGAAAACAGTTGGAAGACATATTGCCTATAAGTATATCTAAGGGGAGAAAAGAGGATATTTAAATAAACAAATGTAAGGTCAATTGATTTCCAAAACAATGCCAACATAATTAAATGATGAAAAGATAGTATTTTCAGCAAATGGTGTTAAACAACTATAAGTCCATATGGAAGAAATTGAACTTCGACCCTTACTCCACATACTTCTCAAAAACTAACTTGAAATGGATCGTATACTTAAATATAAATGCTAACATTATAAAACCTTTAAAAGAAAAATAAAATCTTTGTGATTTTAGGATAAGCAAAGATGTCTTAGATATAAATAAAAAAAATACTACAAAAAGTTGATAAATTGAAACTCACAAAAATTTTAAATTACTACTTTTCAGAAGACACCATTAAGAAAATAAAAGACAACTAGGCGAAAAATTTATGTGTGTGTAAGAGAGAGAGAGAGTATACATGTGCATATGACAAAGAACTTATATTCATAATATATAAAGAACAATTACAACTCAATGAGAAAACAACCCAGTCAAAAAACTGGGCAAAAAACTTGAACAGACTTTTCACAAAGGAAGGTAGATGAATAGCCAATAAATGCATGAGAAGATGCTCAATATCATTAGCCAACAAGACACCCACCAGCCACTAGTATGGCTAAAATTTAAAACACCAAGTATTGGTGAGGATGTGGATAAAATTAAACTTTTATAAATTTCTGGTGTTGATGTAAAATGATACATCCACTTTGGAAAATAGTTGGGCACTTTCTTATCAAGGTAAAGATACTTATAAAGGTAAACATACAACACCCAAGAGAAATAAAACAATGTCCACACAAGGACTTGTACACAAACGTTTATAACACCTTTATTTATAATAGCTTCAAACTAAATGCATCCTAAATTTGCATCAATGGATGATTAAATAAACACATTCTGTTATATCCATACAATGGAATATAACTTGTGCATAAAAAGAAATGAACTACTAAGACATGAAAGGACATGGATAAATCTCAAAATGTTATAGTGAACAAAAGAATCCACATGAAAACAGACCACATATTATAAGATTCCATTTATATGAAATTCTAGAAAAGGTTAGTAAAAATAATCTATAGTAACAAAATCAGACCAGTAGTTGATTAGGGCTAGGGGACTGAGTGGGCACATTGATGGCAGAGGGACCCAGGAAACTTTTCTGAGTGATGGACATGTTCAATAACTTGATTACAGTGTTGAGTAACATGGATGAACACATTTGTGAAACTTACCAAACTGTACTTAAAGTGGGTGAATTTTATTGTATGTAAATTATACTTTGACAAAATTAAATAAAGTAAAAAATGAATTTATTATTTAAATATTATGGATTAAAAAATAAACAAAAGACTACCAAACAAAGAAATGCCTTAGTCAACACAACTGATACCACGTCTTATGCCGAAATGAGGAAGTGAGAGGCCTGCCATCCTCAAGGAACTGAGATTTTCAGTAATTATCTTATGTCCCTATTTTCTTTGGTAAACACCAAAAATTAAGACTCCGCAGTGTTCTATTCTCTCTCATACTCATATATCCCTTGATTAACAATCTCTTGTATATCATTACATTTTTCACTGGACCCTCTCTACATCTTTCGAAGTGTAACCTTATTGTTTTCTAAGAACACCAAATCCCTCGTAGTTTTCTTAAGTAAAAGCCACATCTGCTCCACACACCATACATAATTATATAGAGCTGTGTCCGTATCTTCCTTGTTCCCTTTACTACTTTCAGACTATCCCCCTTGCTTATTTCTGGCTTACATCATTGCAGTTGTTCTAACCCTCCTAACCCTCTATGGTATCTACCAATCTCTTGGTCATGTTTCCTTATTAGTTAACAACATTGGCTCCCAGCTCACATTGTTCTTTTATTGCCAGACTGTAATATTATTTTTAAATTTTACGTTTTGGGCATCACATCTCAAATTCTACTACTTCAATGACATTCTTCTCCACTCCATTTCAACCACATATTTCTATAACCACAGAATAAACCAGACAATCATGTTAAATTACTTTAGAAATTTAACCCTTACCACAGTCTTCTTTAGGAATGGAAAGAGTGCAGTGAAATCACTCTGCTACTGCAATTACACTTTTTAAAAATATTGCTGAGTCCATCAAACTCTTGCCCTATCTATCTATCTATCTATCTATCTATCTATCTATCTATCTATCTATCTATCTATCTATCTATCTGTCTATGATCTACCTATCTTCTGTCCTTTCCATATTTATTTGTATATCAATATCTCTATTTATACTTGCCCCTTCTGTTTTATGATCCATGTTATCCACTATACTCTTTCCCTTTCTAAAATTCCTTTGTTCATACACGAATGCTAAATCCCTAACTCCATGTTAATCCACTGTGTACATTCTCCATTCTTATAACCCAGGTGGAGGAATATCTATTTATATATTTCTATCAACACAGGTTGATATAAAAACTTAATATTCTTCAGTTGGGCTTTCAAAATTTTCCATGGCTCTTAGTAAGTTTACCTACACCACTTTCTTCCCCATTCACCATAACAACTACATTAAACCTTCTCTAATCTGCTTGAAATTAAAACCCTCCATTTTCCCTCACATCCTCCAAAAACATGTGAGAGATTTTTCCAATTTTCACCACTAAAGATGTAACCCAATGTACACCTACACTCATCCTTTCTTCCTTTCCTCCCTTCTCCTGATACAAAGCAAAGAATGTTACTCACCTTTCCAAGGCCGATTTTCTTGTCTGTTCTCTGGATTCTAGTGTTTTCTCCCTTCTCTGAATGTTGTAATGTTAATTATCTACTTCTCAACTGTAGCACGAGGGTTTTTTATCTCTATCCCATCAGCTTTTAAGATTAATCATATTGCCACACCTTAATATACAAGAGTATATATATGTATTATATATATATATATATATATATATATATATATATATATATATATTACATATATTTAGTAACACAAAAGTATCTTTCCTTGATCCACTGCTCGAGATAGTATTGTCTCTCCTCTCTCCATCCAAACTGACACAATATGTTGACCACACTTTTCTCCATTTCTTCATCCCATTTTTAGTTACCAGTACATATAACTTATTTATTTTATTGTCTATCTCCTCCCACTAGAATGTAAGTTGATGAGAGCAGGTTTTTGTGGTTTGTTTTTTGTTTATTTGGTTTCCTGATATATGCTTAGCTCCATGAATGGTGTGAGAGAGGCTGTAGCTAATGAATATTTGTTAAATACATGAATCAATCAACACTATTATTTGGTATTAAACTGGGCAGGGCGAAGAAATAATCTTATATAAGGAGTATACAAACCCTCCATGGAAGACTCCTTCCAATGTTAAACAAGACACTTTAATTAAGTAGTTATTCAACCAGCCAAAAATTGATGATAAAAACAACTTTAACTATAAAATGTTTATGTCTTTACAAGGACATGAAGATTTTTCAGAACAACAAAGGGCAATATATAAGAAGGCACCAAACTGGACAGCCAATCTTATATCTGATTGCTATTAATAAACCAACTTTTTTCACTTCCTGATTTGTATGCATTTATACTCTCTATCCTGATACTGAATTACAGACTTGCATTTAATTAGATAATAAATTCTGTACATTTACACTTCCTGTAAAAAAAGGACCATTATTTTAACCTTTTTAATTGACTTAATCTGCCAAGTTTCTGACCAAAGACTGTAACATTTTGACACTACATTTTGCAAAAAGCTTTTATATATTGAAGCTTGATCAAATTGAATAATATATATGCAGAGACTGAAATATGTACTTTGCTCAATATACTCCAATTAACATAATTGGCCTAACACCAAAAATGACTAGAAGACTTACATTTTTAAAAATATAGATATTAAACAGACCATTCTTTCACATAAGACACTAATAGTATGTGTATATTTGTGTGTGTAATTTAGTGAGAAATGTACATGGGAAAAAAAGGAGTTGGTAAAGAAGTAATGGGAATTGGTAGAGCTTAAAATAGAAATGGCAAATGAGGAAATCTAATAATACACTGCCTTCGGGGGGGGGAGGGGAGAAAGATAAGTACAATACTGAAATCAGTAGGAAAGAGTTAATTAAGAAGGCAAACTTGGAAGTATATTATGAGAAAGGAAGATTATAATATGGTTTATAGATAATCTCAAGTCAGTACTACAACTGAGAGAAAATGAAAAGAAATAGCATTTACATACCAATCTTATCCTGTAGATTATGTGTAACAACGATGGGCTACACACTAAATTGCATGCACTCCCATGAATAAATTTGGTTTAAGAGACAATGGGAATCATGAGGCTACAGCTGGTCTCTACAGTGGAATACAAATACATAAGCATATAAATATAAGGGGAATAGTTTAGTACAGGTTAGTGGTTGTCACAATACTGAAAGCAAAAACAAAATTATAAAATGACTACATAGAGAACAGAGGAAAACAGCGTTTCCACGTTTCTTGCTCACTTTCATCCCCATGTGACTTCTCACCCACTATTAATTGGTTGAATATTTTAGCTTCTGTTTCACTGAATTTCCATCCCAGATCTTCCATCCATCTCTATGCTTGGCATTATTTTTGGTGACATCATCCTCCATGTAGGTGACCCACCTCCCAACTCATCTCTCAGATCCTGACTTCCTCACCTTTGACCGCGTATTCCCCTCCCTCCACCTCAGCCTCCTATTCATATGGGCAGCCCTGGACTTTATCATCACCAAAAATTATGCTATATTAAAAATCTCCATTTTAACATTCATTTGCTGAACACATCTTTTTCTTCCGTTTCATTTACAATTGTACCTTCACTGCAACATCTACCCTTTATATGATTAACTGCTCCAATTTTGTGATTCTTTACTTCATTCTCCCCACTTCCCATTTTCATACCTTCTTAACCAGTTTAGAATACATGTTTGGTCATTATAATCACTCCCTGAAAGTGTCCTCAATTCTTTTGTACTCTCTCTGTGTCATAATTATCTGGCCAAATCTCAAACCTGGCTTACCCAAATTATCTGATTTCTCTGTACTTTTTATATAAGAAATTGAAAATTGCTACAAAAATATTTCACAAATGAACTGATATTTTATTTTCCATTCATAAATTTCAACTTGAATTGAATTCTCCATATTACTCTATCTTACTACATTTCCCAAGTAAATCAAATTTCCTACACTATAGCTCGTATTTTATACCTTTTCCAACACCCTGAAACAAACCCATATATATACTCTCCTCTTCCATTTTTAGTAAATCATCTCATACTTTATTGAGAAACTAGCAGCCGTGAAAGATAATTCCCTCATTCTCCCACCTCCATATCTATAAAAGTCACCTTCTTATCCACCCATCTTCTATATGTTTTATTCTTCCTGTTAGAATAGAATAGGAAACATGACTATGTTAGTCATAACCATGACTGACTATGGTCAAATCAGCTTGAGGTACAGATTCCAACTTCTCTCATCTTCTCAAGATTTTACTCCATTAATTGCATTCTTACCTCCTGCTCTACCAATTTCTCTGTTTTTAATCATTCCCAATCAGCCTACAAATATGTTCCAGTAGCATCATATTTAGAAAACAAACTTTCTTGACCCCACATACTCTTCCAGGAACCACCTCATTTTCAGCTTATTTAAATAAAAACAGTAAAAATTTTAAAACTTACTTAATGAGTTTTATACTGTCACCTCCAGTTCCCCGTATTCCAATTACTCTTCAACTTCCTTCAGTATGGTTTCTAGCTACCCAACTTGATTGATAATCTTTCTTTCAATGTCAGCAAAGACCTATACATTCCCAAAATTTAGTTAAATCACTCTATTCTTAAACGATAGCTCAGTGATATCATTTGAATAAGCTTCTACATCACTATGCACTCTGAAGTTTCCTCCTGCCTCACCAGTCCCTCTTTTACAGTTTCCTTTGCTAGCTATTCTTCCTGTGCCCAATGTGAAATTATTGGAGTGCATCAGGATATTACGTTGAATCACCTTTTCTCTTTGTCTTATACTTTCTCCCAAGGTGATCGTATTTCCAAATCTGCATCCCCATCTACCACTTTTACCCATTTCCAAATTCCTAGTTCTAACTTCCTAAATTCTAAATTCTTATATCTAACTGCCCCTTTTATTTCTCCACATAGATGGCTTAAGCTGAACTCCTCCAATATGTCTCATCTCAAAAAGAACGTTTGTTTTCTCTTCCCCCAATACTCTTCTCTTCCAATATTTTGCATCTCAGAAATTGACACACCATCTTCTTAATTCCTTATATGGCTTCATTTTTTTTCATTCCCTTCATCCAATCTATCGTCATTAAAATATGTCATTTCAATCCAACCTCCAAAATATATCTCAATATATCCATTTCTATTGTCTCCTTCCTAACTAAGCCATCAACATCTCCAGCTTGAACAAATGCAAGTCTTTCTCTGATCTCTGTGATTCCATTTTTATCTCACTATAGGCCATTTTCCATAGCTAGAGAAATGACTCGCTTTTAAAACATAGGTTGAATCATGTCTTTTATTTGTTTTTGTTTTTCATTGTGTGTTTTTTTCGTTATTTTTGTTGTTGTTGTTGTTTGTTTGTTTGTTTTTAAGTGGTTCCAGGAGTTCCAATTGTTCTTTGGGGGAAAAAATTACTACTGTAAGATTTTTTTTTTGTTTTTAATAATGTATCACTCTAGCTTTCTATCATATCTCACTATGCAACAGCTACACTGGCTTCCTTTACTTTTCTCATTCCTGCCAAGGGTTTTTTTTCAGTCTCAGAGCCTTTCCCTTGCTATTCCTATGGCTTGCAACTCTCTTCCACTGGCTTTTGAGATGGCTAGCTTTTTAAAAAATCTGTAGGTTTCAGAGAAAGAAGAGAAAAGGAAAGAAAATAAAAAAAGAAAGGAAAGGAAAAGAAAAGAAAGGAAAAAAAGACAAAAGAAAAGAAAGAAAGAGCAAAAAACGAAAAAACAAAAAGAATTCTCTGATTACCCAATCAAAAATGGACACTTTCTGCTTCTAGTTACTTTAATTGAATATGCTATTTCCTTCTTATCATTTTTCACAATCTGTAATTACTTGTTTTGTATATTTTTTCCTGATTTGCTGTCCATCTCAGGCTAATACAATATAATTTTCATAAGGGCATAGGTTTTATCTTATTCACCATGCTATCCCCAGTCTGGCAAAGAGCCTAATACAAAATAGCCACTCTGGTAAACACTTCTTAACAAAATTAAAAAATGATATGAGCTATCAAATAAAAGCTAATATGGAAAAGTTATTATTTTCTATTTCTGCACCAATATCTGCAGGGTCAAAAGCAAAGTTATAGCATGAGAGAAACAGGTTTCTGTGGGCTGTTCCAAATGATGGATAACTCCCAGGATCTAGCCTATGACTAATCAAGCACAAGAAATACTACTTAGGCCATATGCTGATGAGTAAACAGTAGAGTGACTCCCTAAATATCCACCTGGAAGGGGAGGTAAAAATAATGGAGAATTGACTGTACATCAAACATTGTGCTGGGTATTTTGTATATATTACCTCCTTTAGTACAACACTCTGAAGTATGTATTGTCATCACCATTTTACACGACCTCAGACAGATAAGAATTTGCCTAAGATTTCATAAATAGTGAATGATGGATCTTAGATTAGACATTATATCTGCCCAGTGCCAAAGCTTATATTCTTTCTTCAATAATACATACCCTCACATTATCTGTTTTCTATTTCAATAAGTTTAAGTTAGTGTCCTTTAAATCTAAGAATTAAGATATAGTCCCAGAAGAAACCTAGAGGAGCCCTATATTTTCTTCAGCTCCTAAGGGACTTCCAAAAAACAGCAAATAAAAAATAAAGAAAGAAAGAAACACACACAGAGAGAGAGAGAGAGAGAGAGAGAGAGAGAGAGAGAGAGAAAGGGAAAGGAAAGAAACAAAGAAAGGGAAAGGAAAGAAACAAAGAAAGGGAAAGGAAAGGAAAGGAAAGGAAAGAAAGGAAAGGAAAGGAAAGGAAAGGAAAGGAAAGGAAAGGAAAGGAAAGGAAAGGAAAGGAAAGGAAAGGAAAGGAAAGGAAAGGAAAGGAAAGGAAAGGAAAGGAAAGGAAAGGAAAGGAAAGGAAAGGAAAGGAAAGGAAAGGAAAGGAACAGGAGGGAAGAGGAGGAAGAGAAGGAAAAAACCCTTGAGACTTGCAATACCTCAGAGTTAATGAGAAATGTGAGAATAGAAACTAGCTTCTACCCCTAATCCCAGTGATCTCACCAAAATAACTCACTAATGTAAACTACAAACATAGCTAAATAACAATGTAAAAATTAAAGGTTAAGTTTACATTAGGCACAAATGAACCAAATCAACAACAGAATCCATTAGTTAAATAAAAAAAGGATTGATATCAGACTTTTGGATATGAACCTTCAAAAGCCAGACCTGCTTTAATCACAGAGACAAAGTTGCTCAGAGCATTGATGAGTTCATGATTTATTTATTCTGAATTGTCCATCTTCAAGTTTTTGCAGCTGGGCCCAATGTCACTCTTCCACCCAATTATAGTTTCAGATTTGCTCGGAAGTACTTTGTCAATGAGCAAACTAGAAACTGCCAAGGATAGAAGATAGAAGTCAAAACAGCAGAAACCACAAAAATTCAGGGGTAAAAATGCTTGATAGAAAAAATTGGAATTGATTTGGAATTTTATACATGTATTTCACATATTAAAATCTTTTGATTACACTTTCAGAAGAACCATAATATTCTCAGTGCTCAGTGTCTGTAGAAGTCTTAATGAAGCCCCACCTAATGGCCTCTTATGCCCAGCCACCTCAATCTGTAATACTATCTGTAATACTTGATCATGAATTCATGGAAACCAAGTTACTCTTTCATTTCTCAATACTGATATCCTGACTACAGAGGATTGTACAAAAACTAAGCTTTTATCTCAAAGGCAGCCATCTTCACGTAAGAATCTACCTCTGAGAGGGCTTAACCCAAGAACCATATCCAATAAAAATGTTCTATACTGAATAGTGACAAAACAAGTTAGATCCTCTCTCATGAGGTGTTTGAATGAAAAAGATACAGAACAAGTCCTAATTTTGTAGGAAAATTGGGTGAAGAAGCAGGTGGAAGGAGAAAGTGGAGCATCAGAATAAAGAAACAGTCTGTAACAACTTTCCTCAAAATGGGTGGAGCAGGCATTCACAGTTAATTCTTGGCTAGTACAGGTTATCTTCTTAGCTCTAATTAATTAAATATTAGTTATTTCTATCATTGTATCTGAACTGCAATTAAATGCCATGTATAATTACATATCTTTTTACTTTTCTAACTCATTTTTTGAACCCATATATGTCTTATCAGAGGGGAGTCTGATTTCTTCCACTATGACCCACTTCTTCCTCAACGGAAAAGGGACACTAAGGGCTGAACCCAAAGAATGAAAGGTAGCCCTCTTCTGAAATCAGACTTCTAAAACTCTCACATTCAGTCCTTCCATTACTGCTAGTGTTTCTCATTTTTAAAAATCTATTACTGACTGTGCCTGCTTTCTTCCATGAACACATTAAAATTACAACTAAATTACAGAACAGTGAACCTGGAGAACCATCTGAAGTCTGGCTGAACAGAAGTTTTATAACTAAAGATATAAAGAAGAAGCCATGACAAGACTGGTAGAAGGGGTGGCAATGCAAAACAGGCTGGTCCCAAACTTCCGTGTGGCAGATGAAAATTGAGAGGGATACCTCAGCTGTGGAGGTTCCCGCTGGTGGAGCAAAGGACCCCAGCCCCATTCCTGGCTCCCCAGCCCAGAGTACTGTTGCTGGAAAGAGGAGACCCCACAACATCTGGCAGTGAAAAGCCATGGGAATTCCAACCATCCAGGTGGATGGAAGGCTGCAGGAAACCCAGATGTCCTCCCACAAGTGGCACACACAAAGGGCAGTCTCAACAGGCTCCAGAGTCCAGAGGGGTGAATCCCACTCACTGGGGTAAGCCCCACACACAGCAGCCCATAAGCTGTGGGTGTGGCCAAACCCCACAGCCAGTCAGCCTTAGGGTCAATCCCACCGACTGACATGCCAATAGCAATCAAGGCTCAACTATAACAGGAAGGAGGGCACACACAATCCCAGTGAGTGGGATTCACCCCACTGGACTCTGGAGCACCCAAAGAAGGTGACTGGGGAGACTGTGCCAGGGAACTACAGGACAATCGCTACATCAGGTCACCCTGCCAAGCCTGGGAGTCATAGAAGATCTACTTAATACATAGAAATAAACACAGGGAGACAGCCAAAATGAAAAAAATCAAAGAAATATGTCCCAAATGAAAGATAGGAGAGAACTCCAGAAAAAGAACTGAATGAAATGGAGTCAAGCAACCTACCAGATAGAGAGTTCAAAACAATGGCTATAAGGATGCTCAAGGAACTTGGTGAGAACTTCAACAAAGAGGTAGCAAGCATAAAAAAGGACATAGAAACCATAAAAAAGTACCAGTCAGAAGTGAAGAATACAATAACTGAAATGAAGAGTGCACCAGAAGGAATTACCAGCAGACTACATGAAGCAGAGAATCAAAACAGCGATTTGGAAGACAAGGTAGAAGAAAACACCCAATCAGAACAGCAAAAAGAAAAAAGAATCCAAAAAAACGAGGATAGTTTAAGAGACCTTTGGGACAACATCAAGTGTAACAAAATTCACATCATAGGGGTACCAAAAGGAGAAGAGGGAAAGCAAGGGATTGAGAATCTATTTGAAGAAATAATGACTGAAAACTTTCCTAACCTGGTAAAGGAAATAGACAAACAAGCCCAGGAAGTGCAAAGAGAGTCCCAAACAAGATGAACCCAAACAGGCCCACCCAAAGGCACATTATAATTAGAATGGCAAAGGTTAAAGACAAAGAAAAAATCCTAAAGCAGCAAAAGGAAGGCAACTAGTAACTTATAAGATTGTCAGCTGATTTCTCAACAAAAATTTACAGGCCAGAAGGCATTGGTATAAAACATTCAACGTGATGAAAAGCAAGGACTTACAACCAAGGGTACTCTACCCACCAAGGCTATTATTTAAAATTGAAAGACAAATAAAATGCTTCCCAGACAGGAGAAAGTTAAGGAGTTCATCAGCACCAAACCAGTATTAAAAGGAATGTTAGAGGGACTTCTTTAAGATGGAAAAAAAATAAAAGAAAGATCAAAATTATGAATAAAATGGCAATAGCTACATGTCTGTCAACAGCTACTTTTCATGTAAATGGATTATATGTTCCACTCAAAAGACATAGGAGGACTGAATGGATAAGAAAACAAAACCTTACATGTGCTGCCTACAAGAGAATCATTTCAGATTGAAAGACACACACACACAGACAGAAAGTAAAGAGATGGAAAAGATATTTCATGAAAATGGACATGGAAAAAATATATACCTAACCTGGGGTAGCCATACTTTTACCAGACAAAATAAACTTTAAAACAAAGGCTATAACAAGAGAGAAAGAAGGATCCAGCTAATCCCACTTATGGTTATTTGTCTGAAGAAACTCAAAATGCTACTTTAAAGGGACATGTGTATCCATATGTTCATTGCAGCATTGTTTACAGTGGCCAAAATGTGGAGGCAGCCTGGGTGTCTGTCAATGGAAGAATGGATAAAGAGTAAGTGATATATATATATATATATATATATATATATATATATATATATATATATATATAATGGAATATTCCTCAGCCATGGAAGGGAATGGGTTCTTACCATCTGCAGCAGCATGGATGAACCTGGAGGGTATTGTGCTGAGTGGAGCATGTCAGACAAAGAAAGACAGATGCAATGTGATTTCACTTATAGGTGGAATGTAAAAAACAAAATAAACAAACAAATCAGAAACAAACTCATTCTTAGATACAGAGAATATTTTGATGGTTGCCAGATGGGAGGGGAGTTGAGAGTGTGGGTGAAAAAAGGGGAAGGGATTAAAAAGTATACGTTGGCTGTTACAAAGCAATCATGGGGATGTAGGGTATAGCATAAGAAATATAGTCAATAATATTGTAATAACTATGTATGGTATCAGATGGGTACTAGATTTGTTGGGGTGATAGGTGGGATTCGATTGGGGGCAGGGTGAAAAGGGTGAAGGGATTAAGAAGTACAAATTGGTAGTTACAAAATAGTCATGGGGATGTAAAGTAAAACATAGGAAATATAGTTGATGATATGGTAATAAGTATGTATAGTGCCAGGTGGGTACTAGACTAGTCAGGGGGATCACTTCTTAAATTATACAAATGTCTAACCATAAGTTATACACCTGAAATTAATGTAAAATAATATTGAATGTCAACTTTAACTGAAAAATTAAAAAGGGGGAAAGGTGAAGGGCAATAAGTCATCCAAATTCCAGGTATAAAACAAATAAGTCATAGGAATGTAATATACAGCATGGGGAATATAGTTAAATACTATGATAGCATAGTATGGTGTCAGATTGTTGCTAGACTTACAGTGATCACTTCTTTAGGTATTTAAATGCTGAACAACTATGGCGTACACTGAAACTATATAATATTTTATATTAGTTATATTTTTAATAAAAATCTTTTAAAAATAAAATAAAATTGTTACTGCTGAAGCTTACTTTTGCACAATCTTGTGGTGTTTATTCTATCTGCCAAAGTAGTCACAGTGGGTCTCAATGCTGAAGTCTGAACACACTTCTCTTAGGAACCCCTCATATTTTCCAGCAACTGTTCCCACATAATAGTACCAAGGTTCGCCTTGTGAGGGTCTTCCTGCCCCAGCCCAACACTATACCCCAACCAGCAAGACCTCAACACTCCACGACAACAAAAGTATTGGTCCCTTGTATACCATCTAAAGAACACAGCCATACTACTTATTCACATAGGAAATTTTATTTTAAAGGTCTCATTGCCCCTCCTTGCCACTGTGTATTCACCAGGGTCATTCAGAGTCTTTCTATTTGGTCTCTTATACCTGGAGTTCCAAGGAAGTATATTTAGGCTATTTATTGATCTTTTCTCTTTGAGAGAGCCTCACGTTTTCACCTATAAACAGATATACCTTTCCCTCAAGGAACACGTTTACTGACCAGGGACATTTGGGAGTGGTAGCCTTGATGAAAAATACTTCTGCCTCACCCTAACCTCAGGACAGTGGCTGAATCCTAACCCTACCTTGGTACATGTGCAGCACCATTGAGGTGTTGTTTGCATGCTTTAGGGGCTTTTTGTCTCTACCTAAGACAAGCAAGAGTCTGGCATGGAAGAGTAACCTCTTCCATGGGGAACCTATTTAATCTCTACTTTGATTGACATCCTGTTTACACATCCATAAAGGAGATACTTTAAGCCCAAATTTTCTAAGATCTAAGCTCTATGGCAGAAATAAATCAAACACTAGCAGGAAGACATTAATTCTTAAGAGCTCAACATGTGAGAGCAATAAAAATAAATCTGTGAATCCTTTGCCTTCTAAAAACTTAGATAATGAGTCTATGCCATTCATTTTCTTTTCCTGGCATAAAGCTCTTATTTATTATTTTTTCTGTCTCCTAGTTATTATGTTCCTTTCTTGCCTTAATTCTGAATCTACTTTAGAAGTATTAACCAACTTTGCTCCCTTTTACATGGTCATTGACAATCAATAAAGAATATAACTCAATGGCCTTATTTTTTAAGTAGTGCTATTTAGAAATAGTTAATATTTTTTAAATAGTTTTATAATTTTAATAGTGCTATATAAGTAGTTTTCTAAATAGTGTTGCTGTCCTTAACGATCTTAATGAGTTATTTAAAATTTAAATGTAATACTTAAGAGTTAATATGTAGTTTGAAGCCCTTGCTACCAGACTCATTTTGTAAGCCACTAGTATTTATTGACATAATCTAATATTCCTTTAGGCTAATTTTTCTTTTTTTTATACTGCAAACATTTGCGGGTTGTTTTTTTTTTTGGCACTACTTCTTTAGTTGCCTTAGCCTACTCTGTGTGCTCAGTTTGGCCTAAATAGAATGGCTTACATTTTCTCAATTGAAAGTTAGTTTTGCTTTCCTTTTTAAACATATTTTTCTATTCTTCATTATTTTTATTAAAAATGTTAACATCAACTATCATATTTATAGCAAAGTATTTCATTAACATACAGGTTTTCAGAATCCCCTTCACAAATTGATATCCTAAAAATATACTAATATATTTTAGTTTTATTTAAATGTTTTACAAACTAAAATAAAATACTACAAACATAATACAATGCTAAATATAGTAGCTACAATAAACAACTAACATTAAATTGGATGATGAGAATCACTACTGAAGATGTAGACGTCTACGTGAGATAATCTTGATATGCTAAAAAAAAAAATAAAAGAAAGCAAATCTCCCTGGAAAATTAAAAATGATAACCTGCATTTTATAACAACAATAAACACAAATAAATGCTGAGAGACTTTTTAACATCATGAAAAAAAAAAAAAAACTTTTAAAGTTATTACTTTGAAACTTACTACCTTTACTTCCAATTATTACTGTCATCCTAACAATGCCAGGATTGCCCTAATAAATTTAAGAACAATAATTTAGATAATCAGAAATGCAACCTTCTTTTCCTGTTTTATTTGAACTGAGTGGGTTTACACATGATCTTTTGTATTTTTCAACTACTATTAATTTACAGGACTGAAGGGGGGAAAACCTAGAGTATGAACTTGAAGAAGATCCAAATGATTCACACCCTCCAAAAAAGAAAAGTTTAGCTGTCAATTTGAAAGAACTTTAAAGACTTTGTGATATGAAGCAGAATTATCACTACTATTAATTGCACAGGCATATTAAAAGGACCCCAGAAAGTGACCTCCTCTAAAACAGAGGATATATATAGAAAATATGTCTCAATCTTCTATTCTACACTTAGATAAATGTCAAGTGTATCTATCACCTCAATTAACCAGAGGAAAAAACCTGTCAAAATCTAATTCTTCTTTTGACAAGGCGTTTAGTCTGAAGCCAGCAGAGGGGGAAGCAGACGGTTGTATTAGAAAGAGATGAGTGTCAGAGGGTTCTCTGCCACATGGGGAGCTTGCCATGTGCAAAATGCTGATTAGAACCATAGTGAATCTAGGTGAACATGTTACATGGTTGTTGACCTAGCTATAGTAAATCTGGGGCTTTGCAGTCTGGTTGAACTTGGAATTGACATTGTTAACAAAATAGATGTTTTTATTTCTAGCGATGCCAAGTAAAATAAGGATGAACTGATGAGATGAAAACATTTTACCATAAAGAATCATATAAGCAGTTGCAAAGACAAAGGCAAGTTGTTTATCGACAGCATTCATTTTACCTTTGTTGTCTTAAAAATTATGGAGCTGCTTTTGATATCACTATTACTAATATGAACAAAGTTAACAGATGGTCATCCATTTATTGAGTCACATAAATATTTGTTGTGTACTTTTACACACAAAAAAATCTACTAGATACATTAGAATACACCCAAATAAAATAAAATGCAGGTCTTTCTTTCCTGGAAACTATAAACAATAAGATAATGTAGTTACATGCTATTATAGTATAATTTTAAAAAATATATTGGTCATTCAGTGATACCAGTGTATTGAATTGACAGTTTAGAACTGTATTGTCCATTATAAGAGCCATTAGCCATATGTGGCTAAATTTAAAGTTAATTAAAATAAAATAAAACTAAAAATTTAATTCTGCAGTTTCACAAGTCATATTTCAAGGGCTCAATAGCCACATGTGGTTAATGGTTACTGTATTGGACAATGTATTTCCATCATTGTGAAATGTGAAGCACTGGCTTAGAACACAGAAGTATTCTATCAAGCTGCAGAAATCGATTAAAACCACTTAGTTGAGTCTTCATGAGTTAAAAAATATAATTTTGACATATTCAAAAGTACAGTTAACAGAGTATTGCAGATAAGGAAACTTCATGAACAAGTCAAGAAACCAGAAAGAGTGGGGTATATACAAGGAGAAGGGACTGCATTTTTTTTCCCACTTATTTATTTTTACCAATGGGAGAATAAAGGGTAGAAGTGAGAAATAAGGTTATACATTTAATTTGGAATTGCATCAGTAATAAATCTGACTGGCAAAAAAAAAATTTGCATAACAGTTTAACGATCTTAACTTTGGGTTGCCGACAAGTATGTCCTGAAGTATGGTAGGCAATGTGATTTTAACTGGTATGTTGTAGGCATTTTTTATTTTAACAGCTTTATATGTAATATATGGGTATGCGAAAAAAATATATTATCTGCATATAAAATGTATTAATCACTGATATTATTGCTTAGCACAAGACTGAATTTTTTACAATTAAAATAGAGTGAGTTGAATCAAATTCACAGATGGTCACTGTATGGACAATGAAGAATATTCAGGTGCTATGGCTAAGGCAGTACATTGTGTGTTGGCTAAAATCATCAAACACCAGCTGTAACACTTTCCCACTGTATGATCCTGGACATACTACTTTTTCTGTGCTGCAGTTTCTTCTGCTGGAGAAAGTATTAAATGTGGAGATATGAATTTGTATACAGGCTAATTGTAAAGCATTGAAAGAGTGTTAAGCATATAGTAAACATTTAACAAGTTTTTACTATTAATACTATTAATAGTGAAATCTGCAACATATTAGATCTTTGTTTTAGGAAAGTTAATTCAGCAGTTTAATGCAACATGGATGAAAGAAGGAGATCGTGCAATCTGGAAAAAGCAGTCGGAATACGGATTCAATCATTCAAAGCTCAAAAGTGTACTGTGACTGAACCAAGTAGTGGCAATAGGAATGTTGAAAAGGGGACAAGTTTATAGATACACAGAGCTAGAATAAATAAGGCTTGATAAATAATTTAATAGGAATATGAAACAAAGAGAAAGGTCAAAGGAAATATAAAAGTTCCCAAGTCTAGGTAGAGGGGCACCAATACATAGTAAGAAGCAAATGTTTGGAAGGAATGATAATGGGTTTAATTTCAGAAATAATGACTTTGAGGTTATGGCAAGAAATTTAGGTTGAGGTATCCAAAAAACAATGGAAATAAGGATCTAGAGAGCTTTGCAAAAAAAAGTCAAACTATAGGTTTATAATCACCAGCACTTAATTATTAAAACTATGATACCAAACGAGGTTGCCATTGGAAAGAAAGTGAGGAAAATGATTCCTAAAGAACATCTTCTCTTTATAGGTAAAATGAGGAAACTAACACAATAATTGAGATTGAGAATTCAGAGATATGAATGAAAACCAAAGTACAAAAGAGTTACAAAAAGGAAAGCATACACAGCAGTATTAAGTACTGCAGAGTGGTTGAGGAGGATGGGAATTGAAAGATGTCATTGTGTTTAATAATTAGGAATTATTGGTAATCTTAAAATAAGTCTTAAATAATCTTAAAATAAGTATAAGCCAGAACCAGTACTCAGGTTTAACTTGAAGGTCAAATGTTAGTACTTCTTCAATAATTTTAGTCACAAAAGGAATGACTGTAACTATGTTAGCTTGAGGAAATGGCAGGAAAAAAGGAAAGTTCTTGCTTATTTTTGCTTTGAATACATTTGTAAACTGAAAAAAAAAAATAGTGAATGTAAAGGGTGACTGAAAACTAAGGGAAAAGATTCATCAAGTGAGATCCGGAAGCTAGTGAGATTGGGGAGGAGCAAGAACACATCAAAGAGGGCTCAGCCTTGGAGAAAGAGGAAAAATGTTTTTTTTGAGAAGAAAAGGTGGAGAGATAGGTGAAGATCTATAGAATGCTAGACTGAAATTGGTCATTTTAGGTAACTAAGATCAAAACTCAATATTCATTTACTTATTCAAAGAATATTTACTGAGCACCTACAACGTGCCAGATAGACACTGTTCTAGAAACTGGTTATACAGAAATGAACAAGCCAGGCAGGAACCTGGTCACTATAGTTAACAATATTACATTGTGTACTTGAAATTTGCTAAGAGAGTAGATCTTAAGCATCTTGACACACAAAAGAAGGTAACTGTGAGATGATAGATGTCTTACTTTATTGTAATAATCATTTCACTATGTACATGCATATAAAATCATAACATTGTATACTTTAAATGTATAATCTTTTATCAATTATACCTCTACTGAAAACTATAATAAATAAATAAATAAATAAGAAATGTAGCTCCTAAAATCACAATGAGTGATATATGACCGAACTTAGTAAGCCCCTAGCATATAGCATATAGGAAGCAGCTAATGATGTTATGTTATTGTTATGTAAGTAGGAAATGAAATAATAAACTAAGAAACAAAATATAGATTCTGTTTTTCATAAATGCAACTATGTAGTTTTTAATCTTTCTTTTATATGAAGCAAGTCACATAGTTTTTAGTTTAAGGTGACGGATATATTTTGGGACCACTATTAATAATATGTAAGATAGATTGGCAGCTTCAGAGCTTGAGACCATAAGCAATTTGTGACCAGTAACCACCTCTTCATTTTTTTGTAGGTTAGGTTTCTAAGACATTTTCAATAAATATTTAGTGACAAAAAGAATGAAAGATAATGAAACTACATGACTTGCACAGATAAATCTTGTAGTCTTAGTCTTATTTGTAACAAACAACTAAGATGTGATGAAACATTTAGTTAGCAATGTCCTGTCCATATCCATGTGTGCTTTTAAAAAGTCTGACACCTTTTTTCTATCTTACACTGCTTATCACTATTCAGCTAATCAGTCAATTACCAGAATTAATCAGTAAGAAACTTTATGATAATTGCCACAATTTGGGTTCAAAAAATAGTAATGAGCTAGAAAAGACAGATTATGGGTTAAAAATTTTTGAGATCTAAAATATATTATTAATATCAGAAAAATTGACAGGAGAATACTCATGACTAAAATGGGGGTTGAGAGGCAGGGGCTGGGGAAAAAGTCCAAACCCAGGTTGAAATTTTCAGACCAAATAAAGGATAGAATTCTAAGACTTAGCTGCAGCTTACTTTAATGATACATTTTAGGGAAAGCTACAGAATCTCTTTAAAAAAAAAAAAAAATTTACCTGAATTTATCAAGTTAATATATACTACATTCTACAGTGAGGAAAAATAAATAGAATACTCAAATAAAATAAGGATAAAGTCAGATTGTGGAGAACATCAATATTTAGAAATGGAAGAAAGCAGGAGAAAAGAGAAAATAAAATGCCAATAATCAAAATAATTGTAAATAGTGAAATGGTTTTGAAGAAAATGAAATCAGACAATTGGATAGAGAGTGACTGAGGGAGTAGTTTTTGGTCAGCAAGAAAAGGCATGGAGGTCTCTCTGAGTTTGGATAATATGAGCTGAAATTTGAATGTGGTGGGAGGAATGCTCCAGAAAGAGGAAATAGATTCAAAATGAGAATGATTTTAGCCTGAAGAGATACGACAAGGGTAGAGTGGCCATTGCATGGTCAAAGCGAAGAAGAAAACATGGTGTTTTGAATGAATATGGGTGTCAGGGGTGAGTTGCATTTGTGAAATGGAAGAATTTTTGAAGAGGTACAGAGAAATGAAGAATACTGAATATAAAGGATGTCATTAGCTCTTGTTCATATATGCTTCTAAAAGCCATCTGTCCATAACAATCTTAACTCCTTCGTCTACACTCATTGCCTATGTGATCTCATCCAGTTCCCTAATAAAATTTTTCTATATGCTGATGACACTCAATTCCACATCTTCTAGTGGTGTAGGTCTCTCTTTATTGTTGTAACAAATTCTCTCAATTTTTGTCAATTGGAAAATCTAATTTTTGAGGGAGAGCTTGGTTGAATATTGAAATCTTGGTTGACATTTTCTTGTTGTTCTTTCAGCACTTTGAATATGTCATCCTAATGTCTCCTGGCCTCTATTATTCCTGATGTCAGCTTATAACTGTATTGAGGTCTCCTGTATATTATGTAGTGAGTGAATTTTCTCTCACTACCTTCAAGATTTTCTCTTTTATCCTTGACTCTCAACGTTTTAACTATGACATGTATGTGTGGCTTTTCTTTATTTTCTAATTTGGGGTCATTGAACCTCCTGTATCTGTAAGTTAATGTTTGTCCTCAATTTTCAGAAGCATGCTACCATCATTTCTGAAAATATTTTTTCTATCCCTTCCTCTTTCTTTTTTCCTCTTGATTCCAATGAAACATATGTCGGACCACATGAAACTTTCCACTTGTCTCTGAAGAAGCTTTGTCCATGTTTCTTAAATCAATTTTTATTTCTTCCCTTTGGGTTGTATAGTTTCTATTTAACTGTCTTCAAGTTCATTGACTTGATTATGTTACCTCCAGTCTGCTTTTGAACTCATCTAGGGAATTTTTATCTTCAATTATTATAATCTTAAGGTTTAGAATCTCTATTTGGTTATTTTTAAATTTCCATTTCTTTGTTAAAATTCCCTACCTGTTCACTTAGTAATAATATATTTCTTCAATCTTTGAACATATTTTCCTTTAATTCATTGAATATTTATAACAGCTACTTTCAAGTTTGTGTTAATTTAACATCCTGATCTACTTGCAATCAGTTTGTATTGATTGATTTTTTCTCTGCATATGAACCACACTTTTCTATTATTTTCATGGCTAGTAACATTTGGTTATAGACTTGTCATTATATACTGTCTTAGCTTCACCTTCCATAACTGGATGGCTTAAAAAACAGAAATTCAGTTTCTTGTTCTCACTGGTTCTCAAAGTTCTGGATGCTAGAAGTCCAAGATCAAGGTTCTGGCCAATTTAATTTCTGATGAGGATTCTTTTCCTGGCTTGTAGACAGCTACTTTCTCACTATGTTCTCGTGTGATCTTTCCTCAGTGTGTGTGTGTAGATGCAGGGGCAGTGTGGAGGGGGGCTCTGTTTCTCTTCCTATAAAGACACTAATCCTATTGAACCAGGGCCCCTTCCTATATCCTCATTCAACTTTAATTACTTCCACAGAGGCCTCATCCCCATGGGGGTTAGCATAGGAATTTGAGGAGTACGCTAACTAACATTCAACTATAACAGATAACTTGTTGTACTGATTCTGAAATCTCTTTTTTTCATTTTAGGATTATTGGTCTTTGGTTCCAGTAAGCCACTCACTTGATTTGACTTAAACAGAAATTTGTCTCCCCCATGGAATGGAGAAGGTGATACCTCTACAAAGTTTTCTTGGCTTCCAATTGCTGCTTTTTTTTTTTTTTTTCCTATCCCCATGTTGCTCTCATCTGTTTCTGTTTAGTTTAGATGTATGCTAAGGAATTTAGCTGAGTTGATGCTCAGATTTGGGGGCTAACCCTTTTGGTGGTTTCTTACTTACAGGCCCTCCTAGTAAATTTCCAGTTGCTTTTCCATCCCATAATTCCACTCTCTGACAAATCAATCTAATAGGGCTTCTGTTTTCTGCCACTGAAACTTTCTGTGGACTAGGAAATGCACTCAGTCAAAGGCATAACAAACTCCAATACTTAATTAGAAGCAATTGTGTCTTTGAAGAGCAGACCCATCTCTACTTTCTCCCCGCTTCTCCACCAAAGTTTCTGGGGTCACCTCCATACATGCATGCTTTACTGGTCTTATTATCCAGGGATTTGGACAAAGTCTGTACTCAGAACTTTGGAATTCAGCCCTTTTGTGGTGCTCCTGTTTCCAAAATCTCCCCTTAAATATTCAGTGATTCAGCTGCTCTGAAATTGAGTCATTTAGGCTAATGTTTTTCAAAAAAGCCACAAAAATTTTACTTTCTCCCTGATGCAGTAGCAATCCATCAGTAGTAAACTCTTCCCAAGTCTCTGACGACCTTTGGTAATTTTACAGTTGTCTTCAAATTATTATTCTTGTTTTCTTTTTTCCAGTTTCTGTAATTGTTTTCTGCAGAAAGAATTACCCAAACCTGTCATACCACCTATCGTGAGTGATCAATTTAATACATAAATCAGATTATATCATTCAAACTTACACACACACACTGTGGCTTTAAAATCTAAAAATCGCTTTTCCCTTCAATTAAGGTAGAATGCAAACTCAGTATCTTATAAGACTGTATAATCTATTTTTTTGCCTAAATATCTGGTCCTGTTTCTTTCCACTCTCCTTGTTCACTAAACTATAGCTGTAATAGCTGTATCAGATAATCCACAGGTTGCCTAACCAATAGTTTGCCACTTTCCTTTCCTCTAAAAAAGAATGATCATTTTTATGTCCTTTTTTTCTTCCTTAATTTATTTTCTCCTTTCAATTTATCACTATTTGATATTATATTATTCATATTTTAATCCATGTTTCCCAGTAAATATGTCAACTTTTTGAAGGCAAACACTGTCTTGTTCATCAGGCTCTAGAAGAGGATTTGACAGCTAACAGACCCTCAACAAATGATTATCAACTGAAAAATAGGAGAAATATGTCACTTTAGCTAGAAATAGTTTTAACAATGAAACTTATTCTTCATTACAATAGAAGTCTTCCAAATTTATATTATAAAATTATTTATTTATGAGAGAAAAATGTTAAAAATATCATCTGAAGACCATATTGTTTAGCACACAACTTTTTGCTCCCCATAATTCTTTGGGGATTTGTACTCTCCAAAATATTTGTATGTGAATTTTTACAACAGAACAGTCTCTTACACTTGAAAAATAGGTTTAAAGGTCATTTTTCCATCACTCAAATTCCTGGAAACAAATCTATTTACTTGGGAGAAGAATCAAATACTATCATCTTACCATTAGTCAAAAGAATTGCATTTTTGTTAAATACTATCCAAATGAGATTTTATTTCAACCAGCCTTTACAAATTAGCACCAGCTCATATGCCCAGAGAACAAAACAAATAACTGAGATTATACCAAAATTATTCATCACTTTAATATTCAACAGCATCAGAAGAATTATTTCTGAATGATGTAAAGGAAAGTGTACATTTTGTTGTGGGAAGGGCTTGAACTGACCTTTTTAGACATAGAGATCTATTTTCCAAAGCACTGTTTAAAATAGAGTTAAAGGCCAGTTTTGAAAACACAGATTTTTAACTGTTAAGGGACTGCAAGTATGAAATATGGAGTTCACTTAGAACTTCATGTTTTTGCTTTTTTAATCTCTATAAACTTTAGAGATTAAACTCTTTTTTATCTTAGTTACAAATATACAGGGTATTAATGCATAAAAAATAAAACTCAGCTTGTGCTAAGTCACTCTGCTCAAGTACTATTATCAAGGCCTTTCTCCATCACTTTTCTTTGTTTACATATGACACTTTCTATACTTCAACCTTAAATATTTAGTGCCCCATCCACAATTAAGACTCACTCTGAGCCAACTTTCACAAATGATGCCTCAGTGTACCTAGAAACTATTTGACTCTTCTTTTTCACCTTGGTTTCTTTTTTCTATTCCATCCTGTGAATTAGAAAGTGCCTCTTGAGGATAATGAGGGAGAAGACTTAAGCATAAGCTAAGTTTCTGAAAAGAACAATTTAGCTTACAGTACTAATTATGCCCCTATTTAAAAATTATTCCCCGATTTTCAGTCAAGATGACAGAATAGATAAATGCTGTGCTTGCCTCCTCTCACAACCACATCAAAATTACAACTAAACTACAGAACAACCATCACTGAGAATCACCTGAGGTAGAGCTGAACAGAAGTCCTATAACTAAGGATACACCGAAGAAACCATCTCGAGACTGGTGGGGCAGCAGAGATGCAGAATGGACTGGTCCCACACCAACATGTAGCAGTTAAAAATAAGGAGGGATATCTTGGCTGCAGAGATCCCCCCTGAGGAGCAAGGTGTCCCAGCTCCACTCCAGGCTCCCCAGCACAGGTTTCCAGTGCCAGGGAGAGAAGTCCCCATAACTTCTGGCTGTGAAAAATAGCAGAGATTATGGCTGAATGAGACAAAGGATGGCTGGAGTACAAGGTGTTCCTCTTAAAGGTCCCATGAATGGACTTACTCAGTGATGAACTCATTTGCTCTGAGCTCCAACAATAGGGAAGCATCTCAAAAGGTACCATGGACATACAGGGAAGAAGTGAGTTGTCCGAGGGCTTCAAAGTGAGGTCTTGAGGGGAAGCTTTCTCCTAGACAGAAGTACTGGCAGAAGCCCCTGTTTCTTTATTGAGCCCTCTCCCCTTCCTGGCATGCAGACATGGGTAGGTGCCATATCTCAGTCTACGTCAACCTGGTTAACCCCACCCTGTTTGCCCCACCCTGGTGATCCCCTGAGTCCCTGCTCCACTGAAGTTGTGAGCCCGTGCAAGCCGCTTCCAGTGGCTTTTCCATACAAACAGCCTGTCTTGGCTCATGCTGTGGAGTTTCCTAAAATCTCTCAAAGTTTCACAAACCTTTGTGAAGCATCTGGGCTGGGCATGCCCTCTACAGCTTGTTAGGCTACCCCAAGCCTGGCATTGGTAGCAGCTAGTTTCATTTCTAGGCTTGGCCTCATCCAGGCATCTCCAAACACAGTACAGTTGCTGACAATCTGTGGATTGCTTTGTGCCTCATGTCACATGGCTCTGAGCAGGGTACTGGCTGTGGCAGAACTTGGCCTGCAGTAGGGCCTCTCCCAGTGGTCTCCAGAGCCAGCATACCTGACGGCCAGCTTTGGACCAAGCAGGAGCACCACAAGCTGCCTCTGAAGACAACACACTCAAAAGGCAGCCTGAGTAAGCACAAGAGCCCTGCTAAAGTGAATCCTGATCTGTATGGTCAGCCTCTACATAACAGCTTCTCCATTGTAGTCATGGCCAGTTCTCACAATCAGCCTCAGGGTCAATCCATCCCAAGGATGCACAAACAACAATCCAGGCTCAACTATAACAGGAGAACACACACAAGGGACACAACTGCAGCACCCACTCAGATGACCAGGAAAACAGCACCACTGGGCCCCACAGGACACTACATAAGGCCACTCTATCAAGACTGGAGACATAGCAGCTCTATGTAATACATAGAAAGGCAGCCAAATGAGGAGACACAGAAACATGTCCCAAATGAAAGAACAGAACAAAGCTCCACAAAGAGAACTAAACAAAATGGAAACAAGCAATCTACCAAATGCAGAGTCCAAAACAACAGTTATAAGGATGCTCAATGAACTCAGTGAGAACTTCAACAAAGAGACAGGAAATATAAAAATGGAGATAGAGATGTGGACGGGTTGCTCAGTTGGTTAGAGTGCGAGCCCTGGACAATGGGGCTGCTGGTACGATTCCCACATGGGCCAGTGAGCTGCACCCTCCACAACTAGAATGAAGTCAATAAACTGCCACTCAGCTCCTGGGTGGCCAGATGGCTCAGTTGGTTGGAGCGCGGGCTCTCAACCACATGATTACCAGTTCGACTCCCACAAGGGATGGTGGGCTGCGCCCCCTGCAACTAACAACGGCAACTGGACCTGGAGCTGAACTGCGCCCTCCACATCTAAGATTGAAAAGACAACAGATTGACTTGGAAAAGTCCTGGAAGTACACACTGTTCCCCAATAAAGTCCTGTTCCCCTTCCCCAATAAAATCTTTTTTAAATAAATGGGGATAGAAAACATAAAAGAACCAGTCAGAAATAAAGAATACAATAACTAAAATAAAAAATATATTAGAGGGAATCAACAGATAAAGCAGAGGGTCAAATTAGCGTTTTGGAAGATATTGTAGCAGAAAACACCCATCAGAACAGAAAAAGAAAAAAGAATTTTAAAAAAATGAGTATATTTTAAAGGACTTCTGGGACAACCTCAAGTGTACCAACATTCCATCATAGGTGGAATGAAGGAGACAAGAGAGAGCAAGGAATTGAAAACCTATTTGAAAAAAATAATGATAGAAAACTTCCCTAACCTGATGAAGGAAATAGACACACAAGTCCAGAAAATACAGAGAGTACCAAACAAGATGAACCCAAAGAGGCCAACACCAAGATACACCATAATTAAAATGCCAAAGTTTAAAGACAAAGAAATAATGTTAAAAGCAGCAAGAGAAAAGCAATTAGTTACCTACAAGGGAGCCCCCATAAGACTGTCAGCTGATTTCTCAACAGAAACTTTGCAGGCCAGAGGGATTGGCAAGAAATATTCAAAGTGATGAAAAACTGGGACCTTCAACCAAGATTACTCTACCCAGCAAAGCTATCATTTAGCATCAAAGGACAGTTAAAAGAGCTTCCCAGACAAGAAAAAGCTAAAGGAGTTGATCACAACCAACCCAGTTACAGAAATGTTAGATGGACTTCTAGAAGAAGAAGAAGGAGGAGGGGGAGGAGAAGGTGGAGGAGGAAGAGGAAAGTTCAAAAATATGAAAAAAATGACAAACTACATATTAGTTATTCAACAATTACTATCTATGTAAGTGGATTAAATGCTCCAATCAAAAGACATAGCTGAATGGACAAGAAAATAAGACCCATATATGTACTGCCTATCAGAGACTCACTTCAGGTTAAAAGACACACAAGACTGAAAGTAAAAGGGAGGGAAAAAGATATTTCAGGAAAAATGGAAACAAAAACAAAAACAATAAAAATCTGGAGTAGCAATATTTATACCAGACAAAATAGACTTTCAAAACCAAGCCTATAACAAGAGACAAAGAAGGCCCCAGTAATCCGACTTCTGGGTATTTACCTGAAGAAAACCAAAACACTACTTCAGGACATGTGCATCCATATGAGGTCTGACAAGTAAGTTCATTAACTAGCCACCGTGCGCTTACATTGGCAGCACTGTACAAACAGACCAGTAAAGTTTTATAACCTTAGTATATCAGTATCTCACAGCTGTGTTCGTGTTGACATGTGGTGGTGTCTTGTTGAGTGGCGTTCATTATTGTTGTTGCGTGATTTTGTGTGCTGTCCCGAGAATGTCTGAGCTTGAATTAGAGCAACGAACAAACACTAAATTTCTTGTTAAACTTGGCAAGAGTGGAACTGAAATCAGGGACATGATAGTCCAAGTTTATGGAGATAATGCCATGAAGAAAATGGCAGTGTACAAATGGATTAAATATTTTTCTGAGGGGAGAAAACGTGTCACTGATAAAGAGAGGTCAGGGTGGCCAGTAATAAGGAGAACTGATGAAAACATTGCAAAAATTTATCCAATTGTGCTTCAAAATCATCAGCTGACTGTGAGAAGCATAGCAGGCCAAGTAAACACGGATAGATAAACAGTTAGGAAAATCTTAGCATGAGAAATGTACAAAAATAGTCCCAAAGGAACTCTTGCATCATGACAATGCACCAGCTCACACAGCACTGTCTCTGAGGGAGTTTTCAGCCAGTAAACAAATAACTGTATTGGAACACCCTCCCTACTCACCTGATCTGGCCCCCAATGACTTTTTTGTTTACCTGAAGATAAAGGAAATCTTGAAAGGAAGACATTTTGATGGCATTCAGGACATCAAGGGTAATACAATGAAAGCTCTGATGTCCATTCTAGAAAAAGAGTTTCAAAATTGCTTTGAAGGGTGGACTAGGTGCTGGCGTTGGATCATAGTTTCTGAGCTTTGAAGGTGACCATAGTGATATTCAGCAATGAGGTATGTAGCAATTTTTCTAGGTTGAGTTTAAAAACTTAATTGTCTGACCTCATATGGACATTGCAGTATTATTTAAAATAGCCAAAATATGGAGTCAACCTGGGTGTCCATCAATAAATTAATGAATAAAGAAGAGGAGGTACATATACACATATACAATAGAATATTACTCAGCCATTAAAAAGAGAGAGTGAAAACTTGCTATCTGCATCAACATGGATGGACCTAGAAGGTATTGTGATGAGTGGAGAAGTCAGAGAGAAAAAGAAAATGTCATATGATTTCTCTTATATGTGGAATCTAAAGAACAAAATAAACAAATAAACAAAACAGAAACAGACTCATAGGTACAGAGAACTTTTTGATAGCTGCCAGATAGAACAGGGGTTAGAGGGATGGATAAAAAAAGGGAAAGGATTAAGAAGCACAAATTGATAGTTACAAAATAGTCATGGGGATGTAAAGTATAGCATAAGTAATAGTCAATAATATTGTAATGACTATGTATGGAGTCATTTATCAGGGTTATCACTTTGGAAATCATATAAATGTCTAATCAGTATATTCTATACCTGAAACTAATATAATGTAATATTGTATGTCAACTATAATTGAAAAATAAAAAAATATATATTAAAAGAAAATAATAATTTCTGTGTTCCTTATACTGGCTCCAATTACATATTTCACAATTTGCCCCTCACTCTCTCATTTAATGTAGTCACTACCTGCTTCTCTTTTTTAATTCTAGAAAAATCGTGATTATTTCGACACTCCATGTAAAATTACCCTGTATGTACCAATTCTCTATTAAAATATAAATATGATAGGGGTGTGAGGACACAGAATTATTGCTTGAGATAAAAAATATTTGGTTGCAATTTCAAAACTCATTTACAAATTGAAGTTTAAGACTTGCTGACATGAAAATTTTAAATCTTTTTTAGAAAAACAAATTTCTCTTTTCTAATTTGCCTACTATATAGGTTGATTTGATGCCTTCCCTGCCTCATTTGGTATTTGGTCAACTCACTCTAGAACATGATGACAACATGATACCCACATACAACTGTGGCTTAACCATCACACAAACTGCTGCACTGGAATGCCAATCCTTCCTTGTCACTAATATGCTCTGAAGCATTTTAATCATCGGACTGGCCACAAATGGAAACCTATGACCTGGCACAGGTTTATGGGTCTGTGAGACCTCAAAGTGCTGGAGTTTAAAATCCTCTACTGAGCACCAAATGCTACGGAGCAGAAAACCCACACTAAACAAAATCAGAAGGAAGAAAATACTGCCAAAATGCAGTTACTTTTTGACAATTTTCACATTATAATTCCATCGGGTTCAACATAGAATCAATGATGGTCTTCTTTGTTAGTCTGAAATTGGTACCACCTTTCTCTTCAATCTTCATCGGAGATTTATATAAATAATAAGCCTCTTGAAAGAGTTTGTTATTAGAATAACAGCAATAATAATAATGTTATATTAATATAATACTATGTGTTAAAATCACACTAGAGAGTGTATTCCCCATGAGATTACCCGACAAATATTAAATCAACAACCAAGAAACTCAGGGATTCCACAGGCTTTGGCTCTTCAATATATATTCATTCTGGTGAATTCCCCTATCACAGCATGTATTGGAGTTCCTCACTGGCATTCATGAATTTCCTGACCAAAGGGACCAATAGGGTCATTGCATAAAGATTAAGTCCCAAACAATGACACTAAGACCTCTATTCTTGGGAAAGAATACATGACTGAGACCCAGAACTTCAGGAGTGATGACAACTAGTGGACACTAGGAAAGCAAGTATATCTGTTTATTAGATTATCTGCTGGCAGGTTGACCTGGGAAACTTTCTTGACTAATTAAACAAGGTGTCCAATGTTAGGGTTTCTCAACTTCTTGAATATTTCTGGATACCTACAGAAAGCCATCCAGTATAGCAAAATACAAAAATAAAACGTCATTAGTCTTAACCCCCACCTCAAATTCATCCAGTATCGTAGATGGTTTTAATGTCCATAAACATAAATTACCCGAAACCCTGCCTAAAGTTTCTTAAATTACCTTAACTCTAATTATATTAATTTCAGCTCTACTTCAATCACCCACCTTAGATTCAACATCATCCAAAGCAGCTCTGACTTTATCTTTTACATTAATACCCTGCTCTCTGAACACAATCCTCAATCCTTCCAACATTCTTGTGTATTTTAATCCATTTTTATTTTAACCACATTGGCAATATAGTCAGTGGTTAAGTGGTCTCTTAAATCAGGTTGCTTGGATCCGTATCCTGGATCATTTGCTTCCTAGCAGTATAAACTTAGACAAACCTCAATTTCCTCATCTGGAATTGGGTTTAATCTAGCAGATACTCATGCCCACTTAATACAGTTGTTATTAAGATAGAGTGAGATAATCTGGAGCATTTAGCACAGTGTAGGTATGCCACATAGCAATTGCTAAACAAATGTCAGTTATTTTTTACCCATTAATATTTTTCCTATTTGTTAATTTTCTCCTAATTTCTTCCATATCCAGTCTAAAATCTGAGCTTCATTATTTTCTTTTCTCCACATAAGACATGGACAAATTTAGCCAATTAACTGCTCTGCTCCACACCATAACTTATAAAAATCAATGGAAAAATATATAACTGGGTATTAACTATTAAAAGTGTAAGATCTTCAAAAGCAATTGTGTTATTTTACATGTCAACCAATAATAATATCTCTAAGTAGTGACAATATGTATTAAATACCAATTCTTCAAATACGCTATATTATCTCCTTTCTATAACAACTTTAAGAATAATAATTCTTCCTCTTTAAGGCTTTGTTATTACATCAATTTTCCCTCTTTTTCTCATATATGTTAATACTCTATTCTTACTTTTTACTAGATCCATGATAACATTTTCTTAGTCCAGGACACAGTACAAATGGAAGCCTACATGAATTATTTTAAAACATTTATAAGTTATAAATCAAGCTAACAGACCCTTCCGATTCTATTCAAGATGGAGTAACAGCAACCAGGTTTATTATCCCACCTGAAACAATCCCTCCCTTCAATCCCTCCCTGTGTGTGTGTGTGTGTGTGTGTGTGTGTGTGTGTGTGTGTGTGTTTAAGACTTTGGACAACAGTAAACAAATGACAATAACCCCTGAGAGATGGGAAACAAATGAGGTGAGCCCGACGATTCATTTAATTTACTGTCTTAAGAGACATCTCAGGCAGTGACACAGCAGGGAGAATCCAGGAGGACCCCAGTGGATTCCCTGTGTAGAGGAGATAAAGCTGAGAGCTGAGAGAACAGGGAGAATAAGGTTGCTGTAGTTCACTGGGCAGAGTAGCAGACAGAGAATTGCACAGAAACAGAACCTTGGATGTCGGCAGAGGATCCCCTTGAGTATTTAAGAGAGAAATTATCAGTGCACAAACATGAGGAAACTACCCAAAGTTGGGGGGAACAACATCAGGAACAAAGCCTGACACAAACACAAGGTCAGGAAGAGTGCCTTTTTCCATCACCCAGACTAGGAAATCTCATCAATTCACAGGTAATTAGGTGGACTACTTAGGAAGGTCTTGCCTCAGTAGCGAAGAAAATTGACCCTAGGCTGGGCACGAACCTAGCCCCAGCAAACAAGTCAACAGGAAAACCAGAAAGGATCAAAGTGTTTCTAAGAAGCTTAACTACATCCTGGAATCAAATACAAGAACATTTATAGAAATACAAAAGATATTCAGCACACAAAGAGGTAAAATTCACAATGTATGGCATCCAGGGAATGATTACCAAGCTCACAAATAAGCAGGAAAACATGACCTATAATGAAAAGAATAATCAATAAAATTAAATTCAACCAGAACTAACACAGGTGCTAGAATTAGTACCAAAGGACAATACAATGGTTATAACTATTTTCAATGAGTAACAAAATTAAGTAGAGCCATGAAAGATATTAAATAAAAAGATCCAGGTCTAACTTCTAGAAATTAAAGACTACTATAACTGAGATTAAAAATACACTGAATAGGATTAAAGGTAGATTAGGCACTTCAAAAAAATATGAAACTTGAGAACACGATAGAAACTATTAAAAATGAAGTAGAGAAGAAAACTCAACCTGATAAAGGATTATCTACAAAAAAAAAGAAATACAGCTAACACAAACCCTTGAAAGATAAAGACAAAATGCTTTCCTCTTAAATTCAGGAGAAAAAGTAAGCATGTCCACTCTTATTATGCCTATTGAACATCATACTGGTGGTTCTAACTACTATAATTATCCATATGAGAAAGGCATTCGTGTTATAAAGAAATAAACCTGTCTATTTGCAATTGATATTATTGTCTATATACAGTCTGATGGAATCATCAAAAAGCTGCTAGCCATAATAAGTTAATCAAGATTAATGAATACAAGATCAATATATAAAAATCAATTGTATTTCTAAATACTAGCAATGGACAATAGAAAACTAAAATTAAAAAATGAAGAGAGAGATAATTTGCTCATGCGTCAGAAGCCTCAATGTTGTAAAGATACGAATTCTCCTAAACTTGATCTATAAATTCAATGCAACCATAATGAAAATTTCAGCAGGGATTTCAGTAGAAATTGAAAAGCCAATTTTAAAATGTATATGGCTATCCAAAGGACGTAGAATAATCAAAACCATTTTAAAGAAATAATGTTGGAGGGCTAACAATTATAGGTTTATAAAGCTCTAGTACTCACGATAGTGTGGTACTGGCTTCAAGAAAAGTACACAGATCAATGAAACAGATTGGATCCCTTTTTTGACAAAGGTGCAACAGCAACTCAATGGAAAAGGATTGTCTTTTCCACAATTGGTACTGAAAAATTTATTCATTCCTTTCACAATATACAAAAAATAACTCAAAATGAATCATAAACCTGATTGTAAATCCTAAAATTCTAGAATTTCTAGGAAAAAACCTATTTGTGATCTTGGGTTAGACCAACATTTTTTAGATACGACATCAAAAGCAGAATTTCTAAAAGAAAAAAATAAGTTGGACTTCATTAAAATAAAATAAACTTCTGCTCTTCAAATGGTACTATTAAAGTTAAAAAAGACAAACCACAGACTGGGAGAAAATATCTGTATAGCATATATCTAATAAAAGACATATCTACAATATGAGTATATAAAGGACTCTCAAAACTCAGTAAGAAAACAACCCAGTTAAAATACAGATGAAAGATTTGAATAGACACTTTACCTAAGGAGATATATGTATGTAAAATAAGTGTATGAAAAAAATTCCTAGATTAGTAATTATGGAAATGCAAATTAAAACTATAATAAGATACCACTACACATCTATTATAATGCCTAAAATTAATGACTGATTATACTGAATGTAACGGAGCATGTGGAGAAATTGGAATTCTCGTACACTGCTGATCAGAATGTCAAATGGTACAACCACTTTGGAAAAGAGTTGGGCAGTGTTTTTAAAAAGTTCAGCATATACCTACCATATGGCCCAATCCTTTTCTTGGTAGTATTTACCTAAGAGAAAAACAAAGCTTACATCCATACAAAAACTTGCCCAAGAATTTTCATAGCAGCTTTATCTCTTACAGGCAAAAACTGGAAATAAATGGCCATCTACAGGTTAACAGCTAAACAAATTGTAGTATACCCATAAAATGGAATACTTGTCAGCAATAAAAAGGAATGAACTATTGAAAATGCAACATGAATGAATCTTAAAATAATTATGTTGATGGAAAGAGAACTGACTCTGGGTGGTGAATACACAACATGATATATAGATGATGCGTTACAGAATTGTACACCTGAAACCTATGTAACTTTACCAACAATTGTCACTCCAATAAACTTTAATTTAAAATATATATTATTATTGTTATTATTATTATTATTATTATTATTATTTTATTATGCTGAGTGAAAGTAGCCAGACTAAAACCAAGCAAACAGAATATATGGAGTATGATTCCATTTATATAAAACTCTAGAAAATGCAAACTAATCCAGTGTGATGGGAAGCAGATAAGTGGTTACCTGGGGGCATGGCAGGAAGGAGTGCATGAAAGGTGTATTACAAGGGGTATAGGGAAACTTTTGGAGTTAATAGGTATGTTCATTATCTGGATAGTAACAATGTCTACATATGTCAAAACATCAAATTGTACGGTTTTAATATGTGTAACTTATTGTATGTGAACTACACCTCAAAGCTTTGAAAACAACAATCAATCCAGTTAACAAACCATTAAATTTTATTATCTTACCTTGACAACAACAGCTTTATAATAACTTGACAGGCCAGGTTTACATTTAGAATTTTAGACTCCTTGGAGTTCTTACCTTTCCACCTTCACAACAGCTAGTCCACGGCCACCCCTCAAGCCTAGAAGTCCACAACCTCAGAAGGACAAGAAGTCCTTCTAAGCTATATAGGTTCTGGATGTGTAATCAGAAACATTTGGGCTCAGGATTCTCTTCAGCAGAGTGCATCCCTTTGGACTGCGGATTCCTTACCTTGGAAACAGCAGTAACAAACAGACCAGAGGCAGTCCTTTTACAGTGTAAACCCTGGGCAGGAGCTCTATCTGCCTGGTTCTAAGAGGGACACTGCAGAGCTTACATACGCCCAAGTCTCCATTGAAAAACGAAAAATAAGAAAACTTTCTTCACTCTGAGTTCCCACTTTTCCCCCTGTAATTAATTACAGTCAAATTTCTTGAAATTATAATCTACACTTACCCATTCTACTCTATTTCTACACCCCCATCACCCTCTCTCGTTTAGTTCTTGCAATCTGTATTTAACGTCAAGCAATCTACCACAAATTTTCAACATAAGTAAACAAAGACCTCCTAATTCGCACATGACATAGAACAGCATCTTACTTTGCATTTCTGCCATGTTCCACGGTGCTGATCATCCTCTGTTCACGTTTCCCCCTACCTTGGCATCCATGAAAGCCAAGCTTCCTGGTTCCTTTCTTTCTTCTCCTCCCTGTCCTTCTTCTCCCCAAGAACACTTGGCTTCATGTAGCCCTTTGAATGTGAGCAATAGCTAGGCTTCTATTACTCGTCCTGAGATCAAGAGATTCCTCTTTGTGAAGTCACACACATCCATGGCTTCAATTATGATCGATATACTCTACTCAGATTTCTTCCTGGAAGACATCAGTCACATCTTTACAGATCATTCTGTTTCCCATCTCATATTTCCTTCTAATCCTTCTTTCATTCAACATCTTTAACGATATTTCTAAAATGTTGATTTATCTTAAAGCATTTTATGCTTTTACTTCCATCAGGGTAATCATTTCTTCCTAGTCATGGCGGGTAGTTCTTTTTTCTTCAGTCCTTGACTACTTTTACAGCTTCACTTCTCACCATTTACCTGCCCTCTATGCATAATATGTTCTCCTCAAATGTTCTCCCATGCCTCTACCTGACATGCCTCTTTCACAGTTCACCAATTCTCCAACTCCTCAACTTTCAGGATTCTGTTCAGCATCATTTTTAAGAAGCATTGTAATACCAGCATGACCCATTCTATACCAAATACAGATTTAGAAAATAATAATAATAATAATAATAATAATAATAATAGCAGCTACCTTTATTGAGTGCTTATCGTGCAGCTCATCTAATTACTACAACCACCCTATGAGATAGGGATCACTGTTAGCTAAATCCCATAACATGAAAAGTGAGACTTGGAAAAATTAATAACTTAGATGCAGCTAAATGATAGAAGAGTCAAGCTTTCAAATCATAGCTGTCTGACTCCTAAACTTGCGCTCTTATCAGCTTCATGAAATTCTTTCCTTAGTCCTTCCATCATATAGAAGTATATTTTTATAATAGATCTGATTAGAGTGTAGTTGAAATACTTTATTATTATCTCTACTCCACTAAATTAAGAGGATCTTAAAAACAAGAACTTTCTATGAATCAGCATAGGCTAAATTAAGCTGCGGTAACAATCTTTAAAATCCCGGTTACTTAATATTCTTATCCTACTTGTCCACCATTAGCCAGAGAAGCTCTGTTTGTTGTGGTCTGAAATTCAAGGACCCAGACTGGCAGACGTTCCCTCTTGATATACGCTTACATGGCAAAGAAACGATACTCAGCAGATTCAAGCACAAAAGACTAAATTGAGACAAGCAAGTAACAAAGTCATATCTAATTGCAAAGAGGTGGAGAAATGCACCTTAGAAAGAGAAGAACTGGACTATTGAGACTAGCACTAGCGATTATCGAAAATTTTATCTTTTTTTATATTTGTGTTCCCTGTGCCTAGAGCAGTTTCAGTGCAAAGTACCAGTGCAAAGACTTAATGAGTATAATTTTGTTGAATGAATAAATGAATGAATGCTTTTCCAGAATCCAGAGATATATGGGGCTGAGAGACTGGGGGGGGAAAAAGTTTAATCTGAGTAATTTGTCCTAAATAAGAAAGTTTATCCTCATTGTCTTAGAAAACAAGTAGTGTAGGACTTCTTAATAAAAAGTTGAGGTGGAATTATCCTGAACTAGAGTCTACTAGGCTGTTCGAATACATTAGAACTGGTTCTTCACATGCATCCGTAAATGTGTGAAACAAGTTTAGGATGACCTTGCTTTATACAAAAGTCTACATTTTAATATGGTGTTGAGTCAAAAACAATAAACTGTCTGCCAGCAGACCTACCTAATTTGAAGTCTCCCTGTAAAAGTTGAATTTGAGAAGGTCATTTACCCTCTTGGTGCCCCTATTTTTTCATTTACAAAATAAAAGGATTAGATTAGATCAACTATAGAGTCACTTTCAGAGTCAATGTTTTTGGTTTGGGGTTTGTTTTGTTTTAAAGCTCTGATTGTCTGTGGAGTATAAAAAGCTTTTATTAAGAATTAAGCAAACAAAAAATCTTCAAATACATATTTCACATGACCCTCCCATCCCCTTTTCTACAACCTGCACGCTCAAATATAAGGTAAATTTATTTTCTCCAAAATGAGCTCCCAAATGAGTTAGCTTAAAATTAATCCTTTCGAAGGCTGCTTTCTCAATTTTTTTTTTTTTTTTTTTTTGAATAGCATTGCAGGGAATGGGTGAAGACATTAGCACCAAATTGCCTTCATCAATGTTAGTTTAATGTGTGTATATATTTAGGAGATAGATTAGAGAGAGAGAGAGCGAGAGAGAGAGAGAGAGAGAGAGAGAGAGAGAGAGAGAGAGAGAGAGTTAATAAGACTGAAATAGTAAGGAAAAAAAAGGCATTAACACATATTTAATAGTCCTAGAGTCTGACCACAAATTCCAAGTATTGATATTGTGGTAAACAAGATTACTTTTAAAAGCAATATGATAGATGGTTATATTACGGAGATTAGCAAAAATACTAAAAATTTTAATGTTAGGTAAATGAATACTTATATCTTAGGATAAAATTTCCAGGAACAGCACTATATACAGATACAAAAGTATAGATGGGCTCTGATAAGCTAATCACTCAAAAGAATGTTTCCAATGATGAAAAATTAAGTCCATTTCCTGAAATTTTAGATTTTTTTCAAATTATTATTTAAAAATAAATTTAGTATTTGATAAAATATGTGATTTTTAAATAAGTCTTTATAACTAAATAAAGTGGCCTTTTCACAGGGAAAATGGGAACTATTGTACATTTAGTGTTGGTTTATATTGGGCATAAAAGGTTTAGTATATTATAATATTATTTGACATGGGAAATAACTATATATTGTTAAGTGACAAAATTTTTATTAAACAACATATAATGTCATATCACCTTTTTAATGGAAAAATGTCTTTCTATATACAAAGGTTCTTCTTGGCAAGATAGATGTTCACCAACATATTGACTATGGTTATTACTAGATGGTGGAATGAGATTAAGGGTAATTTTTTTGTTTCATGCTGTTTTTTCTGTTCAAATTTTCTACAACAAACATTGTAATAATACTGATATTAGAAAAATAAAAGTCAAAATACCAACATCTTCTTTGAAGCCACATCCATTTTGTACTTCGTTATTATTTGATCTACAAGAACAGATATATTCGTCTAATAAAGTGTCATTTATTTGTAACATCCCACTCTAATATATTAGTTTTAATTTCCATCTCTACACTTTTTAATATAAAAAAGGTTTATTTCCTCTAAACTGGCTATTAAAGGATAAGAAGAATCCTTTAATAGCCAGTTTAGAGGAAATAATATTGTTGCATACATTCAAGTCATAAACATACACTTAGTGAAACGAATGAACCCAATGATGAACATTTCCTCATTTTCTAATACTAGATAAGTAACTCAATTGTAGTTCTTGTCTTACTTTTTAATTCATCAGTTAAAGGTGTTTTTAGTCCTTGGATGAAAATCCAGTGTTCTGTATCAAGGATTGAAGAGAGAAAGTATCAACCTATATCAGCTATCCTGCTGCCCTGACTAACTCAGAAAATCAAGCTTTGTTCCCTTCTTTGGATCCTGAAAAATGTGAGTGTGCATGTCTATTGGGAGAAGGAAGGTAAAAGCAAAGGACAGAGACCAGCAGATCCTTAGGGGTGCAGAAGGACACAGAGCGGCAGCTCCAGATGGTGAAGGGACAGCTGACAGTGGCTCCCTGGGTGTGTCTTCTGTTTTGAAATCTACAGCTTTGCATTCTCACTTTATGTTCTCTATGGTTTCTTCATGTTTATTTTGTTTCTTTCTTATAAATCTTCTCTTTGAGATGAAAACTGAAGAGAGCTAGTTTGGTAAGATTCTCTTTTAACATCTGGTGTGCACTACAGCTCTGTGAAGTTTACTCTATTTTTTTCTCATCTTTGAATTCAGTGTGTTTGTTCCCTTAAAACCAACGGTTTTATAGACATTGAAATCAGGTATTTGTTTCTAAATTTTTTCTGCCCATCTCTCATCTTTCTGCTCCTTGCTTATCACAATATGTGCAAAAAGAGTCTTAGAAATAAATTCCTTAAAAAGTATGTCAATTTACCAACCAATTTATATTATACTTACAATTGTGTCACTCTGAAAAAGACCTTACTTCTCAAGAAGATTAAGATCTTTGTGAGGACTCATAACCAGTTTGCCAAACAATTAGGGTGTGAATCAAAACTGATCTGACAACTCAGAGACAGGGAAAAAAAGTGGAAAAAAAAAAAAGAAAGAAAAAAAAGGCATCATGGAGAATACAGCCTTTCAAGAAAGGGGAAGTTTTTAATGAGAAAGTTACCAGGGCATGTTAGGCTGGAAAAAGAGCCTGGAGGTGAGAATAAAGGCACGTGTGTTGGGATGCAGTGAATATCCCTACTTGGAGGAAGCTGTGCTTAGTTACTGAAAGTGGAGTCACTTTAGGGAAGGAAGATCTTATCACTTGTTTATTGAGTAGTAGAGAGAAGAAGGTGTTTAGAGACTATGGACAATCTCGAAGACCAAACTTAAAGGAATAGCCATGAATAACAGACAATTTATATCTTTTTTACTATTTTAGGAAATGATGTGTCATAGTAGAATTATTACTTTTACATAAGATTATCAGTGAATTGAAGAGAATGGAAAGGGAAGTGTCAAGAAAACTCATTAGAAAACTGCTGCAATACTCTGGGAATGGGGTATTGGAGCCTGGATTAGGGTAGTGCTGATACTGTAGCAGAAAGAATATGTCAAGACAAAATATTTATAAGGAGTTGAAGATGTCCCGAGCATGAAAGGATTGTGGTACCAACAACAAAAACTAAAATATTGGGGTAGAACTCATGTCACTGGATTTGTGCCTGTCAGTATTTTTCTTGTTAATTTTGGGTTCACTAAGTAGCTGCTAGCAATTCCTGAGAAAGGATTTTGTTTTACTGACTTAAAAGTGGTAAAAAATGAAAACCTTTTCTTGCCACTCATATATAAAAGAGTGTTTGCACAAAGGAATACAAAAGAGTTTTCAAAAAACCCTAAAATTGTATTTTCCAATACAAAGAATTGAATATTCCCACTACCCCTTAGCTATATCTGTCAAGTCAAATGTTAACTTTTTTGTTTTATTTAGATGACATTAAGATCCATCATGTTTCTAAGGATTGTTTTCACTTAACTTGAAATTTGAAAAACAAAAACAATAAAAGTATCTTTCCATAGTTTCTTTGGCTCTATGTGCACAGCCTCTGAGTTTTAACAGTCCTTTTGAAGTCTAAGTAGAATAGGCAATACACTTTGTTCACCGATATCATTTTGAAACTGTCTGACCGATTATTACAGAAAGATGAGCGTTTCACTTAATAAAGCCTTAGCGTAACACAATTTGTTACACCATAATTAAAGATGGACACATCTGTTCCATTTTAATTCAGACTCCTTTGAACATAATTACATAAAGCTGCAAGAACAGAAATTCTCAGTCTTAGAAATGTACTATCAAAAAAAAAAAAAAAAAAAAACTCATTCTGTCTACAGGAACTACATGGTCAAAGGACAATTTGTAAAATGAAGTCAGGTTGATGTCTCTCACTCTGTATCAAAGCATGAAATAAAGAGACTCCAGATAAAAGTACTACCCTCGTATAAGAGGTAATTAGTTAAGGAAGCCCAGGTGAAGGACAGTCTTTACAGAACGTGCTAGCATCCCATCCCTGCAGAGAGGTATGTACTACCTTTATATACTCCCTTAGCACACAGATAAATAAAAAAGGAAGGAACAAATACTAAGGATAGTTAAAGGGAAAATAAATATAGAAGACATTCAACATTTGTGTGTTACCTTTAAACCTCCTAGTAAATTCTGAATTTTCAGTTATAATAATTTCATACACCTCTCTTAGTAAATAATATATCCTCTTGATAAGGGCCTAGCCACGGTATCCAAAATAGTTTTTAGATTCATAATTATCAGATGCATAAATAAAGGAGAGGTGAAGGAAACCCTATGATTTCAGAATGAATTCTGAGAATTTAATAACATGAGTTAAATGGCAAGCCACGCACACAAACATCCCTGAAATGCAGGCTGTTAGACTGTTTTATTTATGTTTCCATATCCTGAAGATGACTTAATGAGGAGATGCAATCAGGATTAGCTAAGCAGTGAGAACTTGGAGGGAATGGGGTGGCAGTAAGATTTATATAAATATTTGCAGAGACTGGGAAGAGCAGATGCTCCTATAATCCAGACAATGTGTGTGCACTTCATTTTAAAATAAAATAAAACAGTTGAAAGCCAAAATATAATTAATCAGAGGAAACGCTTTAATCAACATCTTCCAAATCCTTAAGCACTGCTGAAAAGATTAAAGAAACATAAAAAGAAATTAAAATATGATATTCAAAGGAAACTAGAATTAGTCTATTCCTGACTTTCTCCTTTTATTTCAGATGTGGGATGGAGCATGCAATTAATATGCATTTCCAATCGCTGCCAACTAGTGAAATTTTCTAGGTGTTTAAGGTACTACATAAATCACCTACGACTTACTGTACAATTTACAATGTAGTAATGATAGCTCTCCATTATTAATTTATTTTGAGAAATGTGTATGCTTGACTTTATTTCCTGTAGCTCTAAACAGAGATCTTCCCAATGGAACTGGAGATAGCAAATTTAAATGAGTGTCAGTTTTATATTCATAGGTTACCCACAAAGATAAAAAAAGAAGTTGCCTATCAGGAAAGAAATTAGTATATCAAATCCATGTAGATCACCAATTTGGGTCATATAAACCCAAAATAAATGTGATTAACTTTTAACTCAATTTGGGGCTCAGTTCTTCTAAATTCAGAATCTCTCTTGCTATGTTTTCTGATTATTTCTGCCCAAGAGTTGATGAGCTGCTCAATACGAACCTATAATTATTACTAAAGCTCAGAGAAGAACGATTTAAACAGAGGATTTTAAAACAATGTCTCAAGGAAATAAAAAGCACATGCCTTCATGGTAAGTTCAAAATATACAAACATCTGAAGCTCAAAGCATCGTCCTTTCTACAAACGAAGTTTTGCTGGTGACAGGAATTATTTCATATGTATCACCAGGATATAGTAAACAGCTTTTAACATAAGATGAGGCCATACAGATAGTTAACAGCTTGCTACTCTTCATTGTGAAAGTACTTTTTAAATAGAATTTGAGCCTGCTTACAATTTCTAGCAGCAATGTTTGTATCTACTAAAATTCTACCACAAAGTCTCTAGGACTTGGGATTAGAAATCATGAAAAGTTAAAAATACAATCCTTCAAAACATTGCCAAAATTATGATTATTAAAATGCCAGGGATCAACATTTCCTATTATGTGCCCTGGGAAAATAGACTGGGAAAATGAAAGCAGCTAGGTGGCAATGTCTTCTGTGTTCTAGCATAGTTACGGTAGCTCTGAAGGGTACATTGCACTTATTTGGTGCTTATATATTTGCTGTTTAATATTCTGTTCTACCAAAAGAACAAAATATCAAACAGTTAATAATATCACTGAAAAGAAGACATACGTTTTCTTGTCTCAGTGTCTAGATGGCTTTGGTATTTGTTTAGCAACTTCTGTGCAATTGCCGTTTGATCCCTAAGCCACTGATCCTGTGTACTTCATTGCTATGTGAATTAGCTAGTATTAAAAGTCTATATTTCATTATCAGAAAATAATTCTGAAAAGTGCTCTACTGGATTTATATATCAATGTCATATTTTATCAAATGGGACTGTGTTGCTCAAATTAGTGGCTTTTACATAACAAATTCAGCGAATGATTTGTAAACAAGCCCAATGAGAATGCTTATTAAGAGTATAGCCGTTTCTATCAACACACTCAATGGACAGATAAGGTGCAAAGACTAGTCGTAAAAGAATGTTCCCTTTATTCTGTCTCCTTTTTCTCGTCTCTTATCAGCACACTGCAGAAGGGATATAGAGTTTAATTATTGTGGTTGTTGAATATCACTATCACCATCTACCAAGTTTATCACTTGTCATAAGGAAATCAGGAATTATGTTCTGTTAGGGATTCTGAGACTAGAAAACAATACCAGGAGATCCGACTCTCATCTCTGCCATTATGCTGCTTTGTAATCAATCTTCTGCATGGGACATATCCATAAGATGAGGGGGTTGCTTTAAGGATATGCCACCCCAAGGCACTTGTACCCTCGGCATTGTCAGGAGCAAGCCAAGGCATAAATGTAACCACATATGAAAATTACTCATAAATCAGGAACTGTGTTATTTGATAAGTCATCCCCTAGCCACATGTGGCTATTTAAATGTAAATACAAGTAAATTAACAGTAAGTTCAATTTTAAATTCCATTTTTCACTCACACAAGCCAAGTTTTAAATGCTCGTAGCTCCATGTGGCTAGTGGCTACCCATAAAAAAGAAAATTCTTTATAAATGACTATGCTATACCATTAGTTCCCAGAACTGGGGATGATAAACATCAAAGTTTTCAACCTACAGAGTTGTCAACCAAGAACAAATGATCTATCAGGGTCATTTATATATAGGTTTGTTTGTTTGTTTGCTTGTTATTTCTTAACCATGGCTCTCACCCTTTTTTTTTTTCCTGACAATGAGGTAAGACATGTGCAAATGACTCAGCTTCCTTTTTCATAAAAAAGTTCTGAGTATATATATGCTCCTCAATACTAAAACATAGCTTAGAGGTCATGTAGAATCTTCAGATTAACCTACAAAATACTGTAGCAAAGAGTTGTTTCAAAGATTGTTTACTATGGCATATTAGCTGCTCTTAAAAAGAAAAGATATATGCACTCATGCACACATACCACAAACATCTTTTAAAAAATCTATCAAACAAAACTAACACCAAAAATAACATATTTATACCAACATACAGGCAAGCAATCTGAGAACGATCTAAGTTTAATAAATTAGACTTAATAATACCTAGCCAATGACTTATGTGACTTTATATAATCCTCTTATTAAAAAAGAGAATGCAATGAACAAAAATATGTTAATATATGAGTAATTATAGAATATCATCATTGTTTTCAAACACACCAAAATGTATACATTCAAATAAATGGTACTCAAGGAGTTACTTTTCAGAAAAATGAATTTATATTCTCTAAAATATTCTTATGGATAACATTAGTGATGTCAGATCTTAACATGCTGGGGAACTTTATCGTTATTGAAAATAATTCCAGGTCATCTAAAGCCAAATCTGGGTCATAATTTCTGGTTATAATCAAAGAGCAACTAAAAAGTAATGACATTTCTTCTGTGAGAATAATAATAAGGTAGCATTTATTGAGTGTCTATGAAATATCAAGAGGTGTTGAATATTTGACATAATTATTCTACTCTTTACATTTATTTCCCTATCTTACAGATGAAGAAACAGCTGTTCATGAAGGTTTCATTGGCTGACACATTGCCTAATGTCATGTGGCTGGCACATTGCAGAACAAGGATTCAAATTCAGAAACACCTACCTAGCTAGCTCAAATCTGGAATACCACAGTTATTTCTCAATGAGAAAATCCAAAAAGAATTATTTATAATTCTTTTTACTTCCACAACTTCTGTTACAACAATTTATATTATATCCTGATTCAGGTCAATATCTAATGCACATTTTATAATCTGATTTTTTTAAAGGAAAATAAGCTATGAACGCAATTATTTCTCCAAATGCATCTTGATTATTTTTGTTGTAGGAAATCAATAAATCCTCAATTCAAATAAAAAAATCTTCAAATAATTGTTTATTATAATTAAATATTAAATCATTTGGTATAGTTTTTATAAATTTAACATGGATACTGGAACTTTAATTGAAAAGTATATATAAGTCCAAATAAATTTGCAATGTGGAAAAAATAGGAGCAATCATTTACCTGTATAAGTTTTAATATGTTTACAAGAGTAACAAAATTTGATACAAAATATTTAATTTGCTGATCAAGCATACAATGATTCCAATATATTAGTTTATGAAGTTGTTATACAGCTTTCAAATATAACTTTAAAATGTTATCTCATATATGATTATCTCATAGATAGTTCAATAAGACAAAGGCTCATATAAATATCATGTACCATTGAACCCTATCAATTAAGTACATAAACCTCAGATGGCACACTAGACAAAGTGGAATTATTATAGACAGTTTGTATCAATTAAGAAGGTTCAAGCAGTTATTGAAATACTTGAGGCTATCTATTAACTTTCAAATCTCAACGAAGTCACCAAAATATAATTATATCCAGCTCTGTGATTGGCACTTAAGTTTATAAAAGATTAAGAAAGCCCCACAGGTCACAATTGAACAAATAGCTCCTGAACACAGTGCTAGTGATATCTTAGAAGAACAGGGTTATAGAGAAGAGATGTTGGCATTTAAGAATGTGCCGTTTTTGAAAAGTAAGATTTCACATCGCAACTGTTATTTGAGAAACAATGAATGAGCATAAAATGTACCATTTGTGAATAATACAGTTTGTTTCTAACAACATATACATAAACCACACGCAACTTTTTAAAAAATAGTGAATGCTATATATAAATCTTAAGTTCAATCTCAGAAGCAGTGTTAACAAGAACATTCCCTCTTATTTAGAGGTTTCCTTTCTGGAGATATGTCTTACTTAACCCATTTAATCATGCTCCTAAATACTACCTCATGGCAGGCAATTAAGACTCTGGAAGTATTCCGAATATACATCTGTGTACCCATTTCTTTTGAGACAAGAAAAGAAAATTACTTAGCTGTAATTCTTACTCTCAATGAATCATAATTACAATAACTCTAAACCTTTTGATATCAAGTGTTCCCCCCAGGCGTTTGAAATAAAAAAATATATATTGCATCCAGCAAGCTTAAAATCATTCAATGTCTTTGCATATAGGTGAATGCACCTCTAATTTTTAAAATCCAAAGTGCATGTAAAAATATCAGCTTTACATTTCAAGATAGGTTTTTAAAAAATAGTGAACGGAGACAATTATAGTGAAGACTCAGAAAAATCAAGAAGTTAAAAAAAAATGCACTTGAATAGGTCTAAATAAAGTGTCTTTCTACTTAAGGAAACAACCACAAATTCTCATCCTCATAAGTAGGAGCTGTTCTGGTTAACATTCCTTTTACCCAAGAATTATATGGTTTATCAATGTTCAAAGATTTACAAAAAGTACTGAATCAATGCTGAAAATAAATAACAACGGATGATTCAGAATTCCCTTCAGGATTTTTTCCCTGCCCTGAGCATCATCATTAAATACACACATCATTAGCATTGCACAATCCTGTGGGTAAGAATGCGTAGGAAGTGGGGTTTTCCTGCACATACTAAATAAAAAATTTGCTTTTAGTTTATTAATGGACTTTTATCTCTTCACCATAAAATCAAAGATCTGAACAAAAGTTTATTCATTGACAGTTTTTAGATGTTGGGTTTGCAGGTCAACAAGCCTTCAGTATATACTAAAATAATAACACACGTGTGACGTATGTGCGCATACACACACACACAAACACACACTCACATAATCTGAAACAGTACAGAAAGCCTGTATATGAGTAGCCATGTAGGCAAGAACTCACCAATACACTCTAACTGCTGAAATACAGTTGATGAAACTTCTGTCCCATCACTATAGCTGTAGTGACCCCTGGATCTTCCTTTAATTTTCACTGGTGAGGAAACAAATGTCCATGATCTCCATTATCCCACTGCTTAAATCCTTGATGCCATGAGAACCTTAATGTCCTACCCTCACTGCTGGAAGATGAGGGTGGGGAATGTGAATAGGAGGCTATGCTTCTATTCCCACCTTCAAGCCCACTTCATAATGGGAGATGTGTTCCAGAATCTTGGGTTGGAAATTAGAATATGTTTTTTCCATAGACACAAAAGTCTGAGGAGTTAAACTTCCCAGGTAATCAGTATCACAATTCAGATACTTTAGAGAATGTTTGGACTAGTCAGGTTAAACATATATCTCACATTATATTAATATTATTAGAAAAAATTTTGGAGTTTTAAAATAACTTAAAAACCAATTTTGAAGTAAATACTGTTATAATCTAAAGAAGGCCCACAAATTAAAAAACACAAAGGAAGAAATCAAAGTTACCACTCTACAAAATCATGTAGAATTTTACATAATTTTTAGTGGATATATTTTTTAAATATATTGCATTGACAAATAACCAAATTATGTAGCAAAGTCTGGGAAGCAGAGCTTTGCCCAATATGAGGAGATATGAAAATTCACGTCACATATTCATGTGTATGATTTTTTATTCTAATTCAGCTGGCTGGGTTTTTTTGTTGTTTTATTTTTTGGTTTCCTTCTTCTACAGACCTGATAACACTGGACAAACTCCATTTTTTATTCAAATTATCACCTTTGTTTTGCTTTTAACTAGATTATGCTAATTAGCATGTTAGCAAAACAAAACTTTCTCTTGACTCCACTCTCCACATTAACTACTTCTCCATTTTTTTCCTCCCTATGCAGAAAAACTTTTTGAAAGTGTTGCCTTTACGTATAATTTCCTATTCCTTTTCTCTCATTCTCTCTCAAATCCACTCTAATCAAGCTTTAAGCTATATTCTACCAAAACTGTTTCTATCAAGATTATTACTGACATCCTTGTTGGTTAATCCAATGTCCAGTTCTCTGTCCTTGACCTAATGGCAGAATTTGACAGAGTTGAGCATTCCCTTCTTCTTGGTACATTTTCCAGCATACCTCCCACTCAGTTTTTCTTCTCTCATCATTTCGCCTAGTTTCTTGGTTCCTCTTCTCAGTCTACTTTTTTAGTGATCTTATGTAGTAGTTCCAGGACTTTGAGTTAGCACTTTCAAACACATTGTTCCATCATGTTGTGGTGTCTATGGTTTCTCATTAGATGTTTGTAATGTTATACATCATTATTCCCCTATAGGCGATGACTCATTTTTCTCTTAATACTTTCAAAATATTCTTTTTACCTTTGGTTTTCAGAACTTTAACAGCGATGTGATCAGACGTGATTTGATTTATATTTGCCTTGACCTGGGTTTGCTGAGCTTCTTGAATCTGCAATATTATATCTTTTATCAAAGTGAAGAAATTTTCAGACATTTTTTTCTTCAAATATTTTCTCTAGTCCATTCTCATTCCTCTCTTCTGGACTCTAATTACAGTTGTGTTCGACCTTTTGCTATTGCCCACAGAATCTTAAATACCTGTTCAAATTTCTAAATATTTTTTTAGTGAGTTAGTTAATTTTTTTCAGATTGAGTGATTTCACTGATGTTTCTTCAAGTTCACCCTTCATTTGTCATCTCCATTGTGCTGTTAAACCTATCCAGATAACTCTTTAATTCAGATACAGTGGTTTTTGGTTCTAGAATTTTCACTGGATTCTTTCGTAATTTTTATATTTTCCTGCTGAAATTTTCTATATTTTCATCTACTATAAGCATCTTTACTTTACCTCACTGAGCACAGTTAACACAGCTACTTTAAAATCCTTGTCTGCTAACTCCAACATCTGCATTATCTCAGAGTGACTTTTCATTGAGAGCTAGTATTTCTCTTTAGAACGGTCATATTTCCCTGAGTCTTCATATGTTGAATAATTTCAGATTATATTCAGAGCATTGTAAATGTTATGTTGGGGAGATTCTATATTTTATTTATTCCTCCAAAGAATAGAATGTTTGTTTCTTTACATAGTTAATTCAATTAGACTCAAACTACAAACTGTCTCACCAGAGATAGCTCAAATGTCAGTTTCCTTATTTTTGTCCTTAGATGAAATATTTTCAGTCATGTATATTTCAAGTGTTAGCCAGTGATTTGATAGAGTGTATACACAGAGAGTGGGGCTTTCCCTCTCTGGGTCTCTGTTTCCACATTCACTTCCTATTCTCTGAAGTTACCCCAAACTCTGTCTTCTGATTCTTCAGGCCAGAAAATCTTAAGTTTTTATCTTATAGAATAAAACATTCCTTGCAGAAACTACTGAAGATAGAACTCAAGCTAAAAGTTGTAAAATTGACAGATTCACTCAATGTCAATTACTTCTCACAAGTTTCAATTTTCCTCCATAATCTGCCTGGTTTGTTGACTCCTCAGAAACTTTGAGTAGTTCTTTTTGAATTTTGTTTAGAATTTATTGTTGTTTTTTGCATGATGGAGGTCTGTTAGAAGATTACTCAAATATATTAATGGGGAACAACTAATTCAGCCCCATGACTTTAAATATTATCTCTGTGCTGAAAACTCCTTAATTAATATATCTAATCAAGATTCTTCCAACCTCATGAATCTAATTGCATGCTCAACATTTCAATCAGCTGCCAGATAGATATATCGGACTTAATATACCCGAGAAAAGTCTCCTGATCATTTCCTCCAACACCAAACTAGTTTATCAGATAGCTTCCCCATCTCCTTGGGTTGCAACTGCATCTTTCCAGTAACTCAGGACAGAACATTTTGTAGTTCTCTTGACTACTCCCTCTCTCTCATACAATTCATACAGTCCAGGAGGAAATTTTATTGGCTCCATCTTTAAAATATATTCAGAATCGAATCACTTGTGCTTACCTTCATGATGGCCACTATCATTTCTTGCCTGGATTATAGCAATAACCCCTTAATTGCTCTCATTGTATCTCCACTTGCCCCCTCAATCTATATTCACTACAGTCGGAAGAATGATGCTTTGAAAAGGCAAATCAGACTGCTTCACTCTTGTTCTCAACACTGTAATGGAGTCCTATTTTACTCAAAGTAAAAGCCAAATTCTGTATAAATGCGCTGAAAGCCCCAACAATCCAGCCTCCAGTACCTCTCCTACTGTTCCCCTACACTCTTGCTTTTTCTAGGGCTTTTGTTCTTGCTTTTGCTTCTCCCTGGAACATTCTTCCCCAAAATGTCAGGTTAGCTAACCTCCTCATGTTTGTCAAGTGTCTGCTCAAATTTTACCTTCAAAATGAGACATACTTTGACCATCTTATCTCATGCCATCCTCCTCTCCCAGTCACTGCTGTCTGTGTCACCCTGTTAGACTGAAGCTCCGTGAGGGCATAGATCTCTGCCCCCAGTATATCTCAACTACCTTGAACAGTGGCTGGCATATAGTCATTTTTCAATAAATATATGTTGAATAAATGAATGTTAATGGCAGAAAAGAGAATCTTAGTCATTCGTTCCCTGCATTTCAGGTTTAAGTGTAGTTCATTCAGATCTTCTCTTCATTTTCTTTCTTCTCAACCTGGTACCTAATTTTCAGGGGCTTATACTGTGGAAAAGGAGGCCATGAGGGGAACTCTGGCCCGTGGCTGCCCTCTGCTCTACGTTGTGATCTGCTGAGACGGTCTCTGACTCTCCTCATCTCTGTGCCCGCATACATTCCCCACTGCTAATATCTGAGAATCATGCATTACTCCATGGTCTGCAGTAGATCAAACAACCAAAACTGAGAAGTCACTCTAGACTACTGGGGATCTCATTCGGCCAATTTTGCACCCTCTTTAAAAGCAGTGGAAAGTTTTAGCTACTTTCCAGTGCTTCCCTGGAGTCACAAACACCCTAAAGTTCTATCAAAATGTTGTCTTGGATACCACAAAAAGCCTTCCGGACTTATTCCCTTGTCAATATGGAAAATATCTTTAAGATAAAGCCTGCTGAAGTCTGAAAACTAGTCCCCTGTAGGGGTGAAAAAAATAATTTTTCTGCCACCTTTCTAAATTCTTCTGGCTGGGCTATAATCAAATTAACATGAGACAGATTAACAGGAAAACATGACCACATTTAATGCGTATGTACATGTGAGGTGCCATAAGAACATGAGACCCGAGGGCACATCGGAGAGTTGAGGCTTACACACCACCATCCTGGAGCTAAGGAAAAGAGGAAGGGGAGACAATGGGACACAAAAAGCACTTTGAAAAAATGGAGCTTGCTAGATTCCTCCCTGTCTATCACACATTAGTTCCTATTAAACTATGGTTATCTAGTACTGTCTTCATTCCTGGAGCAAGCCTTCTATTTTAATCCCTTTTAATCAGTTAGGGGAAAGGCCAAAGTTTTTTCCTAAGTTTTTTGTTTGTTAAAATAACCAGCTTAAAATAGTCAATTATCCCATATCTTGAGGTGGCAAATTCTGCTCCCATTCACAGGTCTACTTTTAGATATCCAAACTTATCTTGGGGATTTTATCAATACTTCCTCCCCCTGTTTTTAAATAACACTGGGTAAGGGAAAGAAGCAGAGCACATGGGCTCAGCTATCTTTCTTCCTTTTTTGTTCTACTCTCCTCTATAGCTCACAGGAGTTCTTGACAGGAGTGGGGGAAATTTAGGACCAGAAAATAAATATTCTTTTTAAATACTTCCTTCTTGCATAGGAAGTGAAGCTTTTGAGATTAAAAGCCAAGGATTTGCTGCCTTTTTTTTTTTTAATCCTCCAATGATAACATCAAATGACTAATTCCTGAATGCCTGCAACGGAATAAAGGGTCTCAAAGGCCCAAGAAAAGGAAATCAAGAAAGCTTAAATGTGAGAGAATGAGGTCAGACAGAGAAGGAAGTGATGGTAAGGTGGATATTTCAGTCAACACTTCAAAATATTCACATATATTAGCTCAAATCTTTATCACTTGAAGAACTTATTATACCTGAGTTAATTTTTGTTAAAAAAAAAAAAAGTAGCAAAAAGAATTTTAAAAAAGAAAAGAAATTGCAATTAATCTTTTCTAACAAGGTAGATTTCCACAGTAATGCTGACCTTAACTTAGTGTTTTCATGAAACTAAAGAACATATACTAGCTCTGAGTTCTGATGACTTAAGAAAAAATTCAAATTGGATGAGAATGTGAATGCCTCCCTGTTTGAGTATAAGTGTGGTTTAGAGATTCAGGAACACATCAGTGAAGAAAGAAAACGAATTATCTTCTTTTGACATAGAATATTGAGAAACAACCTGACGTAACATATTAGCATCAAATAAAGCCAAACTCTAAATGAAGAAATTCTTAGCCTTAATGAAGGCCGTCATATGTAAACATAAAGAGAATTCCACACTAGCTTTAAAAGGAAACTTGGGAAATTAACTTCCACAGATGATTAACTTTGAGGTTTTTAGAGGAAAGTAACTGCCTATATCCCAAGTAATATTATTTAAATTTTAGTTTCTTTTATAATTAATGAAGCAATTCAAAGTGATTACCTTTTTATTGCAAGGGAGTAATTTTTTTAAAGAAGTTAAGTCCTCAGGATATTTGTACAGCCAGTTCCCTTTGCCAGGCACAATCTCCCAGCCCAGGCTCTGCCTCAGCTGAAATAGCAGAGACCTTCCTGGATGCCCTATTCACGAAGATCAATTTCTTTTCATTTTAATTATTCACTAAATCTATAGTGAATAATTAAATTATTCACTACAAAATAAAAAAAAATAATATATTAAATAAATTTAAATTGTTTACATAATTTTGTAAATTATATGTTTTGTTTATGTATTTACTCCTTTATCATCTATACTCTGCATCAGATTCTGAACTCCACAAAACAAACTGTGTCTACAGAATTCTTCAAAGTATATCCATCAATTACCATAATGCTTAGTACAGAGCAGGTAATCAATTAAATGTTTGTTCAACGAGACAAAAGAAATAAAATATGCAGTTAATTGTCCTAAGAATTTTTTTAACCAATTCATAGTTTTCTGAATGACAAATATGTTATTACTCCTTAAATGTAAGAATCTTTTCTGTTTTTATCTTCTAAAACTCCATAGCTTCTAAAACTGTTGTAGAGTACTGTACTGGAAAAAGTTTAAATACCTGGTCTCTGAATGAAAAGCAATGCATGTATATATAAGTTAATTGGAAATTTTACTGTCATAAAAACTACATAGCAGACAATTTAAAAATGATAATGTAATATACAATATTCTTTATTGAAAATTCCGTGTAGCTAATTGATTCTCACAGAATGGTTTTGTTGATTTTTGCTGAACTGTTGTATCTATAGCCAATCCATATTTGAAATTGACAAATGAGTGGAATTCTAATGTGAATATTGGTTGACATTTTTGTTTATGTTCTTGAGTAAAATAAAAATGTCAAAACAGAGACATATGTCACACTTTCACACACTTGTCAATAGTGTGGGCAACTTTTTTGCTAAGTCAGATAATGGTTTGCAAATACTGGTAAAATATTTTCTCAAATTCTTGTGGTCTTCACAATGTAGCACCTGTACACACAACACATTTTTAAGGGTAATCTTCAGCATTTATTTGTTCTCCATCACTTTCTTATAAGTAGATCAGGAATATGAACACTTTCTCTGCAAAAGGAAAAAGAGTACATATTTTAGACTATATGAGACACATAGTCTCTGTTATAATTACTCCTCTTTGCCATGATAATAAAAAAGCAATCATAGAAAGTATATAAACAAATGGGTATGTATGTGTTCCAATAAAACTTGAACTATGTATAACATGCAACTAAGTACAAAAGCAAGCAATGGACTGTATTTCGCCCAAAGGATGCAGTTGGCCAATCCTTTGCCAAGATGATTAACAGAACTATAAACTGGGCCTGAATTTTAGCACTTGCCATTTTCATGGTGTAAATACTCCCACATTATTATTAGGTTGGTGAAAAGATAATTGCAGTTTAAAAGGTAAAAAATAATCGCAAAAACGCAATTACTTTTGCACCAACCTAATAATTTCAAGCTACAAATGTGACATCACTGCATGTTGAGTTGGGAAGAAATGGACAATTGAATAGAACACCACAATATAATATTTCCACCATACAGATATAATATATACAAGAGTATGGATAACAGCAAAAGATAGTAAAATAATTAGAAAGTAATAAGTTGTATTTATTACCTTTGCTTTTAACAGATTTTACATACTTGGATTTCATATAATTTAAATTTTTCAATGGCTCTTTTTAAAAATTGCCCTATAAAACTCCTGAAAATTTAACAATCTGCCCTCCTGAGTTGATAAGATTAGGCTTCTGCACACCACAGCTATAGCTCCTTCCTTGAAACTCTCTCTACCTTCTGCATCTCCTACTTTAATCTGGCTCTCCTTTTTCTCCTTTGACTTTCTCTTACTTATTCTCAGGTTAATCCTTCTCCTATTTTCATTTTCAATAGGAGTCAATGTGACTCTGTTCTTCTGTCCCTACATAATTCTGCAGCATGCTCCTTCAGCATAACTTCAACTATTCCTTCATTGCTGATTATGCTCAAAAATATAGATTTTGCTCTGCATTGTCATTCAGATTTCTAAATTGCCTGCCCCATATATATATATATATATATATATATATATATATATATATATATATGTAAAATTTCCATGTAGATGTTTTGAATCCCTACTGTCATTTCAAATTTAATGAGCCTAAAACCAGTCACCAAAATTTCCAGTCTCCTTTACCTCATGCCTTCACTGTTCAAGGTATTTTTGTCAGTCCTACAAGCTTGAATTTTTTAATTCAACTTCTCTTTGGCCTATTTCCATTCTTATCAACATTTTCTGCTAAGTATCTTTTATTACATCTCTTTCTATTCATATTTCTACCATACAGCTCACACCTGAATTATAGCAATAGTGTCTCAGCTCATCTCCCTGTCTTCAGCCTTATCATTCTTCTAAGGTTTTGCGTAGTGCAGTGAGGCTCATTTATTCTATATCCTGAGTTTATCATACTTAAACCCATGATAAAGACCTAGAATGAATTTTATAGCCTACCTCACTAAGCTTAAATTTCATGCCTAAGTGTCAAGGGTTTCCTAATTTAGCCCAATTTATCTTTACTAAGCAATGTCATTATTCAATGTGTCCCCAAGTAGACAAAATTCTTAGATATTGTAACTTGTATTTCATTTTTATATAGGTAGCAAATAACTTGTTGATTTCTCTTACTTGTTAATGTACTTTAAATTATTGGAGTTACATTAGGAAACTGAAGATATACTTCCATTTGAACAATAAAACTCCAATATATTAAAGAAGATGTAGATATTCTAAAGATGCTTCATCAAGAAAAACTTATTAATTCAATAGACTGAATAGGTCAAGTCCTAAGAACTGTGGTAATTGCTAGGGACACTGGGATGAATAAAACACATTTTCTGATTTCAGAAAGTTGCAATCTACTCAAATAACATCATAATCAACATATTTTTTTAAATAACATTCCCTCAGCCAGTTTGCAAGTTTCGGTAAAAAAGAAAGAAAGAAAGAAAAAAAGAAAGAAAGAAGAAAACGGTTCTAAAAGCTAAAAGTCCCCATGTCATTTCAAGGGCTATATAAAGGACTTACTGAAGAATGTTTCCTTCATTAGGTAAATTAGATAAACTATATAACACAACATTTAACTTTAAAAATATAATATATATATATATATATATATATATATATATATATGTATGTATATCTCCAGGAAATAAATTTTATAAGAATATTTTTAAATATTCTATTTCATTTCAAATTTTAATAGGAATTTTCATGGCCTGAACATTTGATTTAATCTATATTTTTATGAGACAAGTATATTTACATTTTTATAAATTTTGGGCTGTATTGGAGAACACAAGAACTTTTTGGTTATAACATGTTCTACCCAAAAAACCAATAATATTACTCCCACAATAATATATTTTTTACATGTGGCAAAAAAAAAAAAATCTTGTCTTTTAATGATTACATATTTCAGGAAAGGAAATTGGACAATTTTGGAAGCCCTTCTTCAGCATCTTTTTTAAAATGCTGAGTTTAGGTCATATGTGATCTCTGAGCAATTATTAATAGTATTAATACATGGAATCCTACAGACACAAAAAATATTGTAACAAAAATTTAAAAATTATTACTTTGTTGGCTTCTCTAAATAAAAGTACATGTTATTTTCAATTGGGTCCAAGATGGCAGACTAGGTAAATGCTATGTCTGCTACATCCCAGGATCACACCAAAATTACAAATTATTATAGATCAACCTCAAGAATCATCCGAAGACTAGTTGAATAGAACTCCTGTAACGAAGGGCTAAAGAAGAGGCCACATTGAGACTAATGAGGGAAGAGATGTGAAACGGACTGACCCAAGCCCACAGATGATAGTTGAACACCAGGAGGGACACCTCGGTGGCAGAGGTCCCCCCTGAAGAGGGAGGGGTCCCAGCTGCATGCCCGGTTTCCCAGCCCAGGGGTCCTCGCTATAAACCTAGACACCCTCTTATAGAGCCTGCACACAGACTCACTCACTTGCAAACACTCACCTGGTCTCTGGTGGAGGTGCAGCAGCTCAGGAAGCCCAGGTACATGCAGAGAAGGACTGAATTGTATGGCTTCTGGGGGGAGTTGGGGGGGCAGGAGCCATTGTTGTCCCTGTGTGGAGCCTGACACAGTTGTGGCCTTTTAGGAGGGGGCCCTCTTTTCAGTGTGAAGTCCATCCCCAAAGGGCCAAGTCTGGGACTGCATTGGTCTGGTGGAATCCACATGTGAGCACTGCCTTGGTGATGCCCTGGGTCCCTGCCCCCTGCACAGCTGGAGCTATATCACCCAGGACACTCTTGACTGCTGGGTTGCTGGCTCCGCCACACAGGCGGTGGAAGATTTTTGTTATGGCTACAGGCCCTCAGGGACCTGGAAAATGTTAGCTGACGGGCGGTAACCCAAGTTCTGCCCCGCAGTCTCTTGGGCAGCCCCTGGGAACCTATGAGCCTGAGATAGGCTGTAGCTGGCCATGGTAGTCTCAGGGCATTTTTGCAGGGTGATCAGGCCCAACACCGGTGTAGGAGCTGAGACTGTATTGAGTTTGTAGAAACCAACGAATGCACCCTTCAGCTCCCTGAAACCCCATCCTGCCCACCTAGATCAGCACTGCCAGGTCTGGGGGCATGGGTGGCAGGCCCCACCCCAGAAGCCCCAGAGGCCCTTTGCAGCAGCGAAGAGCCTGTGACAGCCCAGGGATATTTTGGTTGTGGGCAGTAACCCAAAATCTCTGCTGCAGCCTCTCTTAGGCAGCTCTCGGGGACATGTGTGTCTGCAGCAAGAGGTGGCTGGCTACAGTGTTCTAAAGGTGTTTTGCAAAGTGATTGCAGGCAAGGCACTGGTGTAAGACCTGAATCAGCATTAACTTTGTAAAAACAACTGGCCACATCTCATATTCCCTGGGACTCAGCCCTGCCCACCTAGTGCTACATTGCCAAGGGCACTTTCTATACTTGATCAACTAGCCCTGCCCATGCCCCTAAGGAGGCTCTTTCATTTGCTGGGCCTGATGGGCAGCCGGGGGGTGGCAATAGGCTCAGGTGGCCCTGGGCCTTTTGCTAAGCTGCCCCAGGCCTAACACTGATGGAAGCCAGCTCAGTTCACAGTGAGGCCACCCATACATGCCTCCAGGTCCAGCACAGGCAGCAGCCAATCATATATAGCTTTTTGGCTCCTACCAGGTAACCACAGGCCAGTAACAGGAAAGGCTGAAATTCACCTGCACAGGAGCCCCTCCCAAAATACGCCAGAAACAACACACCCAGAGGACAGCTTCAGACCACACCAGAGCATTACCTGGCTAGCTGAACAAAGGGACACCAAAGGAAGATCTCAACAAGCACAAGAGTGCATGGGGGTCAATTCTCCTCTGAGGGGTCAACCCCCACAAAGCACCTCATACACTGCGGGCATAACCAATCCTCACAGTCAGTTAGCCTGAGGGTCAATCCCACCCACTGACACACCAAGAGCAATCAAGGTGCAACCACAGCAGGAGAACACACACAGCACATACTGTGCGCAGAAGGAACACATGCACCGAAGACCAGGGAGATTGAGCCTTGGACCACACAGGACACATACTACATAAGACCACCCAGCAAAGACTGAGAGATACAGGAGATCTACCTACTCCCTAAAGCAAAAACAAAGAAATATGTCCCAAATAAAAGGACAGGAAAAACCTTCAGAATTAGAACTAAATGAAATGGGGGTAACCAAACTATCAGAGACAGTTTAAAACACTGATTATAAGAATGCTTAAGGAACTTAGTGAGAATTTTAACAGAGAGATAGCAAGCATAAAGAAGGACATAGGAACCATTAAAAAAGAACCAGTCAGAAATAAAAAAAATACAGCAACTGAAATGAAGAATACACTAAAAAGAATCAGCAGCAGATTGGATAAAGCAGAGAATCGAATGAGCAATTAAGAAGACAAGGTAGCAGAAAGCACCCAATTGAAACAGCAAAAAGAAAAAAGAATAAAAAACAATGAAGACAGATTTAGGGACCTGTGGGACAACATCAAGCATAACAACATCTGCATCATAGAAGTACCAGAAAGAGAAGAGAGGGAGCAAGGGATCGAAAACCTATTGAACTTTTAATTTTTAAAAAAGTAAAAAAAATAAGTTCAAACATTAAAAAAAAAAAACCTATTGAAAAAATAATGACTGAAAGCTTCCCAAACCTGGTGAAGGACCTAGACATATAAGCCCAGTAAGTGCAGAGTCCCAAACGAGATGAACCCAAATAGACCCACACAAAGACACATCATAATTAAAATGGCTAAAGTTAAAGACAAAGAAAGAATACTAAAAGCAGCAAGAAAAAGACAACTAGTTACTTACAAGGGAGCTCCCTTAAGACTATCAGTTGATTTTTCAACAGAAACTTTGCAGGCCAGAGGGGACTGGCAGGAAATTTTCAAAGTGATAGAAAACAAGGGCCTAAAACCAAGACCACTCTACCCAGCAAGGCTATCATTCAAAATTGAAGAATAAAGAGCTTCCCAGACAAGAAAAAGCTAAAGAAATACATTACCACCAAGTCAGTATTACAAGAATGTTAAAAAATCTTCTTTAAGCAAAAGAAAGGAGAAAACAAACACAGATAAAAATATGAATAATAAAATGACAATAACTACATACCTATCAATAATCACTTTAAATGTAAATAGATTAAATGCTCCAATAAAAGGACATAAGGTAGCTGAATGCATAAGAAAACAAGATCTAGGTACATACTATCTTCAAGAGACCCACATCAGATGAAAAGGTACACACAGACTGAAAGTAAAGGGATGGAAAAAGATATTTCATGTAAATGGAAATGAGAAGAAAGCTGGAGTAGCAATACTTATATTGGACAAAATAGACTTTAAAATGAAGAGTACAATGAGAGACAAAGAAGGATATTACATAATAATAAAGGGATCAGTCAAACAAGAAAACATCACCCTACTAAATATTTATGTACCTAACAGAGGAGCACCAAAATATATGAAACAAATATTGACAAACATAAAGGCAGAAATCAAAGTAACACAATTATATTAGGGGATTTTAACACCCCACTGATACCAATGGACAGATCTTCCAGACAGAAAATCAACACAGAAACATTGGCCTTAAATAACACACTGGACCAGATAAATTTAAATGATATTTTTAGAGCATTTTGCCCCAAAGCAGCAGAATATACATTCTTTAGAAGTGCACATGGAACATTTTCCAAGATTAACGGGACATGAGGCCACAAAACAAGTCTCAATAAATTTAAGATCCAAATCATAGCAAGTGTCTTCTCTGAACACAGTGGTATGAAACTAGAAATCAATTACAAGAAAAAAAACTGACAAACACAGAAAAACATGGAGACTAAATAGCATGCTACTAAATAATGAATGGGTCAACAATGAGATCAAGGAAGAAATTAAAAGATACGATGAGACAAACAAAAACAAAAACACAATGACCAAAAATCTATGGGACACAGAGAAAGGAGTCCTAAGAGGAAAATTTATAGCAATGCAGGCCAACTTAAAAAAGAAACAGCAACAAAAAAGAAAACAAGAAAAAAAATTTCAAATAAACAGTCTAACTTTACACTGAAAGGAACTTGAAAAAAAACAGCAAAAAAAGCCCAAGTGAATAAGTGAATATAGGGAAGGAAATAATAAAGATCAGAGTGGAAATAAATGAAATAGAGACTAACAATGTAATAATACAAAAGATCAATGAAAGCAAGAGCTGATTTTTGAAAAATAAACAAAATTGGCAAACCTTTAATCAGACTCATAAAGAAAAGACAAATGATCCAAATTAAAAAACAAAAATTAGAAATGAAGGAGGAGAAGTGACAACAGACATGACAGAAATACAAAAAAATTTAAGAAAATACTACAGGCAACTATATGCCAAAAAATTGTACAATCTGGAAGTAACAGATAAATTCCTAGATGCATACAACCTTCCAAAACTGAATCAAGAAGAAACAGAAAATCTGAATGGACAGATTGCTACTAATAAAATCGAATCAGTAACCAACAAGCTCCAAACAAACAAAAGCCCTAGACCAAATGGCTTTACAAGTAAATTTTACCAAACACTCAAAAAAGAATTAATACCTGTTCTTCCCAAACTATTGCAAAAAATTCAAGAGGAAGAAAAGCTCCCAATATCATTTTACAAGGCCACTACTACCCTGATTCCAAAACCAGACAAAGATCTGCAAAAAAAAAAAGAAGAAAAAAACAAAACTATATGCCGATCTCCCTATGAACATAGATGCAAAACTCCTCAACAAAATAACAGCAAACAGAATTCAGCAATACATTACAAAATCATACACCAAGATTGAGTGGGATTCATTCCAGGTATGCAATGTTGGTTCAATATCTGCAAATCAATTAACATGATACAACCACATAAACAAAATGAAAAATAAAAATCATATGATCATATCAATAGATGCAGAAAAAATGTTTGACAAAATCCAGCATCCACTTATGATAAAATCTCTCAGCAAAGTGGGAATAAAGGGAACATATCTCAACATAATAAAGACCATATATGACAAAACCACAGCTAATATCATAGTCAATGGGGAAAAGCTTAAACCATTCCCCCTAAGATCAGGAACAAGACCAGAATACCCACTTTCACCACTTTTATTCAACCTAGTACTGGAAGTTCTAGCCACATCAATCAGACAAGAAAAAGATATAAAAGACATCCAAAACAGGAAAGGAAAAAGTAAAATTGTCATTATTTGCAGATGACGTGATATTATATATATAGAAGCCCAAAGATTCCTCCAAAAAAATATTAAAACTGGTAAATAAATTCTGTAAAGTGGCAGAATACAAAATTAATATTCAGAAATTGATTGCATTTTAATACGCCAATAATGAACTATATGGAATAGAAATTAAGAAAACAATCCGATTTACAATTGCATAAAAAAAAAAAATACTTAGGAGAATGAAATCTTACTATTTGCAACAACATAGATAGACCTTGAGAATATTATGTTAAATGAAATAAGTGAGACAGAGAAAGAGAAATACCATATGATCTCACTTATATGTGGAATCTAAAGAACAGAATAAATGAGCAAAAAAAATATAAATAGACTCAGAGATATAGAAAAAAGAAAATTGTTGGCTGCTAGATGGGAGGGGAAGGGGATGGGGGAGAAGGTGAAGGGATTAGAAAGTGAAAACTAGTAGACAAAATATAGTCATGGGGATATGAAATACAGAGCGGAATATAATAAACCATGTTGCAAAGTTTAGGTAAGGTGCCGGATGGGTACTGGACTTAACAAGGGGATCACTTCATAGACTGTGTAGATTCATGACCAATGCGTTGTATAACAGAAACTGAAGTGGAATAATAGTGTATGTCAACCATAATTTTATATATATATATATATATATATATATATATATATATATATATATATATTTGACATACATATATAGGTCATATATATATATAGTCACAGGACAGCATAGTATAGCACATGGAAGATAGTCAATGGTCTTATAACAGTTATATAAGATGTCAGAGGGTAGTAGCTTGGTGAACGGAGGTTATCACTTTGTGAGGGGTGTAAATGTCTAATTATTATGTTGTTTTGTACACTTGAAACTAATTTAAAAAAACAACAACAACAGGAATAAAATTAATCAAGGAAGTAAAAGACCTGCACTCAGAAAATTATAAGACATTGAAGAGAGAAATTAAAGAAGATACAAATAAATGGAAATATATACCATGCTCATGGATAGGAAGAATTAATATAGTTAAAATGTCCACACTCCCCAAAGTAATATATAGATTCAATGCAATCCCTATCAAAATAGCAATGGCATTTTTCACAGAACTACAACAAATAATACTAAAATTTATATGGAACTATAAAAGACCCTCAATAGCCACAGTGATCCTCAGAAAGAAGAACAAAGTTGAAGGTATCACACTACCTAATATCAAATTATACTACAAGGCCGTAGTAATCAAAACAGCATGTTATTGGCATAAAAATAGACACAAAGATCAATGGAACAGAATAGAGAGCCCAGAAATAAATCCATGCCTATATGGTTATTTAATCTATGACAAAGAAGCAAAAATTTACACTGGGGTAAAGACAGTCTATTCAATAAATGGTGCTGGGAAACCTGGACAGACACATGCAAAAAAAAAAAAAAAAAAAAAAAATGAAACTAGACAAACTTTTTACTCCATATACAAGAATAAACTCAAACTGGATTAAAGACTTAAATCTAAGACTCAAAACAATAAAATTCCTAGAAGAAAATATAGGATGTGAACTCTCACACTTTACCTTTAGTAATATTTGTACTGCTATATCTCCTCAGGCAAGGGACACAAAAGAAAAAATAAACAAATGGGACTACATCAAACTAAAGAGGCTTTGCCAGCAAAGGAAACCATCAACAAAACAAAAAGACACTCTACTGAACGGGAGAAGATATTTGCCAATGATGCATCTGATAAGAGGTTAATATCCAAATTATATATATATATATAATGGAGATATGAAATACAGAGGGGAATATAATTGAGGAATATAATTGATAATGTTGTAATTATATTAGGGGACTTTAACACCCCACTGACACCAATGGACAGATCTTCCAGACAGAAAATCTGGAAGAATCACATGAAAAAAAAAAAAAAAAAAATGAAACTGGACAACCTTCTTACTCCATATACAAGAATAAACTCAAACTGGAATGTATATATATATACACATACACACATATACCAAAAAAAAAATCCAATTAAAAAATGAGCAGAGGACCTGAATAGACACTTCTCCAAAGAGGACATACAAATGGCCAATAGACATATGAAAAGATGCTCAATGTCAGTAATCCCCAAAGAAATACAAATAAAGACCACAATGTGATACTAACTCACTCCTGTCAGAGTGGCTATCATCAATAAATCTACAAACAACAAGTGCTGGCCATGATGTGGAGAAAAGGGAACCCTCGTGCACTGTTGGTGGGATTGCCAATTGGGGCAGCCACTATGGAAAACAGTATGGAGGTTCTTCAAATAATTAAAACTAGAACTACCTTATAACCCAGCAATTTCACTCCTGGGTATCTATCCAAAGAAATCCAAAACACCAATTCAAAAAAATGTGTGCACCAGTATGCTTATTGCATGCTACTCACAATAGCCAAGCTATAGAAATAACCGAAAGGCCCATCAATAGATGATTGGATAAAGAAATTGTGGTACATTTGTACAATGGAGTATTACTTGGCCATAAAAAAGAATGAAATCTTACTATTTGCAGCAACATGAATGGACATGGAGGATATTATGCTAAGTGAAATAAGTCAGCCTGAGAAAGACAAATACCATATGATCTCCCTATATGTGGACTCTAAAGACCAGAATAAATGAGTAAACAAACAAACAAAGACTCATAGATACATAGAACAAATGATGGTTTCTATGTGGGAGGGGGTTGGGTGGAGGGTGAAAAAGGTGAAGGGATTAGGAAGTGCAAATTTGTGGTCACAATATAGTCACAGGGATGTGAAATACAGTATGAGGAATATAATTGATAATGTTGTTAAGATTATGTATGGTGTTAGATGGGTACTGGACTTATCGGGGGGATCACTTCATAGATTATACAAATGCCTAACCTTAATGTACACCTGAAATGAATATAAATAATATTGAATGGCAACTATAATTTTATACACACACACACAGAACACATGAAGGTGTAACAATTAAGTTTACAATCTCATCCTAAAAAAGTGCTACATACCTCATTGCTGAATATCACTACAGTTATCTTTGAAGTACTCCCCTTGGGAAGCTATGCACTGACACCAGCACTTAGTCCACTCTTCAAAGCAATTTTGGAACTCTTTCTGGAATGGACAGCAGAACTGTTGTCCTATTACCCTTAATGTCCTGAATGTCAGCAAAATGTCTACCTTTCAATATTTCCTTTGTCTTTGTGTAAAGAGTCATTGGGGGCCAGATCAGGTGAGTAGGAAGGGTGTTCCAATACAGTTATTTGTTTACTGGCTAAAAACTCCCTCACAGGCAGTGCAGTGTGAGCTGGTGCATTGGTGTGATGCAAGAGCCGTTTGTCCAGTTAGTACAAATTCATAATGAGCAATCCCTCTGGTATCAAAAAATATTAGCAACTTTGTTGTAACAAGTTTGCAAACTTAATTGTCACACTTTCTGTGTGTGTGTGTGTGTGTGTGTGTGTGTGTGTGTGTGTGTGTACCAGAGGTGCCAAAAAAAAAATATACAAATGGACACTGGTCAACGTTGCTCAAGCAGTAGTTCACTATAATCAGACGTGTCTGGATGCTGATGGTAACAACTTTGAGCACATCTTGTAATTGCAGAAGTCAAACGTGACTTGTATTCATCTTTTGTTAACAGCACATGTTGAGTATTACAATTTAATACAGCTTTCCTCTTTTAAAATGTGTATACTTTTTTTGGCACCCTCTGTGTATATAGTCACAGGATTTAAGTTCAGTGTAAGAAATATAGTCAATGACATTCTAACAGCTATATATGACGTCAGAGAGGTAGTAGACTTGGTGGGGTTATCACTTTGTGATGGGTGTAAATATTTAATCATTATGTTGTATTGTACACCCGAAACTAATAACAAAAGTACATGTTATTTGCTTTCCCATTAATAAAATAGGACAACTGTATAGTAATGAGATTTTTTTTTCTAATGCAAATTCAGTAAAATGTCCTTAGTCAAAAATTGACACTCCATTATGAACAACTCTCAAAGTTTTAGAAGTGACTGCTCATTATAAAGAATTAGACAATACAAACAGATATTTAACTCAGTTATAGGGAAGCATATAATACAAGAAATATTTCTGTGTCATAAAAATAATAGTAATGGATAATGATTAAAATCCAGAGTATTTAAACCCTCAGTTACATTTTAAAGTGAAATTAAAACACACTTAAGAAAAGGTATAAATTTTTAAGGATATAATATAGATATTATTGATACACCTGGATTTTATAAAATTCTTAATCTTCATTATTATATGAAACCTTAAAAATTAGCTTTCTTTCATTCCAAAGGATTAAATAGAAATCTGTCTTCACTGTTCCATTAGCTCTAGTGGTAGACATTAAATCTCCTTGGAATTAAATGTCTTAAGAATGTGTAAAAATGGAAAATGAATCTTTTTGGTGACCATTTTCTTGAATAACTTTGTGTTTCTAATGTGATAATCTGTATGTTATCTTTAAACCACAGTTAAACCACTTAAAAGTGATTTTGAACTGAGAAGGAAGTTGGACAAAGATCTGTTTCATTTCTCAAATGCTATGATCTCACACTATAAGCCTTTTCTCAAATTGCCTAAAGAGATCATAACACATTTTTTTTCTAAAGTCAACGTGGATGTCATATCTTTTGTCAATTAAGAATTTTAGAAATGATCCACTAGTAATCCAGTACCAAAACCTCATGGTAATTGTCAGTGACCATTCCAGTGTCAATTTTAGATACGTATGATATGACAAGACATGAAATAAAACCCTTTTTTCTCACATGGCTCTTAAACTGATTTTGAAGGCAAATGCAGAAATATGTTCTAAACTTGTTTTATAAAAATCAATACCATTAGAATATCTGCACAATATCTGTCTCTACTACTTTAGAGCCAAAGATACTAACTTGAATCTATAAATTACGTATATTTTCCAAAAATAAATATCACTACTATGGAAAGAAGGTGAAAACACTGGAAAGGTGGAAAGAAGCAGACGAAGGAAGGCAGAGGGTGGGGAGACTTGCATTCAGAAACCAACTTGGTGGCCTACTCGTTGCTTTACCTTAGAAAAGTGCTTACCTTTCAAGCATTTTTCTCGTATAATTGCTGAGGGAATGACAAGAAAGTTTATGTAAAACATTTATTGTACACTAAGTTCTTTTGCCTTAAAACTGAAACAAAAGGTAATTTAATGCTGATCCTTTTTTATTTAAGGTTACTAAATACAGGCATTCTCAGTTTTAAAATTCTTTGTAAAGAAGCTGTATGACTCATTTGGTCAGCAGCAGGAAGCCAGAAATTTGGTCATATGCTTAGAGAGTGGATTACTTTCTGTGCTAGTGAATCATAAATCTATATTAAAGTGAGTCCAGAGTGAAAAACTGCAGTATGAATATATTGGTTTAAGAGACACAAAGTTTTGGAGAGAGCGGCACCTATAAGGTTTTGATTCTTTACTATTTAATATCTCTCCATGGAACTTGCTCTTCTTGGCCTTTAAAATTCACCAAAGCGAAAATCAATATTTCTTTTGTAACAGTAAGATCACACCAAGCAGAATTCTTCTAGTGACTTTAAAATAGGTAAGTACCGAGGCATTTGAGGCAGTATGGGCATCTTGTCTACCGGCTTCAGCCATCACAGATTTCCCTGCACGGGTAGGTAGTTGCTCCTGCAGTGTGGACCAGCCCGCTCTCATGGCTCTGGTGCTTCTGAGTCATGCGTAAGGGCTGCAGGAAACTTTGCTGAAGCTCCCCTGATCATACCTGCTGAGGCACAAGCAAGCCATTCTGCCCTCTTGCAGCCTCACCAGTAGTGCTATGGGGTAAAGGCAGGGGTTGTCGCTAATTTCAGGACCCAGAGATTTACTCATCAGCATCTACCCTGCAGAAATCTTTCCAGTCTGGAGGATAAACACCACTCTCCAACATGAGGTGTTTAAGTCATTTTGTCTGTATCCATAAATCCCTTCTTTTAAATTCCTCTATCATTGTTGCAAGTTCTTCTAAAGATTTGGGCTTTCAGAAAAATCCAGACAGACTTGCCATTTCCTTCCCATTCTACCCACACCTGGTTTGATGACCACGGTAGAAAGACACCTCCTCAAACAGACAAAAGGAGGAGAGAAACAGAATATGAGAGGAAAACTATAGATTAATATTCCAAAATGTTATTAGTCCACAAGTGTATCACCTCACTTATTTCTGTTTTTGGTTTTTTTTTTCCACTGAAATCATTTGAAATATGTGAAGACTCTTATGAAAACCCTATTGTCCTAATTCAGATTTACTGCTTTTGTTTTTTTAAGTAATTCTTTGAAGACCAGTCAGGACACCCTTTATAGGGGTGACAAAGGGTGGTAGAGTCTGTGACAAAACTGGTCCTTTTTTTCAGTTGTTTTTATCTCCCCACCATTCATATTATAGAAATCTGAGTAGAGAACCAAGGAGGGAAGTAGGAAAGGCCTCCCATCTGCCTCAGCTAGTCTAACCTGAAAAAAGAATCCCAAAGGATGCTCATCTATTCTCTACTTCAAAACTGGTATATAATCCTTACCCTTACTAGCCCATGGTGTCATTGTTTATTTCCACACATAGATGCAACATTGTATATTGTGACTGTCTCTCCAGTTTCTTCAACCTCTCCCTCTCCTCTGGTTCCCTCTGGTTAGCATTTGAACAAGCTTAACTCTCTTCAATCTTGAAATACAAAAGTCTTCCCTCCCCAGGTAAGCCTTCCGTAAATTACCAGCCCTTTTCTTCAACCTACAGAGCCAAACGATGAAAATGTCTGCAGTCTGTCTTCAGTATCTGTTCATCTATCTTTCCTCAAACCACACAATGACTAATACTCTACAGAGGCAGCTCCAGTCAAGGGTAACTCCTCATTGCAGAATTCAATGGAAACTTCTCAGTTCTTTATTTCTCATTTACCATTTTCTAATCTGTGGCCTCCACTCTTCTGTTAGCTCTATCAGGGAACCCGTTTATACTGACTTAGCACATAGAACTCAACCAAAAACTCATTGTCTAATGAATAAATTATAGAAAGGCACAGAAAGCAGTAGTTTTACTTAACTCATAATTTCCAGCAAAGAAGATGTATTTCCTTTAAAAATAAGATTTAGACTTCAGCCAGAGGATAATTCAGATATGCCTGGGATTTTAGTTTTGTTTATTTTTGTCTTTGCCGCTTTGTTATGCTATTGCTACTTGATTTTGCAATATATTTTTTCACTGGATCTTATGGAGAATTTTTTTTTAAAAATATTCTCTTCAGACTGATTTTATATCCACACTATTCTTGGCAATCAGTTCAAAAATCAAGAAGAACAAAGAAAACCTATCAAATAATTCACAATATTTAGCTGTAACTACTCTCTCTTAGGCTCATCATGAAACAAACCCTTACATTATAAGATTTCAAGCTGTTTTTACCTTAGTGATTATATCACTTTTACAGTACAGAACTTTCATGGTGGGGGAACTGTTATGTTTTATGTTCCATTTTATAACACAAGTATCTTAGTTTTGCAATAATTTAGTAGATAGAAAACAACTAATGAAACCAAAATAGCTTGTCTAAAGATATACTTAAGCAATCTAAAGAGACAAAACTTTATTTTTTTCAGTATCTATGAAATATTATTCTTATATTTCTTTTGTGGTTATCTTTTCCATAAATAAAACTTCCACCATATCACCATTAATTCAATAACATTCAAAAATAATTAAATATGAAAATAGTAGTGTATATAGTATTTAGGAGGTAGGAAAAAGATAATGGGAGAGGGAGAATTCAAAATTGAAGAAAAGAAAGAATGCATTTTTTTTTACTTTCTTCTGGTTTGGAAGTATAGGAACCCAGAGACTCTGATGATCCATTTTGCCTCCCAGGTAAAAAAGTCTCCAAAAATGAATTTAAAAACAGAAATCATAGTAATAGCAAATTAACTTTTACAAATAAGCCAACTGTTTTGTTTAACCTTTCTACTTCTAATTCAGCCATATTCCTCTATATCTCCCCAGGTAAGGGGTGGGGTGAAAAGGGAGTGAGGTGAGACGGCAATTATCTACATCTGAGCAGTCATAGCTGACCTTAAAAACTGTGGAGGTAAAGAGAAAGTGGAGGGAGAAGGCCCACATAATTCGTGTAATTAATATCATTTATAATTATAGTGGAACAATTCCTTTTTATGGTTTTCATCTACGAAAAACACCAATTTGATCATCTCTCTTCTATCAACAGTGCCTCCACGGTCTATAAGGATACAAAGCCAGGCACACAGGGCCCATCAGGGTTTGGCTTCTACCTGTTTTTCCTGACATAGCTCAGACTCTTTTCCCATCCACATCCAGGGCTAAGGCAGTATTAAAATATTTGTTTGCTTGCTTCATGCTCTCTCACATTCCCCTGCTTCTCCATGAGCTACAACCTATTCAAGACTGTTCACTGTGTCAAAGAAACCAGATTAGGCCCAAGATGGAGTCGCTCATGTCAAGCCCACAAAGGGCTTTGTCAGCAAGACAAAAGTTAACTATGTATGCTCAACTCTCCCAAAAAAGGAAGGCCTAAATCAACCGATAAGCACATGCTTGTTCAGCACAGCTTACCTAACTCTGCTCCAAGACTCCCCTTTGCTCCATGTAAGGAAAGTAACCCTGCTTTAACCAGTCAGCAAATGCCCAGTATAACTTTCTTGTTCCTTCTCACTCTGTTCTATAAAAATCTCTCGCTTTGGGCAGCTCTTTGGAACCCCATTCTTTTTGCCAGAATGGATGCTGTTTGATTCATGAATCACTTAATAAAGCCAATAAGATCTTTAAAATTTACTCAGTTGAATTTTATTCTTTAATAAACATTTATCTTTCCTAGAAAGGCTTCTCTCGCCTCCACAAACACTCCTTCTCTGCTCCCTTCCCATACCTCTGTTATCCTACTGATCATGTAGCAAGGCAAATGTTTATTTCCTTCCATTTTAGTTCAGGTTACAGACGAAAAGGATTCACTTTTAATCAGCTGTGTATCCTTGCAGATCAACTGCAGTGTCCTATCTACACCTAATAATGTAAATGGAGAAAGATAGCACATTTACGATCCACCTCACTTCACAATTATACTGATATGGTCCAAATCAAACATTTATTAATGATTGAAATGTCAGTATTTAGTGATATAAATAACACCCAAATGTGAAGTGCAAATGATAAGACGAGGCAGGTCATTGGTAGGAAGGGTAAAATGTTTCTCTACCCTTCAGTCCCATAACACTGTAATCTCCAACTTTGCTTTTTTTTGTTGTTTTGTTTTTCTGTTTCCCCTCAGAACTGTGTAACAATCTGCTTTCAAATGTGCCGGGCCCCTACTTTGTCAGTGAGTGCTCTGTTCAAAGGCTTTTTGTACATGCTTCACCAAACTGCTCTGAATTGACCAGAGACGATGCTGAGAAAGACCCTGAGAAATAAGCCACGAGATCACCTTTCGATGGTATTAAGCCCTCTTCACACTTTACTTAGATGTTGAAGAAACAAACAAACAAACAAAAACCTAGAGTCGGAGGAAGTGGCACCAGGACTTGGAGGCTTTCATCCCTAGTCCTAGAGAGGTAGGTATCATCCCTGAGCCTGCCTATGTGTGATCTCAGGAGACAGGAGGAGGAGACAGCAGGGAGCGTCCGTCTGATAGCCTGATACCTTTTGGTTAGCTTTGTCCTTTAAATCTTACCTACAGGTAAAGGCAAAAGACTTACACTGTACTCAGGTATATACATATCTATGTGCTCTAGGATTGAATATACTTCCTCACTCTGGCCCCAAATCCTCACCTCCCTTCTGTCAGTTTACTGGCTAAATGAAAGAATAGATTCAGCTCCACGTGAAGTGCCGTGATAGGCTTGGTCTTGACAACTCCACACACAACCTCCTCTGAGAATGTGGTCCAAGAGAATTCAAAGTTTGCCTAATCTCTGGACTTCCACACCCCCACCTCATCAGTGATCAATCAAGGTTTAGCTATAGGTTTCCGAGATAACATACTCCACAGCTCTCTAGTAACTTGTCTCATCTGATCGCCATGATGTCCACACTGGCTTGGAAGCTCTGTCATCTGTGCCTTCTGTGTCTTTACTATCTTTTTCTACCGAATGTGACTTCACCATTTTCTTGTACATATAAACTCTCACCCTTCTTGATTTTCTGGGGATGGGAAAATAAGGCCAGTGTATCCCATCACTGTCAAGAGCATTCACGTCTCACCTTGATGACTTGTAACACACCCACCTTCGAAATTTACTCAGTCATCCTCAATTGTCTGAGTTTAGGAAAACTGTGGGAGTGAAGGGAGGGTTTTCCTGTATATTAATTCTGTTTCCTTTGTTTGTTTATTCCCTGTTTTTACTGTGGTGCAATATGTATATAACGTAAAATTAACCATTGAGTTATTTTTAAGTGTACAGTTCAGTGGCATTAAGTACATTCACATTGTTTTACAATCATCACTACCACCAGTTTCCAGAATATTTTCCTCTTCCCAAACTGAAACTCACACTTATAAATTCGCCATTTCCCCAGCTCCACAGGTCCTGTCAATCATCATTCTACTTTATGTCTCTATAAATTTGACTACTTCAGGAACCTCATATAAGTGAAATTATACAGTATTTGTATGATTATTTCATTCAGCATGTCTTCAAGTTTCATCTACGTTGAGTATGTAAATTTTCTTCCTTTTAAAGACTGAACTATATTCCATTGTATGTATATACCACATTTTGTTTAGCCATTCATGTCAATGGACACATGTGTTTTTTTTTCTACCTTTTGGCTATTGTGAATAACGCTGCTATAATGATAAGTATACAAATGATTGGTTGCGTCTCTGTTCTGTTCTTTTGGGTATATATCCAGAAGTAGAACTTTTGGATCATATGGTAATTCTATTTTTAATTTTTTGAGGAACTATCATACTGTTCACATTAGTTCTTACATCCACCATACCCTAAAATGTTTTCTCCTTAGGTCGGATATATATATTTGAATATAAATAATGAGGTCAGGTATATCTGTTGTCTATTGCTGTGTCTCTAATTATCCCCCAAAACTTAGCAGCTCAAAACAAACAAAAAAAAACATTTATCAGCTCATAGTTTCTGTGCATCAGGAATCTAGGCACAGTTTAGCTGGGTGCCTTTGACTCAGGGTGTCTTACGAGGCGGCAACCCAAGTATTGGCAGGGGCTCTAGCCAACTCAGGGATCAATAGGGAGGAACCTGCTTCCAAGTTCAGTCTATTCGGGAAGTCTCTGAAGATGCACTTCCAAGTTCACCCAGAGGCCTGGTGGCATACCCAAGGTCTTCACTGGCTATTGGTCAAAGAAATCAATTCCCTGCTACATGGGCCTCTCCATAGTGCAGCTCACAACATGGCAGATTCTTTTTCCCAGAGTGAGGGCTCATGGAGAGAAAGAGAAAGAGTAGCAAAGAGTTCTAGGAAGATAGAATCAGTTTTTTGTAACCTAATCTCAAGATGACACCTAATTACTTTTTCATATTATATTCATTAAAAATGAATCATTAAGTCCAACAAACACTTAGGTAAGGGAGTTAAACAAGAGTGTGAACAGCAGGAGGCTGAGGTCATTGGGGGCCACTTGGAGGCTGTGTACCATAGCAAGAGATTTGCTTTGCTTTGGTTTTCATTGCTGTAACCTGGAGTGACTAGCAACTAGAAGGCGCTCAAAATATTTGTTGAATGAATGAATGAATGAATGAATGAATGAATGAATGAATGGTGTAAATGCATAATCTGTCCTGTCACACATTTATATGTTGTTTCAAATTAGAGAAAGTTTAACATAGTATATCCTAACTTATGATGATTTTAACAATGAAAATATATTTTTCCTCTCCTACTTCATTGTTACATTGAAACATCAGAATCAAATTTAGCATCTCTCCCAGAAGGCATTAGAAAAACAATACCACGTACTGTCTCCTTTTCTATATTTTCTGGTATTCCGGTGGAAACATCATCATTTTATGACATATGGGAATAAATAATATGGTTGGAGATAATGCAGTCTATTTTAAGAATTTAACATTGGTTACTGAAAGGCTTTTATGCTTCAAGTTAAGGAAAACAAAGAATATTACAATGAAGATATGTATGTTATTTATTCTTAGATTCCTTTTTTTGTTTTCAATACCAGCATACTGATCTTTCAAAGGGACTTTTAAATTCATCAATAAACATAAGGAAAAAAATGTATCTTTATTAAGCATAGACAGGCTCCTACACTAAGTACCAAAGGTGTAGCTAAATGTGCCCTAGTTTTTTTTTTATTTTTAAATGATGTTATTTGGTATTGTTTCTTGAACTAGGTTACTTATACTCAGAATTTTAGGATTGGTGATAATTTACAAAATTGTTCGATATGTTATATTATCCATTCCTTACTATTGTGAAAGATGTATTCTTGGATTTGTTTTAAAAAGATCATCCAGTTTAATGAGAAAGATGGAATATTCAATAGCAGTATGTTGGACAATCCTAGAGGAAATTACATGAGGCATTGTCAAAGATTTCCAACAAACAAACAAAAAGATAGAACTCAGCCAGACAAGATCATAAGCTATCTGGAGGCTGTGATACTGTGAGGAGAGAATGGTAAATAAACTTCATCTCTATGCAACTCAAATCAATAGGAAATGACTACTTTAAGAAAAGTGTTGAAAATTATTTTGAGGCTATTCCCAGGTTTTAGCACATGGATGCAGTTTTCAATTAGTAGTGACTGCTGGTGGTAGGGGAGAAGAAAGTTCAAATATTTATTTACCATGCTGCTTGTTGTGAGATAATGATGACAATAAAATGGTGTCAGATATGTCTTTTATATTTCATAGTGCCTCACACAGTTAATGATGAAAAATATTTTTAGATTTTTTTTATCCCAATACTGAGTACTAAACAGTTCTTTATTATACCTAACTTATAATGAAATACTCTATTTAACATATTATATCCTTATATAGATGATGTATTACAGAATTGTACACCTGAAACCTATGTAACTTTGCTAACAAATGTCACCCCAATAAACTTTAATTTAAAAAAAATAGTATATCCTTATAAATAAACCCTAAGTGTCTTCTACGTCCAAAGTTTGATTCTATGATAGCCACTTATACTAATGTGATTTTAAGTAAGTAGAAACATTTCTTTCATTTTTAACAAGATGATATTATTGTTTTATTTATTTTATAAACTCAAATTCTGACTGCTGTTCATGTTTCAAAATGATTTTACAAACACATATGTTTTATAGCTTCTTAAAAATCCCTAAATTAATGGTACATTTTTAAATCTATTAATTTCTTAAACCATAAAGCCTTCTAAAACTTAGAATTACAAGTATATTAACTATAGTCCAAAATTATGATAATTAGTACTAAAATTTCTTTAGAACATCCCAACTTTGCTATAAGAACACCTGAGTATAACTAGGAGAATCTAAATTCAATTTGTTCTATTCAGAGCAGGTAAATTTTACCTCGGCTGTCCCAAAGGGCTGATAATTAGCCAACATTTCAATGAAAATATTAATGTTTCAATTATTGTTTTAAATTTGGAAGCATTAATTTAAAGGCTGAAAATACTCATAAATGATTAAAGATTAAAGACTTAAAATAAAAATATAATTTTGTTACAAATAAGAATATAGTGAGAGGAATCAAAAAGACATATAACCAAGTAAAAATCATGTTCTTCACTATAAGTTAAAACTGAAAACAATAAGCAGAATTCTAGTTCATAAATAAAGTTTGTCATAATTGTAAGGTCAAGAACTTCTTAGAATCTCAAGCAGGGGTTTTTCCACACTCAACAAATTTTGTGTGATAACATTGAAATTTTTAATTGTATAATGAAAATGTACAATTTTCCTTGATTGTTGTTGATGAAATTACCAAAGAATAAGGTTCCCAATGAGTTAAAAAAAAAAAATCCAACTTTCTAATGTCTCTTTCTTGCATACATGGTAGGTGACACTCTTTTAATATTGCAATTTTAATTTAATGTTTAAAGTCTAAGCCACAGAAACTCTGTTCGTTGGTCATATTGTGAATATCTAAGCTCTCTAGAATCTGGTAAGGCAGACCTGAGGTCCTTTATCTGATTCTTAAACTCCTTCACAATGGATTTTTCCACATAAGACTTTCATACTACCACTACTGGAAGAGAAAAATGAGAAGCCCCAATTAAGATATTATTTTCTATTAATTAAAACAACCAACTATCAAAGTATCATCTATTTGTTGGAAAATAAGTCATATTACATTTTGCATCATTTGACAATAAAAAACTTTCATTGTAAATCATAATGCAGTTATAAACCTGGAAGGGACATTAGCCAGGGGATCTTAATCTAAAATCCAAAAAGTTTCTAGGCTCAGAGCACCTGTGAGCCTTCTAAAAATGTAAGATATTTTATGTTGAGGAACATGTTTCTAATTAGAGGATTCAGAAAGAGAGAGGACAAAAAGAGTAAAAAGTGACCCGAGCCACAGAAAGAATGGAACATGCCATCGACTGGGAAGGGATGGCTTCAAATCGAGCTGGGAGGGTGGAAGGCAACTGTTTAGTTTTCTATGGGTTAACTCTGTCTATTCGATAAATTAAACCCACCTGAAGTAACTGGACGTAGGATGTTAAGAAAAGCAAAACAAACAAACAAAAAATCAGTGTTTGGGTAAGTAACAATGCTGTAGGGATATGCTACAAAAACCATAACACACATTCCTCCTGAGGGGCCATTTCCAGCTTTGTGCACATGTTAATCTAGTTTTCCTCCCAAGTGCTTTTCAAGGCAAATATATCTGTTTTACCTTTGAGAAAGAAAACATTTTCCTCCCACATGTATTTTTATTGTTGTACCAGTGATATATAGCTATTAAATATGGTTATAAATATTTAAACTATTAATGCTTGTGTTACACATTATAAACAGCTTTATGAGTTCACCAAGCACTGTAAGTGATATACTCTGGTTCCCTGAGGAACAGTGGATAAAGTCATTGCCACGGAGGAGGACATAATGTGCTTCTACCGGTGACAAATGAGTGCTATGTCAGTACCAAATGCTACACTGAGTTTATTTTAGTCAGTAAAATTGGTGGCAAAGAGATGATATGATGTAAATTGACCTCATCTAACTGATAGCACACTGACTAAAAAAAAAGTTCAAATTCTTATGGAGTTAACATTACAGCAGAGTAACAAAATAGTGGGTGTGTTGTTTTGTTTTCAATTCTACCATTAATGTAAAAGAATGTATCCATGACATTGTTTATTCAAGAACCCTACATACCACATTTTGAATTTTTCCACTTTGATCTATTTCTCCTTTTTCTGCCCTCGTTTTGTAATACTCTTCTCTCTTTAGAGGGATTTCTCCTTCTTATCTTTAGGATCACTGCTACAGGGTAAAATAAATGAGTCATGTAGGTAGACAGCTATAATATAAGGTGCAGAAGGGAAGATAGGCCAACTTGACAGAGGTCCAGCTCCCTGGGCACAAGCTGGGTGGCCCTCCTTCTATTGGTTACTTAATCTCCATGAGTCATGATTGTGTTACACGTAGCCATTACTCTTTCTAAGTCTCAGCTTTCTCATGTGTAAAATAGAAATAAAACACAACTTAACAGTTGTAAAATTAAATGAATAAATGTAGAGAGTTATTGAGTATAAGATAGTATATTAATCTAATTAAGATAATATTATAATAATTGCCATTCTCTAATTACAATAAACATGTGTAAATGGGCCGTAGGCTAGTTATATTTTTGGCCCTTAGCTATTGAGTTCCTCGCTGTATACTTATGGTACATTGTCTCTAATCTTTATAGCAACTCTGAAAAGCAGCATTATTTCTCCATTATATAAGGAACTGAGGCTAAGTTTTAGAGAAGTGATGTGCTCAAAGTCACACATATTGAAAACAACAAAGGCAGATACCGGCCCTGGCCTAGTCTGCCTTATGCCAAAACCTGTGCCCAAATAATACATGGACAGTGTAGATGCCGACCACTGTGCTGTACTCCTGAAGCTGAATAATACTGAATATCAACTATAATTATATATATATAATTATAGTTGATATTCATTATATATATATAATGTTCACAGGATGTGGAGTACAGTGTAGGGAATAGAGTCAATGGAATTGTAACAGCTATACATTATATCAGAGGGATAGTAGATTGGGGGAGAGGGGTTATCACTTTGTGAGGGGTGTGTCAAACTATTACATTGTTTTGTACACCTGAAACTAAAACAACAACAACAACAAAAACCTGTGCCCAGTTCCTCACCCGCAAAGACAGAGGAGAGGTGAGTAGGGTGAGGGCCCTTGACTGAGCAGCCCTGAGCTTTGCCATCCTGGGCCCCAGGCAAGTCCTAGAATGCAGTGTTCTCATCCCTACGATTATACTAAGTGATCTTTAGGAACCCAGGAAAATAATTTCCCTGAATGAGTGAAGATTCTGGGATCTGTATGTTTTTTAAAGTGTGGTTTGTTTTTACAAAGTCAATTACCTAATTAAATCCTTTGCTGTTCTCAGATTATTCTCACACAAGTACTGACGTCTACACAGAGAAGGAATTTCCTTAGGTCTACAAAGGCAAGAAAAAGCTGTCTAGAGTACACAAACTGTGTTTGCTCTTTCATTCTGTTCATTACATGCCTTAAATCTTCCCCCAAAAGAATAAAATAATATACTGCAACAAAAACACAATATATTTTCATGTACTTACATTGTCTGTTTCAGGTATTTTTAAAGAATAGTTTATCAACTATTTTTAATAATAAGGAATTATTTTTTAGTTATTGGCTCATTTCTCTATTAAATATGGATAAGTAAACTTGATTTAACTCTTCATTTCTACACAAAGATCAGGAATGTCCTCTGGGATTTACAGAAATGAAAAAGAATTTACGTTTCTTGCCTTCTTCAATACTCTGTTCATCTGGACTTAGACTCAATATATCTGGACTATATCAAGCCTCTTTCAGATAGAAAAGCTGCCTTACATTACCTAAAAGCCACATTATAATATTCTTGCCATTTATTTTTTATTAATATAAAGCCATCTATTAGATTTTATGAAGACACAAGAATAAATTAATTGTAGTTTCAGCCCTCAGATATTCTTAAAAAGAGATCAATAATATTTTTGGTGATGAAATACTATATTCAGAATTGAGGATAGGAGGAGACTTCAGCGTAGATTATTTTATGAGCATTTTTAATATATAACATTAAAATAGAAATTTGAGATGGGAAATTTTATTTATTTTTGGTTGAAAAGGAAAATTAACCATCGATACAAATTAAAATATTTTTTAAAAATCAGTATAATTCTCTGATCCCGGCTGCATCTTAATTTATAAAACTTCTGCCAATTTTGTGATGATATAGTTCTAATTTCATAAAAACTCTCACATTAACTAAATTAGTATACTGCATTTGAAGTAACACATGAGATTCTGTACAATAAAACATTATGTTGATTGATTGTGAAACTTAAAAGTGCTTAACACTTATTTAGCACTTTAAATCCTCAAAGCACTTTACAAACATTAACTAATTAATCATCATGTCACTGATGTCAGGAAGGTGGTAGAATTTCCATTTCTGAGATGAAGGAATTAAATAAAGTGGCCGATGGCAACAAAAGACTTTAGAAAGTCTGAATAGCAATACCTCAGGAAAGTTTCAACTAAATGACTAGTGCAGTGAGCTGATTGTGTGTCTATGATATAAAGAAAGCAGTGCAAGCTAATATCACACTACAGTCCTAGCTTTCTTTAACTATGATGCTTAAAAGAATATATGGCCATTGCCAACAATCCACATTTCCATACTAACCTTTGCTACATAGTATTTTGCATTTTTATAACATAAGTTTTTCATAATTAAAAAATTCCTGTGACTTGAATATAATTATTCAGGAATTTTCCATTTTTCATTCTCATGTTTTAGAGAAAACATCAATTCCTGGAAATGTTAAAAAAATCATTTAAAAACATACATTGACTAAAACATTTAAGTTATTCTCAAGTCAGAATGACTTTTTTATAAAATATTGATTTTTGAAAATACTATGAATGAAAATTTTACAAATTCTTAAAGAAATGCTATTCAGAAAGTGTCACAATTTAAACTTTACTGAAGATTTTCATTTGTCGTATGATACAGTACTATTCGTTGATCCCATTTACATTAAAATTCATACTATACAGACTCCAAAAACATATACACATTTGGTTGAAGTATAACGTAGATACAAAAAGAAATACAAATCATACAGTTCAACAAATTTTTACAAAGTAAGCACAGCTGGGTAACCACTAGATAGATCAGACCTCCAGACACCCCCTATATCCCCTCTCCTCGTCACTGTCTTCCAAAGGTAATCTTTGCTATGACTCCTATCACCATCAATACTTTGCCTGTTTTTGAACATTACATAATTGTAATTGTGCATATGTAGCTTTTTTTTACTATTTTGTAACTGTTCTCTCTCCATATTTTTGCAAGAAGCAAAAATGTTGTTACAAGCAGCAGTATTTATTCATTTTTATTGCCTTGTACTATTACAAAAATGTGGATATATATGTGGGTCTGTGTGTCTATACATATACCCACAATTCATTATTGATTCTTCTGTTGATGGACATTTGAGTGTTCTAGTTTATAACTATTACAGATAGTGCTACTATGAACATTTTTGTATGTTTTGGAGCACATATGTGTACATTTCTATGTAAATCTAGGAGCAGAATTTTGGGATCATAGACAACGCCAAACAATTTTTCAAAATTCTTGTTCCAATTCATACTGCCACCAGAGGTACATGAGAATTCCCTTGCTCTCCAAACTTTTACAAATAAAATTTTGTTGGAACATAGGCATACATGTGAGTTTACTATTTTCTATGGCTAGTTTCATGCTACAACCACAGAGTTGAATAGTTATGACAGAGATATATGTCCCATGCATTAGTTTCCTTGGGCTTCCATGACAAATGAGCACAAACTGAATGGTTTAAAACACACAAACGTATTCTCTCATAGTTCTAGAAGCCAGAAATCTGAATTCCGAGTGTTAACAGAGCAGCACTCTCTCTGGAGGATTTAGGGGAGAATCTTTCGTTGCCTCATCCAGGCTTTGGCAGTTCCTTAGCTTCCTTGGATTTTTGGCTACAACACTCCCATCTCTGCTTCAGCTTCACGTGGCCTTCTGCTCTCTTCCATATGTCTCTTGTAAGGATACCTATCATATTCAGACCCACCTGGATAATCCAGACTGGTCTCATTTTAAGATCCTTAAAGACCTTAAAGATCTGAAAAGACCCTTTTTCCACATAAGACAATATCAATATTTTCCAAAAATTTGACATGGGTATCTTTGGGGGAGGGAAGTTTGCAGCCCACAGTATTTAGTATCTGGCCTTTTACAGCAGAAGTTGATCCATCCCTGCATTAAAGAATCTTTTATTATGTTTATTAGCCATTTGGATGGTCCCTTTTGTGAAGTGTTTGTTCAAGTCTTTTGTACACTTTTCTACACACATACATACACACACGCAAATATAGCAGAAATGGTTCTCTCATTTTATAGCCCAAGTCTTGCCTTTTTAATCTCTAATTTGTGTATTTTGAAAAACAGAAGTTCTTCATTTCAATGCAGTCCAATTTATCATAAGTTATTTTATGGTTAGTATTTTTATGTTTTGCTTAAGAGATATTTTCCTACCTCATGGTCAAGAAGATGTTATTTTCTGGTTGTTTTCTGGTAGCTTTATTGGTTTACCTGTCATATTTAATTGTGAACAAGAATAAATTTTATGGGTGTGATATGATTTAAGAATCATTATTCATTTTTTACGTACATATTCAGTAATTTAGCATTATTTATTTAAAAGAACATCCTTTCCTCATATCACTGGAATTACCTTCATCAAAATCAAGTGACCATGTATGCAAAGACCATGTTCTGGATTCTGGACTTTGTCTCATTTGTCTATTTGTCTTTGTGCAATACCAGAGCTTCTAACTTACCATGGCTTTATAATATATAATATAATCCTGGTAGTGCAAGTCTGTCAACTTTGTTTGTATAATTCAAGATTGCTTTGGTAATCCTTGACCCTTTAAACTTTCCACGGAACTTTTACTATTAGTATGTCAATTTTCCTTAAAAAAAACAAAAAACTTTTTTTGGTCTATATTTTTAGTTAAAATTGTGTTGAAAATATAGATCAGTTAAGGAATTGAAATTTCTATTATATAGAATATTTCAATTCATGAACATGATATATCCATCATTATATTTATTTAGGTATTCTTTAATTTATCTCAGTAATGTTTTCCAGTTTTTTATAAAAAGGTCTTGCACATCTTTTGTTAGATTTATTCTCAGAAATTGTTTTGGTTTTGATGCCTTGAAAATAATATATTTTTATTTCATTTTCTAATTGTTGCCAGTATATAAAACTAAACTTTACTTTTGCATATTGACCTTATATTCAGTCAACTTGTTAAAACAGATAGTCTCCTGAAATCACAGACACATTATTGGGAGAAAAAAAATTGTCTAGATATAGATATATCCACACGCATCAATACACACACACACACACACACACAGCAAATATCTATCTGTGTGTGTGTGTGTGTGTGTTTGTGTGTGTGTGTGTAGACTTGTCTCCATCTAGACCACTACAATCAAAGTCAAAACATTTTCAGGGGTAAATTAAGATTTGAGTGAATGCCTTCTTGTACAACCATTAAATAAGCTTAACTTCTGGGCTTTGAATGAACTGTTAATTCAGGGTATCAGCTGGACAAGCCATAAAATTGTAATTTAACCATTAGTATCATTATAAAATATATGCTGCCATCAATTCAGATACAAAGTTTTTTTCAAATATTCCCCTTTGTAGGTTCCTGGGTAATATTGCTAGTCAGTTGGTTTGACATCCTAGCCAAATAAAGAACAAACTTAGATGTTGAAGCCAAAGAGGACAAAAGGAATTTTAAGAAAATTTGATTATTTTGTCATACGACTAGGGGAAATACCTGGATTTAAACATTATTCTGAATTTGGGGGGCTTCATATTAACCACACATTTATTATTTTTCCAGTCTCGTGAATGTTTAAGACATCTTGAGAAATAGGAAATTCAAGGAAGAGAAAATGCAAAAGGACTATATGCAAACATTTGAAAGAAACTCTGCCTCATTAGTATTTAAGGAAATATAAAATAACATTATCATAAGATTTATAGAAATTAAGAATGATAATCAAGGATGATGAGGTGCAAAGAAATGGACCCGTCACATAGTCTATGGAACTGAAAGAAGTACAACCATTTTGCAAGTGACATAAACAAACAAGCAAACAAAAACAGAAAAAGAAACGCACTAGCACATAAACATACATACTAAGATTCCCACTGAAGCACTGTTTGCAATGGGGAAACAAAAAATTCTTAATTATATATCGATAAGGAAATGGTTGGATTAATCATGGTATGACACAACCCCATTTTTTGAAAAATGTATGTATATTTGTACATATGTATGTGTGGATATTTTTAAACAAAATTAAGAAAATCTTTTAAAGATATACATCAAAATATTAATGATAGTAACCTGTGGAGATAGGGATTTTAAGAATAAGAGTGGGCAGAGGAGGCTATTCTGTAATCAGTTTAGTTAGTTTTAAGTTTTAGGATTATGCATAACTTTTCTTTGTTTTTTTATTGAATAAATAGAAAAAAGAATAACACTTTAGGACAATTAGATATTCCTGTACTCTACATCACTATCTTTATAAGTTTGTTATTTGGTAAAAAAATTTCTAAATAATCACATTGATTAATATTGCCTTTAATAAATGGTAGAGAAAAAAATTTGATGATTAAGCAAGAAAGTCTAATTTGGGAATTACAAGCTAGCTGATATTTAGGAGCACATAAAACTAAAATTTGTAATAAGATGGAAAAACAGACCACTGGTCTATTAATCTTATTACAGAATTTCCTACATTAACCACATTTGAAAGGCCCATCCTGGTTTTATTTTAATTTCTCACTTCCCCCAGTAATAATTTTTAATTGAATTTTAGGGGTATGTCAATATGATGACACAGTGCCAGGTTGCCATGGAGCCAAACACCCCAGAGGACTAACTCTAAAAGCAGAGAACGTTGACATATTCTTGCTTCTGTGAATTTCATGTCTATGTCAGTACTAACTTGTGCAAAACTGAGCTCCAAAGCTGAAAGTTCTTATAGAAGCACTTTGAAAAACATGGTTCATTTACGTAATAGTCTTATTAAAATTTCCGTCCCTTTGATTTTTCAAATACCAAATACATTTTAAATACTAAAAAAATCTGGTCTACTTAATTGATTTTTCAAACTCCAATATTTGTTTTAAATATAAGCATTTTAAACGTGTATAGTTGTGCACACTTCATATCTAGAGGACAAAGGCAGGAAAGGAGAAGAGGAAGAAGAAGAGGAAGAGGAAGAGGAAGAGGAAGAGGAAGATGAGGAGGAGGAGGAGGAAGAGGAGGAGGAGAGGGGGAGGAGGAGGGAGAAAAGGGAAGGGGAGGGAGAGGGGTGGGGGAAGGGGAAAGGGAGAAGAAGGAGGAGAAAGGAAAAGGAAGAAGGAGGGGGGAGAGAGAGAGAGAGAGAGAGAGAGAGAGATTCCTTGGCACATAGTTTATTTGCAACTTTTCAGCTTCTCTTAACTTTGCTTTTCTATAGCTTAAAATATCAAATTGAGTTTTGATCTTTGAAATTTTTCATAAAAATATTCATGGATGCTCTAAGTTCAGCTCAATAGCTATTTTTATTAAATTCAGGGAGAAATTCTAAAAAAAAAAAAAATTGTATAAATGTATTAAGATGCACCTATTCCAAAACTATAGAAAAACAAATCAATAGATATTTTAAAAAACAAAAATGGAAAAGGGAAGTTTTCCTTTTTTTTCATGAAATGTCAGGAGGTTGTGTTTCTGTTAATGAGAAACATTATTTTACCAAAGAATCCTGGTATCCTCATTTCCATTTATATAGGAAATTGATTAATACTTAACTAATTGGCACATACAAATGGGGATTAACTGAATTCACTGTTCTTCACAACTCAACGTCTATGATTTAGATCCTTACTTAGCTTTAAATCTTTTATTATTTTTGAAGTAATCATCTTCCTGTTCTTAGAAATAAAACATCAAAGTACATGCTAATTATAGCTTATTTGTGTCTCACAAATTAACTAATTAACATTACTGAAAAACAAATTTATAGTGAACAAAGTTTAACCCCCTGAGTCAAGCCTTTTACACAATATAGTAATGAGATATATGCTACCTAATGCCATTAGGTCAGATATACTTTGTAGCTAATAACTATAGTTAGGTATTCAGTTTTACTTCAAAAGCATAGCTTATTCTGATGTTTCAATGCAATTATATCTGTGACTATTGTGCAATTAGCTCTCCTAGAGAGAAAAGAGACATGGGGAGGTGGGAAAACAGAAAAATGTGCATGGCTAGAAAAGCAATTTTTTATGTAAAATCTCAAAGGGTTTATGGCATGCATGATTTGGTTGGAGAAATTCTATAAAATCAGTATATTCATTAGCTGACTAGTATATTTCAAAGCCTAAGATTCTGACAATGATAATTCTTTAGGTTCAGACCAAAAATCATATTTAGCAGTTCATTTAAAGGAAAATGGCTAGAAGTTCCAGGTCTAACCCCAATCCATTCAGATGCAAATTTCACCTATGGTGGGATAGTCATGCAGAATCAGAGGCATTTTGGGGGAGCAGCATTTAACGGTCTTTATCAGAAGTATTGGAAAAAGGACTTGCCGTTGGTGTTTGCATATCAAATATTTATTAAGGTGCTACTATGTGTCAGGGACTGTACTACAATCGCAGTACATTAAGAGTGATAAAGACTGGTGAGACTCTTACTTTAAAAAGAACATCTATGTATAGAAGACAGAACAAATGTGTACACAGAAAAACAAATTGAATGAATGTTGTGATAAATGTTTTGAATGAAAAAACTGAGAATTGAGATAACACTAAAGTTCAAAGATTGATAAGTAGAAAAATCTGGTAAAGGAAGGAATACAAGCAAAGTCATTTTAGGAAGATGTTCCAAGATGAAGAGCCTAATGTGATCAAGGAGCTGAAGAAAGGTCATATGCGTATGTAAATACATTTCTGTTTGCTTTTCTCTTATTAAGCTGTCTTTGGCCAGTCTGATTTCCAGGACCCTAGCGGAAGAACCTAAAATGGGTAGACGAGATTTTTCTCCTACCCATTTTCACTACCACTATTCTGTTTGCTTGCTCAGAAATTACAGTGAGGTGGAACAAGAAATGAGGCAGGGCGAAGGAGAGATGGGTGACATTAGTGGAGGCACAGTAGGAAATGTTTGGAAAGGAAACAGACTGGGTAGACGAGACAAAGGATATCTGAAACCAGAAGTCCAGGACTATCGCCTGACTCTAGCATATTCCATCAAGGAAGACAATGCGGCAAAGACGTCATATTTACTTCGGTGTATCACAGGCCAAGCTATATATGAAGGGCTCACACTTTGAATAAGATTCAACCCTTCCAAAACACTAAAGGGCGTTTTCGTTTCAGGGAATATTAAGGTCTTAAATTGTTTCGGTTACTCCAACTTTGCGTGATGTAGCCCTCATGTCACATAGGAACTCTCAGAATTCCTGGAGTAGCTCGCTCATAGGCCAACTGTCTTGGTGAATCAGACATGACCTCACTCTACAGAAATCCCAGGGTCTCTCTCTAATCAGAGAAAACCTTACACAAATTTGTTATATGAGCAGTTTGTTTGGGGGGTCATCATCTTTCACCATTCTTTTCTCACTTTCAGTATCCTACCTATTCATTCAGCTGCCTCCAATAAACAGTTCCTTCCTATTTTCCATCACCCAACTGAATAATGCACCAAACTCCTAATTTTCCCTTTCCCTCTCCTCTATTAAAATACAGTCACTGTCCATCCATTCACAGCCTTGCTAGATAATCTAATACACTAATCTATGTTCAAGCTGATAATGGTTTAAATCAGAGTGTTAATAGTGGCGTTCTGGAGAAAGCAGGCCTGACAAAAATGTTTAGGGCAATGCTGGGAACAGCAGCTCCTAGTAGTGAAAAGCAAGCCCTCTATACCTTTAAAATTAGACCACAGAGGATTGCCTCACCTTGTTCACAATGAACTTCAGGTCCTGGTGTTTGGCTTCCCAAATTATGGCGTGCTTGTGCTAAGAAAGAAGGTTTGCCTCAGATAGAGAGAAGGTTTTTCAATCCTTATGTGAATACAGAGAAGAAGAAAAAAGAAAAAACGTTACTGGAAAAAGAGCAAAACTTTTCATCTTTGACCCAGTGTCCCACAGAGTGGAAAACATTTTCTTTGAGATTCCATACACAGGTCAATGTACCACAGAAGCCAAGAGTGGTTTTTAAAAACAATAACACTAACCATAAGCCACCCAAGAATCAGAGACACTTTTCCACAGAGCAGTTTCTTCCTTCACATGCTCATTTTCAAGGCCACATGGGTTGGGGGAAAATTGTGCATCCTGCTAAAGTGGTTTTCAGTGTGTATGTGAATGTTTTTTAGTCCTGACATATTTTCCTATCGGTAACAGTGAAAAAAATAAAAGAATGTCAAGGGAAAAAAAAAAGGCTTAACTATTGCAAGTTTCAATATATAAAGAAAATTTCCCACCAGCTTCAAAATTTTAGAGAGAATGCTTAAAGGGCAAGCTTTATTTTGGCTATTTGTACTTTAAATCCCATTACCTAACCAAAGTGTGCTTTGTTCACAAAGGACATAAAATAACCTTACTATAAAACATCCAAATATAAAAGATTAATTATGCACCCTAGCTTTAATACCTGACTACTTCTTAGCCAACACATAGCATTCATTTCCTTCAAACTTTGACTTCAAGAAGTCTGCCCTGTAAGACAACTGTAAGTCATTCTCTCTTGTTGCATTACATCAATATTGCAGGCTTATGTTCTGGTTGCTCTATTCATTACATCTCTCCCCAAGTCAACTTCTCATTCAATCTTCTATTACAGATTTTAATGTAGTAACATGAAAAATGTAATGAATGATTAAGCATATGAATAAAGGATGAATGAATAAATTAATGAACCAAGTCCATTACCTGCCATAAATTCAAATGAACGGTTGTTTAGATAAATCTTATCCTTTGATTTAAGAATCACCTAATATAAAAATAAAACATAGTAAGAAGAGTGAGTGTCAGAGTCAGATTTTAGTAGGATCATTAGTCAAATAACACTCTCCCCTAGGTACATATTAGATCATTTGAAAAGTTTCTCAGACCAGAAAGGTACCATTTGGTATATTAAACTAGTCATTTACTAAATAATACCCTGTATATAAGAAAAAGTCATGTAATGATTGGCTGTTTTATAATCAGAAAGCAGTCAATGCTCTGGAGAGTAAAAACTGCCTTTCAGAACTATGGCAGTAATCAGCAAGGAGCTGCTTTTCCAATTTTGCCGATTCATAAGAGAAAATTATTATATTATTAATATTTTAAAATATTACATTTAAAATATTTAAAATGTTAATAATGCCAAATGAACTTGTGCGATTGGTACACTCAACAAAGCTCCCTTATTCATTCTCAATAAAATGCTATTTTTGAAGGAGATAATATCAACAATACCCTAATATTTTAAGTGATAGAAACTGCACTTAATACATTCTAGAACAGTACTAGTATTATCCTCTTCAAAAGCATCATCTCCTTTAATTCCTGCAATAAACCTTATGTGAAGAAATTATACTTACCCTTAAATTACACATGAGGAAACTGAAGCACAGGGAGGAAAAGTAACTCTCCCAAGCTAATTGAAGTTAGAGCTGAAATTTGACCGCAATTCTGTTCAACTTCTGAGCTCAAGCTTTTAATCATTATACTATGTTCTCCTTCATAACATGTGTAACCAGAAGAATGTAAGCTCCACCATGGCAGGTTGGCTTATCTGTTTGATCACAACTAATATGTCACAAGTGTTTAGCTCAATGCCTATCTCACATAATGGGTACTCAATGCTTGTTGAATGAGAGAATGATAAATAATGAGAATTTTTATATCAAACACTATGTCAATCTTCTCAAATGTGTTCTTTACCCTATAAAGTTAGAAGCAAGATATTAACCTGAAACAAAAGAGTACTTAAAATGTATGGAGTTAGTTAAAGTAGCATTACTCATGTCAATCACATGTTTTGATAGATGCCTCATCACGTGCATAAAGCAAAATTTTTTAGAACATTGATGATAGGTTTTATACCTATGATCTCTCTCCTGTTATTTATAATAAAAGAAAGACTAAGATTCTTTTTGCTTCAGTTAAACACATCATCATCATCATCATCATCATCATCATCATCATCATCATCATAAAAGGGTAGGCTTAAAATATATAACCAGGGAGCCAAAAAATTGTATGCACATGACTTGTATTCATCTTTTGTTATTGGTATATATTGAGTATAACAATTTTACTGAAGTTTTTTCCTCTCTTAAAATGTGTTTACATTTATTGGCACCCTCTGTATATAACATTAAGTGTATATATATATATATATATATATATATATATATATATATAAACATTAAGTATATAACATATATATATACATACATATATATGTATGTATGTATATATATATATATATATATATATATATATATATATATATATTTATATATTTATATATAACATCAAGCAATCTATTCGGCACAAAACTCAATACAATATGCAAATAGCTGCTAAGTAAAGAAGGAATTTAATGAACTGAACCAGAAGACTCATGTACATATTCAGGGTCTTTGGGCAAAAATGATCTTGCTCCCATTTCTCAAAAGATTCTGGTGAAATGTGTTATGTGTAGTATCCCTGCTATTATTTTTATTGCTTCATAAAACCAAAGGATATAAGCAAAGGGAGCACACATAGAATATCTATCTATGTTATTAGATAGATATAACAGATAGAGCAGTTAGGTACAGCAGGCTAAATGACTTTCAGGTTTGCAGATTATACTCAATTACTCTATTTGTGTAAACACCTTGTTCTTTCTTGTCTCCAGAACTTTTCGCATGCTAGTCTCCTTCTTAGAATGCTCTGTTTTCTTCGAGGTTCAGTTAGCTCACACCTCATTTCCATGAAGACGTTTCCAAGAAAAACATTGAATTGAAAGTTTGGGAGCAATCTAAGAATGAAATAAGCCATAATTTATGCATAAATTTCCCCTTTACTACTAACTGATATTGTAGCCTAGGCTTATGTCGCGTCCAGCATGACAAGAGTTGTGGGAAGCGAGAAGGGCGGCACAAGGTTAAGAAAAACAGTAGACAAGAATAGAGTGCAAAAGGGGCCAAGGGACTCAAGTCTCAAGGACTGAGCCCCAAATCAGGCCAACGCATGGCTTTTGTTATTTAGGTGTGGAGGTAAAAGAAGTAAAGCTTGTCAATCTCAAGATGTGTGAATCCCATACATTATAATAGGAAACTGATTTAAGCTAATCACCCTTGCCTACAGGCAGGGGAACTGTAAGTCTCAGGATAAGTACTTCCCCAAGGGACAAAACCTTTATGCATATGAATAAATGGAGAGCACATCATTGAGTCACTTCCCCTGCAGGCTGGGGGAAGGAATGCAGCCACAGAGGCAGAGGCTCTCCTTAGCTGGGGGCAGGTGGGGGGTTGTGCCCACCTCTATGGACCCTGCGAGTTCCCCAGATGGTCCCCACACTGCTGTGTCTGGCTTGGATTGTTCCCCCATCCCCGTGGGGAATCTTACCCGTCATTGACTAGCCAGCCATCTTTTGGGGCCAAACAGGGAGACATAAGGTGTAAGTACAAAGGTGAAGCAAAGTCCCTGAAAGGATCCTTCTCACAGACTCTCCTTTCTTTAGGGGCAGGTACAAGGAGACAGACGGGTAGGCTGCTGTGTGACAACAGGCTTATACATCTTGAGAGACAAAAAATTCTAAAGTGTTAATCCAGATAGTTAACTTCTAAAATATAGACATTTATCTCTAAGCTAGATAGATAAATGTAGATGATAGATGACAGATAGAAGATAGATAGACAGACAGACAGACAGACAGATAATCATATTTATGGTTAAAGGCATTTAAAGTAACAGATACACAAGAAGCTTCCTGCCAGGATTTCTCTAGAAAAGTTTCATCTAGGAGGTCTATTTCATCAAGGCCTTAAGAACCTATTAGATCTGAATGGGCAGAAAACAGAAGAAATGGCTTTTTAGACAGGAGGAAGATAGAAAAATTTCAGAAGGGGACAACAGATCAATATGGACAACTATTGATAAAAAGGCAAATTATTGACAACAGGAGAAAAATAAAATTAAGGTCATAAAGTGTCTGTTGATGAAAAAACTCCAATGTTAAATAAATTAGTACTTTTTGAGATGAGCTTGAAGATATATTAAGTTCTTAATTATGGGAACAGCATGATGAAACTGATATTCATTTGTCAGCAGTATTCTACTTCTTATCTTTCCTCTCCATCTAAATCTTACTTTTTTTCAATGCAAAAATAAGACCACTTAAAGGTTATTTGCAGGAATCATTCTGAAGACAAAAATTTCCAAGAAACGAACTCCAGCCAATAAAATCTGAATTTAATTATATGAGGAAAAATCAAAACTTGTGTAAAACAAAAATAAATGTTACAACTGGCACACAGTAATATAGAAAAACTCACTAATGAAAAAGCACATTTTTTTCAGGCAATAAAACTTAGCCAATACTTATGTGATGGAAAATCTCAACCTATAGCCACTTTGCCAGTATTATGGTGTAGTTTTAATTATCGAGACTCCAGAGACTTCCCTCATGTAAGGAAAATATTACCTAGAGATACAGGATATCAACTTTCACCTTATATATTATATTATAATACAACGACATTATTTTCATGGGATTTCACCATGGGAGAAATCCTTTCAAACAAATTACTTTGCAATTTTGAATATTCTTCTGTACATCAGGGGCCAACTCAATAATTCCGAATGCTTTGAGAAGGGAAGCACAGGAAATTCTTTCATCTTGTATTGGCATGTTTCCCCTTCTACACCATAATATTGCACTTAGTATTGGCCGGGTAAGCCCAAACTGGCTGTCCTGCTGCCCTCCACAAACCACAACCATGGCCATATTTATCTTATTTGGGAGGCTAAGTACAAGTGAAAGGTTCTTAGATCAGGGTCAATGATATTAGCACATTGGCAGAATTGATTGTGGTAAAACAGAAATGTCCTCTGTAAAATACCAAAACAGAAAAAATGTTCATTTACTTTGTGTTTTGGTTCAAAAATAATTTCCTATGATGTATCAGTTCCTCACTGGATACCAGCACATTGTAACTAAATTTGCCAAATCAAACATTATTTTAATCCCTTGATTGTTTTCTGTGTTCTATTTATTTACCAAGTCAATAACCATTGATTTATTGTATAGTTTCAGAATTTAAAATCGTGTATTCTAAGTGTCTACTATAGAGACCTGAGGATGATTCCTAGAGAGAATATTTTTGTTCTACTAATTAGCAAAATATTAAAATCATTTAGGGTTGTATGAGAGTCTACGGTGGCTTGTATAAATAGAGTAATTAAAGTTTAGTAATTAAAGTACCAAAATGTTTAAAAAACACTTTTATATGACATCTTAGAGAACTGCACCTACCTCACAGGATAAAATTATTACACAATGTCTTAAACCTAGTATAAGTTCAATAAATAATTATTCGTAAGTGTATTATTTAATAATGTGCTATGGTAAAACAAAGTAAGGCATCAAAGTCATATTGATATTACCTATTTTCAGAAGTACTTACATGTATTTCAAGAATAGAAATGGAAATTTTATTATCCATCTTAAAGATGTTTCTAGTCTGTCCTGAACTTTTAACTTATCCATTTAACATGGATAATAAAATTTCTGTTTGTATTTCTTTTCTTGAGATACTTATAAAAAAAAACAATATTCAAATGACTATAAGTAAATTATTATAGATAAGCAAACAATATTGGCGTATAATCATTTGGATATTAATATTTGAGTTTTTTCTCACCCTAATGGAAATTTATAGTTAACACACAAAGATTGTTATAGAATGTATTCTAAAGATAGATTCCCCAACTAAAAAATAATAACCGAGAAATAGTCAGAGGTCCTCCTCACTTAATTCTGACAAAAACGATTACACACATATTCTTATTTCACTTTCAGTTTAGCTATATATTTCATTTAAAGACCAACAGTTCTCTCTAGTCAGCGTTCCTTCGGAGAATCATTAAATAAATAAATCTCAGGTGCAGCTGCTCAGGTTTTCCAGAGGATAGGGGTTTATAAAATTTTCCACTGACAGGAAAGATTGAGAGGGGTAAAAACAGTGGGGAAAAAAGTAAATTTGCCAACTAGGGAAGCACTAGCACCTTGGAAGAGAGATATTAGTAAAGAAGTTTAAAAGGTAAAAATCATCAGACATTTCCTCCTATATCTACCAGCTACTGATGAGTTTGCCTACTAAGGAAGCATCAGAGATTTGCAAGACAATATAAGTAAAAAATGGTGACAGAATCCATAGCTCTTTCCCTTGTATTCTCTTAGAACTATCAGATACACAGTTATTGAAACCAGAGTTTCAGAATTCATCCTAGACCCTTTCTCTGACTCTCATCCATTACATTTAATAAATCGTCAAATTCTTCTAAATATTTCAATTCTATCTCTCATATTTCATATCCTCAAAGAATTCTCTCTGCCACTTGCCTATGTCATCAATATTTTTCACTGCCTCTGCTCCTTTCTCTCATTGTACCTCCTTCTTTCTCTAGACATATATCTTCAATACTGCTTTTTAATTTTAAATAAGATCATGTCACTCTGATGGTTAAGATTTCTGAGAAGTCGATATCCTATAGGATAAAGTCTAATCTCTTTGCACTGGTGCCCTGCATATATGGTCCGGGTCCCAGCCTAAATCAATCTCATTCTCCACTGCCCTCCCATAGGCACCTTCTAAACACATTGAGATTACAATATTTTCTCAAAGACATCATAATTTTGTGTCTGAAAAAAGTAATTTTTCTTACCCTTTTTATTGCCTAACAAATCCCTACTAATAAATATGATACAGCTCATTTATCACCTCCTCTTTGTAGCCTCCTGACCCCACCTCATGCCAGACTTCTTGCTATTTCCTCTATCATAGCACATAACACTTTGTAATAAACTGTCAGGTACTCCCCTCCTCAGCAGACCCTCAGTGCCTCAAGAGCAGGAATGATTTCTTACTCAGTTTTATATGAGTTCTGACAATTAAGTTCGTGAACTTGTTGCAACGATGTTGTTAACCTTTGTTGATATCAGAGGGATTATTCGTTAAAAATTTGTACCAACTGGACAAACAGTTCACCAAGTTTACTATTTGGAAGTGCTGAAAAGCCTGCATGAAAAAGTTAGACAACCTGAGCTTTTCGCCAACAATTCACGACTCTTGCATCACGACAACACGGCACTGTTTGTGAGGGAGTTTTTAGCCAGTAAACAAATAACTGTATTGGAACACCCTCCCTATTCATCTGATCTTGCCCCCAATGACTTCTTTCTTTATCCAAAGATACAGGAAATATTGAAAAAAAGACATTTTGATGACATACAGGACATCAAGGGTAATATGATGACAGTTCTGATGGCCATTCCAGAAAAAGAGTTCCAAAATTGCTCTGAAGGGTGGACTAGGCGCTGACATCAGTGAATAGCTTCCCAAGGGGCGTACTTCGAAGGTGACCATAGTGATATTCAGCAATGAGGTATGTAGCACTTTTTCTAGGATGAGCTCGCAAACTTAATTGTCACACCTCGTATGTGAATACACAATGTCTGCAATCATCAGCTAAATAAGGGTTCTAGAACTGAAGGAGTGGCATCAGTGTTGTCTTAGATTAAGGTGTCTTGAAGCAGAGCCTGAAATTGGATTTCCGTGCAAGAGATTAATTGGGGAATCTCCTGAGTGTACTCAGGAGAAACCTGTAGGGCAGTGAGGAGACAGGACATGGCCAAGAAGGAAGCTTAGTTCTGGAGCATGACCAGCACATCTGAGCTCTGTGTCTTTGAGCCAAGGGGCCCAGGCTTTTGGACCTCTGTGTTAGTTATTGGTTGGACTCTGCCAAGGGTTGGGGGACAGTGATGGTGGAAAGCATAGCCTCCTACTCCATCTGTAGGCCACAGCTAATGTCAGCCCAGAGTGGGAAATTCCCTGTAAAAGGAAATAACTAGTAGCCAACACTCATGGCAGCTGACCCATGGATGCTTGCACCTGGGAGGAATCTGGATAAAACAGCACCAGCTTCTACTACAAACATCACCACAATCACACACATCAGCACCATCTTCTTTTCAAAACTAGGCTATCTAGAGATATCTTTTTCTATTTCATATCTAATTGCTCTCTTATCCCAGTAATTCATAGCTCCACACTCTGGGGAATTGTGCTTTTCATTACCTGAAATATATATAACTACTAACTCTGCAAAGCCACACCAAAGAAGAGTGAGCTGTAGTGCAGTTATGCGGTAGTCGTTGTGCAGTAGTTCTTCCAGAGGACACTTCTAAGCAGATCAAACAGGAGAAAATTGTTTCAACATTTAGTGCTAACTACACGTCAATATAATTGAAAGGACACCAAGTCCCTAGCAGATATGCACTAAGAATATTTCTTTAGAATACTTATTCTTTACACTTACCATAAGTGACTTTTTTTTGTTGGGGTGAAGGAATCCTATGTGTTATATCCGAGATTTGATTCTCATTAACTTCACCACACATTACAGTAAATAAATGGTTGGAGACAGAACATGCGCAAGGCCTTGTATGGCTGTTAAGACTTTGTGAGGCTTTGTAATCTTTCCTGGAAACTTGTAACTATATAAATGGTATATCATCATATTCCAGGCATTCATGTTAGGATAGAAACATTTTAAAGGTTTGCAGCCCATGAAAACATTATTGTGAATAGACTTTTGTTAATATCCATGCAACATTTATACACACTTGCCCACACACAGATAGACAAACAAAACAAATGGAAATAATATTTCCATCACATTTTAGTATCTTTTCTGAATTAGTGCTTTACAATAGACAACTATTCCAAATATTTTCTAATGAACAGTGTGGGGTATCAGGAAACACTGGAGATCAATTTAATTCCCTAAAGGAAATTTTTCTCCTAGATTACAAATAAACATAGGAATTGAAAATGTGACAGAAAAATTCTTGCTAATACACACGCCAATTTTAATCACTAGCAAATGCAACGATGTTTGTAGCAATAAGAACTGCTGACCTTTTAAAATTCGATTTTGCACATTTTCTGTTTATTGTACTAGATCCTGACCACAGATTCTTATTAAGACATCCCGTGTTAATGAAAGAGAATTCTGCTTGCTTAAAGCTAACTTGGAGAAGTGTTTGTAAAAGTCCTATGTGATATCATGAGGCACATCAGCGATGGGTATGCAGGGTCCACAGCAAAGCTCAATGGCAGTCACGTGTAACTGAGGGCAGAGAAGACTGTATATTAATTCGGGAAAATTTGGCTCCACTCCAAGAATTTTTACAATCCCTAGACTATTTTTAAGAAGTTCTCAAAACTGAATCACACGTTGAACATGGGGGAAAAAAAAAACAGCTAACTGCATCCAATTCAGGTATGAAACTAAAGATAAGGAAATTCGGGCAGCCCTTGACGCTGTGGTTTGAGCAGATAAAAATAGAAAATGTGTAAACCTTCTGATGGTAGAAAAGTCTCAACATTTGCATTTTGTTTCATTTTATTCTTCAGGCAGTATATTAATGCACAGGGGACTACTATTATAATTTTCATTAACAATGAACACTCTAGATTCCAGTTGAATACATAATGTATTATTGAAACCTTGATTTCTAATTTTTAACGGTTGACAAAGCAAGTGATAATATGCTTCTGTAAAACAATTTTTAAAATGACCTTCTATTAAACCAGTTATACAGAAAAGAAGTATTTTAGTAATAAAAACCAAAATCAGGTTGTTTCTACCCAGATGAAATGAGGAGATGGGTGAATGCAACAATAAACTTAGCTGGATAATGCAAACAAACAAATTTTGATTTATTGATATTGAAACAAGTGCAGTAGTGGAGTGGACAGAGCTTAACAAAGGTTTATTTGGATAAATTGAATTTCAGACAAATGTAGATTTTGTTTTGATCATGTTATGAAAACATTTCTAAAATATTAATACACTATTTCTTATTGTATTTAAAGAAATTAAGCATACTTATCTTTCCTTAAGTAGTTAGGATTATTTTATAGATATAAGATATTTTCCTGTATTGAGAGAATTTTTAAATTTTCCCTAGACTGATCAAATACTTACTGTAGCATTTAAATGTTGCAAAGAAACATGCTCTGAGTTGTTGAAGTAAGTATGATTTTTCTCTTTTACTACACTTCCCCAGAGCTCAATATTTTTCTGGTCAGTGTTCCTTCTTTGATACATGGGCAGCTTCTTCATTCTTTGATATTTTTCACAGTAGCTATCATGGTTTCTAATTTCAGCTGCCATTTCTCTTGTCTGTCAGTGTTTTCCCTTCTTTTATTCACATTATTATTATTTTTTCTTTCTTTCTCATTTTCCTCTGCATTTCTTAAAAATTTGCATGGAACTTCACTTTCATCTGGTAAAAACTGATTTTGAAAGCTAGCACCACATATGTGAATACTGGTTATTTTTTCTCCTGTAATTTTTTTCATTGGTAAAATGTTCAGCAATTTTTGTTGATGTTCATGCTCAGTAGCCTTATTTTCAAATTATTTGTATGTTTTGGTTATTTAAGACAGTTGAGAATGCCAAACACTTGAGGGACTCTATTTACAGGTGACAAATTTCTTACCTTTTATAATAATGTAAATGTGTGCTTCCTTCCAAGAGTTTTAAAGTATTTCCCAGGTTTTCTCTAGATAATTTAGTTCCCTCTTTTGTTTTTTTATAAATGTTTCCATGACATTGATGTTTCATATCAAAATATTAAAATACTTATGAAAAATTCCTTTCTTTTAATTATATTGCTTCTATGAGAAGAAAGTTGTTCCTAAAAGACTTTTTTGGACTGAATAACTTAGAAATCTTATTTAAGTTAATAATAATTTATTACACACCAGTCACATCCTTAGAACTAAACTAGATGTCATTTAAAAGCAGGAAAATGATCCAGAGCCACGTTAGATATTTTAAGAAGTGCCAAAATAAGATCATTTCCTTAGAGGTAGTTCTTGCTTTAAAGAAGTTATATTCTGTTGATTTATGTTGGCTGATTAATTTATTGGTTGAGCTTTCAGAATTTTGTTTAAGACAGTTATTAGCCATTAAAAGAAAACATAGCACTACATTCATATTATTGAAACTAAAATAGCATTCTTATTTAGAAACTGTTAAAAGATAAACTGAGGCATATTAAAATTTTTAAGAGTTTATTTGAGCATAAATCTATTTCAATTGGGCAGCACCAAGTTGGAAGTGGTTTGGAGCACTTCGTCGACAGAAGCCAGAGAAAAGACTTAAACAGAGAAAGTGTGGAAGCAAAAACAGGAAATTATTGGATTGTCTATAGTATAAAGCCTCATTGACCGTTTGTGATTCGTTGTCCTTAGCATTTTGGTTTTAGAACATTGAGGCATTTACAGGTTTAGATTTTGTGTTGGTTTGCTTACATAGGCCACCATGAAATTAGAGCCACCTCTGTCTAATGGCTTCCATGTTTAATTAACTTAACAATACCAAAGTGTGTTGCTGGGTTGTTTTACTTCAGTGGCTCTTGACATAAAATCCAATCTATTAACTCATTTAAAAGGCCCTTCAAATTTTTTTTTGTTTGTTTGCTTACCTGTCTGGCTGACCTCTAACTCTACACCCCAGCCTCATTGAACCACTTTCACTTACACCACTTTGACATACTTATTATCGTTTCATTTCTTTCTACAATCTATTTCCTCTCTGTATTATTATTCTCTTCCCTTTCACTCTCTTTGGCTAACTTTGGTCCTTCAGGTCAGTTGAGCAGTTATCTCTCTAAAAAACCTTCCCTCTAAAAAACCTTCCAGATGCCCCTTCTTAAGCTCTGTTCAGAGTGTACAAGGATTGCACTACTTTCTTGACTTTCTCTGCAGTCTCTTCATTTAAGAGCCAACACAACCAATCAAAATTGAAGGCTGCCCCGAAATTCACACTAGTGACAATTTGCTTAGGATTAGATTTGGTTTCCTTAAAGAAAAAGCCAGGCTACTATTTATATAAGCTTTTATCTATTTCATTGTAAAACTTAATTTTTAAAAAGCAGAAGTATAATTTTGATTACAGGGTAGAAGCTAACATTTACCCGTATGAATTTTGCAAGAATAGGTATGAGGAAAAGAGTGGGTAGGGATGATAGATGAGAAGGAATGAGAGATATACATTGGAACTATTACTAATGAGGTGGCTTTTACCACATTCTGACTAAATGTAGTGGGAATACATTTCATTTGCAACTGAACCATTTATATGTTAATAAGGTATCTAGAGCAGTGATGTGGCTACCAATGGAATTAATCACATGTTTTCTATTTAATCCAAAGACACTATGGGATATGCAAATATTCAAATGTAATATTAATTGAAGCAAAATAATATGACCTTGGAAAAGTGGTCAACCAGAAATTAATGTTTATATATCCTAAAACTCCATTGTTTGGAAATAATATAGCAATGAGAGGAAAGGCAGAGACTTGATTCTACCACACAGTTATGGATAAAAATCTGAGATTCTCTGAGTAAAGACCCTGAAAAATACCATAGTATTTTTCAAAAATAAATCAGAAAGCTAGAGTTTATAAAAAGGAAGAGTGAATATGGATGATGTCTTCCTACAAATGATGTATGGAATATCTAAATGAGGCAGACATGCATAGTGCAATCCATAGAAATACATAACATGAATAAAGAATGAAAATCATCATGGAAGTGGAGTCACTCATGTCTATAAGGACAACAATCTGAAAAATGAAGGACAGATAGTAGATATATTCCTTCAGAAATATCCCCAGATGTGTTTTAAACTTTAGAGTAAGATCAGTATGGCTATTTAATGGGGTGTGTACTTGCCTATGAATGTGTGTGGATAGATAGATGATAGATAGATAGATAGATAGAGATAGATAAATAGATAGACAGATAATTTTTATATACTAATGCATACACTAATGTATGTATCTTATGCTTTCACAGAATATTTCTATTAGATATGGTGTAAACCTCTCAAAGCTCAATGACATAGCAAAATCTACTCATGAAGTCACTGTTCAGATAAATTTATGTCCATACCATGAATAGAATCCCAGAGTTGTATGTCTCCTTTGACTTTCACAACTCACTAGGAGCCATCGGTGTACCTCGGATTCATTGGTCTACAACCCTTTTGTCAATGTACTAAACTAATAGGAAGTGCTATAACCCAAAGTTCATATATGCACAATAGTCTCCTAAGAGTTGTTTTAAACCCCAATCTTTCTTCTAAATTATTTATCACACCTGCACTATCAGCCTTTTGAAGATAGGAATAATGCCTTAGAGTTTATAATAGGTCTGCCAATCTAAGGGCCGTTTTGAACTCATAACAAGTGATTTATAAATATTTACTGACAGATACAGCTTGAAATTCCTCCTTAAGAATCTAGCTCAAAACAACCAAAATGTCCCTCGATAGATGAATGGTAAAGAAGTTGTGGTATATATACACACAATGGAATACTATTTGGCAGTAAGAAAAGATGAAATAGGACCATTTGTGACAACATGGATGGATCTTGAGATTATAATGCTAAGCAAAATAAGTCAGATAGAAAAAGCAGAGAACCATATGATTTCACTGATATGTGGTATATAAACCAAAAACAACAAAAGAACAAGACAAACAAATGAGAAACAAAAACTTATAGACACAGACAATAGTTTAGTGGTTATCAGAGGGTAAGGGGGGTGGTAGATGAGGGTAAAGGGGATCAAATATATGGTGATGGAAGGAGAACTGACTCTGGGTGATAAACACACAATGGGATTTATAGATGATGTAATACAGAATTGTACACCTGAAAGCTATGTAACTTTACTAACAATTGTCATCCCAATAAACTTTAATTAAAAAAAATGTATATATGGTATACAATGTGATGTTTTGATATACATAAACATTGTGATATGATAAAAAAATCTAGCCCAAACAATAAAAGACTTAAGATAATAAAATGTATTATAAGTATGACTTTTGATTTAATAATAAAACTAGTAACCCATCATATTTTCAGAATTTTATATCAAATATGAAGCCAATAAAATCTGAGCAGCATGGCAGTATTTGGGGTGGGGAAGAGGAAACTGCAAAATAATGCATTTTTTTAGAATCTAAATTGAACTGTATCTTTGTGACAGTTACTTAGGAAATTCCAAGTTTTTCATGGTTTCCCTAAGTATGGGGTTTGGCAATAAAAAATAATCTGGCATTTATCTTGTGGAATTCAGGCAGCCACTGAAGCCCAAATAAATCTAATTTCCGTGATTCCCGTGATTTTAATAGTTATTTGCATCATGGAAACTGTGTGTTTGCTATTAAATTAGAACTATAAATATCATATAATCTGTACACTATAAATACGTAATAATTCTGGAATAACCACGTGACTTCAGTTGTTACAAACATAATCAAGGCTATGAATTCTCACTGTATTGAGGACTCAATAATTTCAGAGGCTTGAGGTCAAATGGGGCAAAGGTACTGGTTTCTATGCATCCGTCTCTCAGAGCTAATCCATGTGCTTTTTAAAGGAAGGTAGAAAAATACAAGAATGTGACAAAATGTTACTTTCATTTAAAACTCTAGGTATGTTCATATCTACATCTAATTTTTTAAATTAGCAGACAGAGACGTGTCCCTGACATGGTAACATAGGACAAAACATCCGAAGATCCCACAGCATATAAAACTCCAGAAGTTCTTTGTTACTTAATAGCATTTCAAACTTGCCCACCAAATTCCTTACATATAATGCAAACACTGAATTCCTATGTCAGCAAGTATCATGCCCAGAGAAGCATTAGAACTTTTAACAGATGTTTGTAACATCCCTGAAGAAGAAAGATAGGATGGAGATCGAAAAAGAACACTGCTCTTATTCACAAAAGTGGGGACTAACAGAGTTCTATGCTGATAGGAAAACTCATGTAGAAAAACATGAGTCATTGATGTTTAGCATCATCAAGCAAAGACACCTTTGGCTCTCCTTGTAAGTTATATCCCATCCCCCTTATTTTGTCACTTTGTGTTCCCTTTTCTATCTCAGAAATTTAGACATTTTTTTTTAAAAAAAGCATTAGCATTTCTGTATCTTTATATTGAATGTTAATATTTTAATGCTAAAAGAGACCTTGGACATTGACTAGCCTAGATCAGCAGATGAAGCCCATAGTAGGCCTCCACCCCAGATACTGACTCCCCATTTCCCTTCTCTTCCCAGAATGCTAGCTGCCAGTTCAGTGTAATAAGACTAAAAGGAAGAGAAATGATATAACAGAAAAACCCTCATTTTTTCACTGATAGAAATTCAGGAGAAAAGGGGCTTTACCCAGAGGCCAAAAAGTCAAAATGGGTTAGGGATTAAAAATACAAAAAAAAAAAAAAAAAAAAAAAAGTTTTTCTATACTCACACACTTCTGCTATGGTCTGAATGTTTGTGTCCCCCCTAAATTCATATGTTAAATCCTAATGCCCAATATGATGGTATCAGGAAGTGAAGAATTTGGGAGGTGATTAGGTCATGAGGGAAAAGCCCTTATGAATAAGATTAGTGCCCTTAGAAAAGAGGCTCCACAGCAGTTGCACCAATCTGCATTCTCACCATCAGTGCATCAGGCAGTGTGGAGGTTCTTCAAAATATTAAGAATAGGATTTCCATATGACCCAGCAATCCCTCTCCTGGGTATCTACCAAAAAAATCTGAAAACATTTATCCATAAAGACAATGTGCTCCAATGTTCATTGCAGCTTTATTTAGTGGCCAAAACATGGAAACAATCAAAGTGTCCTTTGATTGATGATTGGATAAAAGAGTTGTGGTCTATATACACAATGGAATACTACTCTGCCATAAGAAAAGATGAAATAGTGCCATTTGCAACAACATGGACGGATCTTAAGATTATTGTGTTAAGCGAAATAAGTCAGACAGAAAAAGTCGAGAACCATATGATTTCACTGATATGTGATATATAAAACTGAAAACAACAAAATAACAAGACAAACAAATGAAGAAGCAAAAACTCATTGACACAGAGAATAGTTTAGTGGTTACAAGAGGGTGAGAGAGGAGGGGAGTAGATGAGGGTAAAAGGGATCAAATATATAGTGATGGAAGGAGAACTGACTCTGGGTGGTGAACACATAACATAATATAAAGATGATATAATACAGAATTGTACATTTGAAACCTACTATGTAACATTACTAACAATTGTCACCTCAATAAACTTTAATTTAAAAAAAAGAAAATAAAAGAAAGGAGGCTCCAGAGAGAGCCTTCCTCCCTACCACCCAGTGAGGACACAGCAAGTAGTCAATAGTCTGCTACGTGCAAGAGGGCCATCACCAGCCACCACACCAAATCTGTCAGTTCCATAATCTCAAACTTTTAGCCTTAAAAACTATGAGAAATAAATTTCTGTTATTTATAAGCTACTCAGTCAGTGGTACTGTTAGAGCACCCTGAACAAACTAACAGATTCTAACACCAAATACGTAGGTTTTCTACACCAAGCGACTGTGTTTTTCAGACACCAACTGGGTATAATACAATTTAACTCAACTATGATGTTACCTACCTGGAGTTAACACAGACCCCACAGTTTAAGGGGCTTAGTTCCACGCAACTGCCCCCATTTCAGATGCTAATCACAAGCCTCAAGTTGTGACCCATACTTCTGCCCAACCTGCTATAAATCATGGCCTCCTACAACCCCCTTCTCTGTCCAATAATTTGCCAGAATGGCTCACAGAACTCAGGAAAGTACTTTACTAACTAATCTAGTTTATCATAAAGAATGCAACATAGAAAAGCAAAATGGAGAAAATGCATAGGACAAGGTGTGCAGAAGGATCACAGAGCTTCCAAACCCTCTCTGGGCACACCACCCTCCCAGCATCTCAATGTGTTCACCAACCCAGAAACAATCTAAACCTTATTATTTAGAGTTTTTATGGAGGTTTCAATATGAAACCATGACTGATTAGGTCATTGGCCATTGGTGATTGAACTCAATCTCTGGCTCCTCTCGACTTCCCAACTTCCCAGAGGTTGTGAAGGTGGGGCTAAAAGTTCCAATCCTCTAATCTTAGTTGGTTCCCCTGGCAACCAGCCTCCATCCTCAGGTTCTTTCCAAAAGTCGCCTCATTAACAAAACACAGATGTATTTGCAAGGGGCTTGTTATGAATTTAAAAAGACATTGCTTTTACTTTTATTGCTGTAGAGCTGCCTCAGGAGCCAGGGACAAAAAAACAAACATTGTAACAAAAGATGCTTCTTTCACTCTTATCACTTAGGAAATTATAAGGGTCTTAGGATATCTGGCCAGGAGCCATGGATGCAAGCCCAATATATATTTATTATATCACAATATCACAGGAGAGGTAAAGCAGGGAAAACCTGGCTTCCAACTTAATGCATGTTTAATATTTAATAACACATAGGACAAAATAATTGTAATTTAGTATGTATAATTATGATTTAAAATGAGCCATATGTAGTAAAATATGACTTAATATACTTCTAAAAAACAACTATCCTGAAAGGGAAGTGGGAGTAGGCTGCAGATGAGTAGGCAAGCACATGAATGAGTCACCCCAGAAAACCAGAGGCTCAGGATTCAGCTGACATCTGAGAAAGGACTGTACTCTACTGGGCAAAATGAATGTGTTCCGCATTAGCCAAATTGTGAAGTGCATGGCACAGTCGCCAGATTACCAAGTCTTCTCAAGCCTTCTGAGCCCAACTGCAAGGAGTTAGGGTTATTAAGCAGAAAACCACATGCCCAAAATGGCATCACTTGTGCCCATGTTACCAAACATACTAATGGCAGTTTCAACCTCCCCCAGAAACATAATCAACCAGTCTGGAATTTTCTGGTCAAGCACCGATAAGCAATCTGTCCTATGGGTCCTCTCCATCTCTGCCATTCCCTCCCAGAAAGAAGAGACAAGTTACATGACAACACACACACACACACACACACACACACACACACAGGCAAAAAACAAACAAACAAACAAAAAAAAAAACAACCTTACCTTATCTTTTCCCCCAAAGAAAAAGTGTACATTCCAAAAAACAATCCTTTCTTTTCTTTTGCTAAAAGCTTCCATGTGTCACCCTTTTTCCTATTAAAAAAACCTTCAATTTGGTACAATCCCTTGGAGCACGCTTCTAGTTGCTAGACGGGATACTGCCCGATCCACGAATAGTTTGATAAAGCCAATTAGGTCTTCAAGTTTACTCAGTTAAATTTTGACACTTAACAGGGTTCAACTACAAAGTTAAAAGGAAAGGTCCACAGATCACCACTCTCATGTCCGACACCAACTACAAGTTCAGAGATTTCCCAAGACCACCCTCAGGTACAATAAATCACAAGATACACTCACAGAATTCACTGAATCCATTACATTAACAGTTAAATTTATTACAAGGAAAGGATGCAAAGTAAAAGTAGCCAAAGGAAGATTTGCATGGGACAAAGTCTAGGAGGATTCCAGATATCAAGTTTCCATTGTCCTCAGAGCACATCACCTTCTTGGCATTGATGTGTGACAATGCACACAAAGTGCTGTCAACCCTGGAACCTTACTTGATCTTCAGTATCCAGAGGTTTTATTGAGGCTTAATTACCTAGGCATATTTGATTGATTGCTTGATTGATTAATTGCCCACGTGTTTGAACTTAGTCTTTTGGTTGACTACTACTGCATGACCCAAAGCCCCAACCCTAAATGATCTTTCTGGTGCGACCAGTTCTTACCTTAAGGCTATTGGGTATGACTTACACCACCCTATGTCACCTCATTAGCACAACGTATCAGGTGTGGTCCAACAGACCCATCAGAAATAACAAAGACACTCCTACCACTCAGGAAATTCCAAGGATTTAGAAGTTACCTCCCAGGAGCAAGAACAAAAGTCAGACCTTTCTTTGGGGAAGGCCAAATTCCTTACTACACAGTGTGTCTGTGTCTGTCCTTGGGCTCTGCAAATTGACTGCACACAAAAGGCCCAAAATATTACAAACGTGAAGTTAGTCAACATTCTCACAAGAAATGGGGGTTTCTTGAACCAACAAAAAACTCATTTTCTTGGGATTGTGGCAGAGAGGGCAAAAACAGCTTCTAGGAGCACTTGTTTGAAATCAGATGGTGTGAACTTCAGAAAAAGAGTGATGAGTTTAGATTCTAAAAGAAGCCAGGTATCTCATAAAGAGATAACAACTTTATTTACTGTTTGATAAGGCCCAAACTAAAGAGGTTGGAGTGGCTGTGAAAATTCTGGGAACTGGAACCAAGGAAATGAACAGACTGAAAGTGCTCCTTACCCAGAGACCAAAAGGGGGAACCCACATTAGGGTGGGAGAGAACAGGGGAAATATACTAGCATCAGCCTGACAATCCCAGGTCTATAATCCACAACTGGATGGCAATAGGACATTTAGCCAGGAGAACAGGACCTAAGAGCAACACAAGCCATGTCTATGGGGATCCACAGAGATTTTCAGCATAGTCCTTCTGTAACTGGACCAAAGTCTGTGTGCCCAACTCTGCAAAATGCCAAAACTCCAAACGTCAGAATTTTTAGCAAGGAAAGCTTTATTGATCGAGAACATCCCAACCAATAAGATGAGATTCCTAGTAGTTCATCAAATCCATCTTAAGAAAGTACAAATATCAGGCTTCTTTTATGCCAAGGGAAGAGGAAAATGGGAGGGACTGTTTCTGTAAAATTTAACCTGCAAGCAGCATACCTCTAATTATTAGCATGTCTCCATGCAAAAATAAGGAGGAGGTATTTAGCCTGAAGGACACGGAATGAGGCAGGTTTGAACAACATGAAGTGAAAGGTGGACCGAGCATTTCACTGTTATACTTTCTCCCAAGTGATTATTGTACAAACCTTAAACTGAAAAGTAGAATGGTGATCTTAAGGGGCTGTAACCTATTTTGTTTCTAGATTTGAGTAGATTATAGGATCTTTTAAGAAGATGGAGAAGTAAACTGAAATCCCTGGTCCAGAATAAATAGGCTCCAGGTCTGAAAAGTAAGCACAGTTGAGATGTAAGTGGTAAAAGGCCCATGAGATTTTTGACAACAAATGCCCATTTCCTATAATTTTATAGGATTCCTAGCAACGAAGAAGTCAAGAGTGCCCTCCTTAATTCTGCTCAGGAATTTTATTAATAACAATTGCTTCGGCACGTTTTCAACTTCATTATTCATAAATTCCTCTAATCCGAGACCTTGACATAGGTGGAAGGGTTAGAGTTTTACCATACCAGTTACATTAAGTTCCAAAATCAAGTCAAAAATTGTTGTTAGCCATCTTCAGAACCAAAATAGCAATTAGAATTTTTTATTATACCAAAAGCTTTCAGGGAGGGGAAAGAAAAGTAACTCCTATTCAAAGAAAAATCAGGGACTCCTGACATAATCTAATGCTCAAAATGAAGAAATACAAAAAGAGATTGCGTGTCTTGCCCAAGGTCACAGTGCTAGTTAGTAACATAAGATCTAGAAGCCAGTCTTTCTGAAGTGAAAGCTTCCCTTCCTAAACAATTCATCTCAGGGTTTTAGATCTATAGTCTAATGATCAATTTCCCGGTTGAAATCCTTCATGAATACACATATGAATAAGAAACTAATCAAGTGATTTTCTTACCTTGCCTACTGCACATAAAGCTAGAAAGGCAAGGTCAGAGTTCTCTTAACCATAGGCTAACGCACGGTAAATTGCTTGTTAATACTTATCTCCAATCACATAATTCATATAAGGACATATTAAACCATGATTCATCCAGGTTTCCAGATTTCCTAAAAATGTATTTCTGTAGAACATTCCCTATAGCCCACCATCAACTTACTTTACAGTGGTAACTGAAAGTAACTTGCCCACTTTCTCCATTCACACACAGCCAAGCTTGAGGAACCAGAATGTGAAAAACACGCCCTCAAAAGGCTGCTCCCAGAACACCCTGTGTTCAGTGAATTGAGTGCTGGAACTAATCTGTGAAGCTAAGGCCCACTTTCTGAGTACATTTTGAAGTACATTTCTCTGAGTCCTTACTCATAGTGCAAGGTCTAGTTTAAATGAAAACTATTTCATGAAATCTTTCCCAGCAAACCCAACCACAGCATTTTCTCCCTACCAGGACATTCTATAGTGTTCACTTTAAGAACCACATGTTCAGCATTTAGCATACCCTGTCTTTAGTTCAGAAACACCTCAAGTGTGCTCTTAGCTCCATCACTTCTTCCTACCACAGGTCTGCTGGGCAACTGTGACCCTCATACTGACCCTTTTGTTCTCCAAGTTTAGGCGTGTGTGTGGAGAACTGGAAGAGACAGAAATTCCTTATCCCATAGCTCAGCTGAAGTAAAAGGGATTTGCAAAAAAGGCTCCCCAAAATACTAAAGGAAAAACAAAATTGAAACAACAGTAATAAATAGAAACAGAATCACAGAAACAGTCCTTTTTACAGTGTACATGTTTTAAACCATCACATACATTTGGCTTAACTATCGACTGGTTTGGCTGATTTAATTTCAGGGTATACAGGCCCTTCAAACTTATCCTCAGCAGCTCTGCTCACCCTGGACGCCAGAAGCCTAATCTGAAGAATATTCACCCTGGAATCTCTGTGCTGGCCATCTTTCTGGGTCCCAGACCACCTCGATGCTTCCTCTGATTTCAGAATGCCCTGCCTTGCATCTGGACAGCTACCCCAGCATAGAAACCCAAGTTCCGACTTTCTGTGCCCTGAGAAACATGTTTACCCTTTGGTAAATCACTTTGTCTTTGGTGACTCCCCCAACCTCCCTCCCAAATTCAAACATATTCACTTAGCGGATTCTAAGGGAAACCAAACACACACAAAAATATTGCAAGCTCTCTCCAGGCACTGACAGACCCTTAAAGCTCACGTTCATAACCCACATTTTACAGTCTAGTGACCCCGTGCCCTCAGACGAAGAGCACCACTTCCCAGAAGCCTCTTTCCGTATGTAATTCTCTGCCTGTTTCTCCCCCTGCACCCCTTGATCTTCACCCAACACCAACAGCAGATTTCTTAGGCCACCCACTCTCATCTGGCACTCTCATTACGTTCCTCTCTGGAAAGAATACTCTTAATTTTCTGTTAATTTGAAAAGCAGAGAAGATTGACATCCCACAGCCCTTCTTAGAACAAGCTGCCGATTCTTCCCTGTTTCTGAGAGTCCTCCAAGTGGCCTCCTTCAGAGGCGCTGCAAAAATCTACGCATTACAATTGAGCAGTGTTAAGAATGCATTTATATATATTTTTTAAATGCACCTCTAGTAAGAAAAGGTCATTTTCTTATGCTTTCTGTTGTTTTTTAAATTATTAATCAAATCAAGTTATTTGAGATATTAACTTCTTTTTCTCAATATATTTCCCCTTTCTCTTCTGTCCTTTCGAAGAAGACGGCAGCCTCTGTGACTCATTGGTTCAGGGGAGGTAGACTAAGGAGCAGCTTGAAAGCCTTTCTTACTTTGGAATTTCAAAAGCCAAAACCCAATGGGGAACTTAGAGAGTTCACAAACATAAATAGAGTAGCTTTGAAAAAGCATTATGGGAACATGATTCCCCCCAGATCACGAATGTATCCTGGCAAGGAGATGGAGGCAACATCTGCAAGTTTGCAATGGTCCCGGAAGTTATCTCCTAAACCCTCCTGAACCCAACAGTGTTGTCTGTAGGTAACAGATGGGCACAAGCAGCGTTGAGAAAGTTCCCCATGTCCCAAACATGACATGGAAGCAACAGACCATCACAGGATCTGAGAAGGCCATGCCGTGTAGGACCCTGAATCTCTTAACATAAACAGATAGCTGTGTATGAGTAGCGTGCACCCAAGCTGAACATGTAGAAGCCCCCGGAACGGTGTGTGTGGCACAGCTCTGGAGAAGGAGAGGAAACCCCCCAAAGGAACTGAGATGAAATTTTTCATGCTAAATTACGGTACTTTGTAGGAAGCACAAAGTTGCCTTATTTTTTTGTACAGCTGAGTTTGCGGAATGGTATTTGTCTTTTAAATCTATTCCTATACTCTGTTTCTCCAATTTCTTTTATGATATTTAAAGGTAAAGATCACTCTTAAACTCCTGTATCACTAGAGTTGGTCAGACAGCCTTGAATTAATTAGTACTCAGTGTTAAATTCTGTGTGATTAACATTACCAAATCATAAAATCTTTGAACTCGAACCATCAAAAAAACTTTATTCCAATCTCTTTATTTCATAGATAGGGAGACTAGAGCCCAGAGGGTCAAATTTTCCAGGTTATACTAAATCTTCATGTTTGTTTTCCTTCCAGAATAACCTTTATCTTCTAAAGCTTGATGGTCATATTGTCAGGTGTCTTCGTGAAGAATGAGCCTCATTAACAGACACCCCAGTAAAGCTACTTAAGTGGATAATGAATATTTAAAATTGTCCTCCCATGTCCCAACCTAGTGTTCAAACTCCCTTGGGGGAATGCTAAGGACATTGGTCCCAATTATCTTCTATATCCCTACTCCTGTGAGATGTCCCATCCCTCTGGACCACTGGCTGATGATCTATTATGCGTGACTGAATCTCTCAGCCTTCCTCTCTATCTTCAGAAAAATGTCCAGGGCATCATTTTTGTCAGGGTTTGTTCCACTCAGAGATGTCCCTAGAGGCCATTAAAACTAGAAGATTGAGAAAGGTCCAGGCCTTGAAGGTGTGGCTTTGCCAGATGGTGCTAAATAAAAGCCTGAATTGCTATGCAACCCCTTTGATGGGGATCAAGTGCATAGATCCATCCTGTTTTTAACTAACACCACTTTGTCCTCAGTATCCTTGCGGCAATTTTAATTTTTTTTTCTCTCAGAGTTGTGCCTGGTTTCATTTTAACCTGATTTAACCTATATGAAAGGTAAGGTAACCTACATAAATTTGAAAGACCAAAATGTCCTGAATTTGGGGTTCTATCCCTCACCTTTTCCCTTTCCCCTTCTCCCTTCTCTTCCAGGGTATTTATTTCCCTAATATATGCAATTTTCCCCAAATCTTCCAGTCTTTAAGAGTCTTCCTTCCCTGTAATATCTGTACAAAATAACAAGAAACAGTGGGGTCAGTGGGGAGAGAAGAATAGACAGAGCACAGAGGATTTTCATGGTCGTGAAAATACTGCGTAGGGCATTATAATGATGAATATATGTCATTATACATTTGTCCAAACCCATAGAATGTACAACACCAAAAGTGAACCGTAATGTAAACTATGGACTTTGGGTGATTATGATGTGTTAGTGTAGGCTCATCCATGTAAAAAGTCTGCCATTCTGGTGAGTAATGTTTATAATGGGGGAGGCTCTGCATATGTGGGGGCAAGTGGCATATGAGAAATCTCTGTACCCTCCTCTCAAGGTTGCTATAAATGTAAAACTGCTCTGAAAAAATAGAGTATTTTAAAAAATAATAATGATAAACAACAGCCCCCATGAGCACACTATAGTGGGAAATCCAGCATCTACATAATATTCCCTAGACTATTGACTCAAGCTCTAAATTTGGATTTTAATTTTAATCTCCTGTCCCATCATCTTGCCCACTGCAGCTGCAGTCTTCTCTACATACCCAAGTGCAGATAGAGCTCCTCCTGCATTTCCAAGCACACCATTAACTCAAGGATATTGTATCTGTTTTTACTAAGGGCATGGGAATTCAGTTTATTTCTTTCATGAGGTAGTTTAGAGCATTCTGTGCACATTGAAACCAACTGTGAGATTACGTTGAGTCACATTATCAAAGGAGCTAGCTCTAATGGTGATGCCTCAGTGTACATATGCACTGACACTTGTGTCTCCTCCTTTATCTTTCCTCAGGGTGTTGGTAAAAAGTTGTCTTCTCACTCTTTGGTCCAATGCCTATCACAGAGTAAGTCTGTGTTCCCATCAATGGAAAGATCTACTGGATTGGATTTGTTTTGATCAGCAGAATGATCACCAGGTGGCAACTTTACTTGCACAAGTTCATGGATCAAGTGCATGCTTTAGTCATGTAAATCATTTGAATCCTTTTAGTCATAGAAAGGTTAATTCATAGTTTACCTAATTTTCCAAAGGGCACATTCACCATGAAAGAAAACTTCAACTCAAAAAATAGTCAGTTATTATCAATTTTATTCTGTATGATCTCAACTTATATCTACAATAGTCATAAACATATCACCAAAACGGCTAGTATTTGAACAGAGCTGATTAAAATTAAAATATCCTAGAAGGTCCTTTCTAATAGAAAAAAAAAAAAAAAAGGAAAAGAACACTACTTTTTCTTTCCATTTAAAAAAAGTTCATTTTTTTTTCTAAAAGCTAATGATTGACAAAGCCAGAAATCAGTTCCAGGATCTTTGTCATGCTATGTTGCATACCTTTCATCCATTCATTTGTTCACTCACACTTTCAATATTTATTAAGGTCCTGCCACAAACAGGGTATAACAAGGTGATTATGACGACTGGGTAAAACAACTGACTTTTACAGTGATAGACACAAGACTGCTTTTTCCATATTTCAAAGAAACAATTCCCTTGGCCAAATAACAAGTTTAAATGCATTGATTACACAGATGTAACTAGGGTCAGTAATTCAATCAGAGAAGTGGGAAATAAGAGACGAAGGAGGAAAATTACTGCTTGCACTGAACTTACTGATACAAAGTCAATGATGAAACTTATAAACTTTGAAGAATTGTCCTAATATTTTCACCTCACCTTCCACTGAGAGTCTGAGGGGTGAACTTTTTGGTCATTGTTTATTTTTGCCTAAGCAAGTAGAAACAAACATCGTGGCAAACTTACAAAGCATTATATATGTATACTGTGACTCATGGAATGCAGTATTTAAGGGACATTACTCTAGAGGGGACACAGGGACCAGGGACAGAAAGGACACAAAATTGAAGTGATAAAAAATAATGTTCTCAAATGACAGTTTCTCATTGCTTCAGTTTGTGAAATAAAATCACAATTTTTAAAATATGTGAAACACACTTGATATAAACACATGAGCAAAATTGCATGGTGTAAAAAACCCACATCATTTATAAACTCGAACTCATTGTTTAAGCACTTGTGTGAAAACATGACTCAGTGTTACTGCTGATGAATGGCTTTACCCTAATCTGTAATTGCATTTAGACAAGGATATTGGTACACGCATCATGGTTAAGTCAAGTTCTGCTTGAATTAATACTCAATACCTCAAGCTTAGATTGTTAAAACCTCCTGATTTTCTTTCAGCCTCTCCACGAAAACAGATCCTCAGACCAGTGCCAGATTCATCTAATCTAAAACAATGCTTACTCTAAAGTATGCCCATTGAATGGCTCCCCATTGTCTAATAAATAAAGTAAGAAGTCTTCATCCTGGTATTTGAGGTTCTCCACAATACGGCACCGATCTAACTCTCTCCCTGATATGTGAGACCTCCACCCCGACTGCACTGGTTTTCTCACTGTTCCCCAAATAAACAATGCTGATTCCTTTCTCTTTAACCTTGTTTATGTTGTGTTGCTCCAGATGTAACCATGTGAGAAGTTCATGGAAAAATACAGCTCCTTGATGAAATTTGTCTGATCTTTTCTTCCTACAATGATTTTTCCTTTGAATTTCTGGAGCAGTTTCTCAGCCTCAACATTATTGATATTTTGGTCCAGGTAATTTTGTGTGGAGGATGCTTAGCAGCATTCTTGGCCTCTACTCTATTGATGACTCTACCAGTAGGAATCTCCGCCAGTAATGACAAGCAGAAGTGTCTCCAGATGTTGTCAAATGTACCCTAAGGGGGCAAAATCATCCCCCATTGTATCAAATCGTTATTTTTTCTATCACTCATATTGGCATTTAAAAATATTTCATATGTATGTTTCTTGCCTTTTAAGCTAGATAGTTTTTGTACAAGTATTATGTCTTATCTTATTCTGAATCCTTAACACAGCATTGTAGTAAATGCTCAATATTTAAAATTTAAAATTTTAATATAGAAAAATTAGGAGAAATGTGAAAGGTCATTTGACCCTCATTTTTTTAATGTGGAAATTGAAAACCAGAATGTAATTTGCTCAAAATCAATGTGTGTGGGTAGGATAGTTCTCCTTTTCCCAATCAGGTAATATTAACACTATAGTACATCTCATTGACTCCATGAGAGACTTAGTTAATTTCACATCCGCATGTACAACAAATAGTCTATAGTTTTATTGAAGATTCTTTATATGACTCTGCTTTAATAACGTGCGTATGTTTCTTAATATCCTTATAATTTTATATTTATAAAAATAAATTCTGAAGTTTATGGTATAAGAAAGAGACTCTGAAATTGTGGTTGAAAGATTAGACTTTAGCGTGTATAACTGTGTAATCATCAGTGAGCTACTTAACTACTGTGTCTCCACAGCTCATATTTTAAACTGTTAGTCCACTAAAAATGAACTAAAATAAATGCCTTGAGCGAGGGGACATTGTTTTGCTGCTACCATATCCCCAATACCTGGCTCAAAGTATGGCATTCACCACATATTTGTTGAATGACTGACCAACTATGGATATAATAAGGACTTATTTTAACTTATTCTGAGAATAAAATGAGATAAAATGTTTTTTTTTTTAGTCCTGAAATTGTCACGTGCTAGACAAATTCAAGATATTATTGTGGTTTTAAATGCCTAAGGAATTTAAATGTTTAAAAATAGTGAAGTAAGAAATCATCATTAAAATTTGTGAGATATTGCCAAAGCAGTATTTTAGGGGAAATTTTCAGCCTTAAATGCCTGAATTAGAAAAGAATGGTCTTGAATCAATGAACGCAGCTTCCACCTTAAACACATAGAGAAAGAACAATAAAATCCAAAGAAGAAAGGAAATAATAAAAGAGTGGGAAAAAATCAGAATGGAAATCAATAAAACAGAAAATTAGAAAAGAAAATTAATGAAGTCAAAAGCTGGTTCTTAAAAAGATGCTCCATATCATATGTAATCAAGTAAATGCAAATAAAACAGTGAGATACCACTATACACCTATTATAATGGCCAAAATTCAGAAAACTGACAAAACCAAATGCAGTCAAGGATATGAAACAACAAGAACTCTCATACATTATTTGTGGTGAAAAATGGAACAGCCACTTTGAAAGATAGTTTGGCACATTCTAATAAAGCTAAACATATTTTTACCATACAATCCAGCAATTGTATTTTTTGGTATTTATCTAAAGGGGTTGAACACGTTTGCCCACACAAAAGCCTGCACAAGAATTTTTATAACAGTTTTATTCATAATTCCCCCAAACTTGGAAGCAACCAATATGTCCTTCAGTAAGTAGGTGAATGGATAGATAAACTGTGGTGCCTCCAGAAAATGAAATATATTATTCAGCACTAAAAAGAAATGAGCTATCAAACCATGAAAAAACATGGAGGAAACTTAAATACATTTTACTAAGTGAAAGAAGGAAATCTGAAAAGACCACATACTATATGATTCTAACTATATGATGTTGTGGGAAAGGCAAAACTATAGTGACAACAAAAAGAGCAGTGGTTGCCAGGAGTTGGGTGTGGGGAGGAATAGGCAGAGTGCAGTGGATTTTTATGGCAGTGAAAATACAGTGTATGATACTATAATGTTGTCATTATACCTTTGTCTAACCCATAGTGTGTACAATAAAAGTGAACCCTAAGGTAAGCTATGAACTTTGCATGATTTTTATGTGTCAATGTAGGTTCATCCTTGGTAAAAAAATGTACCATTTTGCTGAGTGATATTGATAATAAAGAAGGTTATGTATGTGTGGGGCAGGGGTGTATAGGAAATCCCTGTACCTTTCTTTCAATTTTGTTGTAAACCTAAGACTTCTCTACAAAAAAAAAAAAAAAAAGAAAAAGAAAAAGTCATTTTTTTTTTTTTTTTTTAATCAATAAAACTAGCTGGACTGGGGGGAAAAAGAGAAAATACACAAATTACCAATATCGAAATGAAACACATATCACTATAGTGTCTATAGATGTTTAAAAGATAATAAGAGGATATTATAAACATATGTGAATAGATTTATTACTCTGGAGGGTTGCTCTCTGAGAAAACTGATTATCTTAGTTTCTCAAAAAATTATCTCAAAAAACCTGATAATGAAATAGTTCAGTGAAATAAACTATGCCCTTGGCACAATACACACATTCACGCGCATGGCTTCCAATCAGCTTTTTTACTATGTTACTCTCAAATATGAACAGACAGCCAAAGATCACCTGACATTTGAGAAAAAGCCTCTCACAAGTAAAAGAAATTGGAGGCAAGACAGAAAGCAAAGAAAACTTAAATTATGCTGAATATCCTGAGATTGAAGAGATGATCCCTATAATAAGAAAAAAAAAAAATTCAGAAGACTAACTAAATTAAAAAAAAAAAAACAACTCATAAAAAATAGGATGTGAGAAAAAATATTTTAAGAAGTACATAAAGTGTATGAAATCTCTTAGGAAATATAAGGGGGAAATCATGGAAATGAGGAAAAGGTACAAATAATGGGATATCAATACAGGAGTTCTACAAATAGCAAGAGCTCCTGAAAGAAAAAACAAAAATCTGGAGAAAATGAGATACAAAAAAATAATTCAAAAAGTTTCCCAGAACTGAGGGATTTTAGTTTCAAATTGAAAAGATCCACATAGTAACCACACCAATGGAGGAAATAAAGGCCAATACCTGATCCTATAATTGTAGACTTCCCAAATACGAAAATACAGTAATGCAAAGAATAAATGTAATGTATTTGACCAAGTATTTATAACACAAGGCATTACACTAGGTACCATGACACATACAAAAACAAGCTAAAGACCAATCCAATCTCCAAAGGCATAAATAAATAAACAAACAAATGAACAAAGAAACAAACAAGTAGGTGAATATCTCATTATCATAGCTACAGTCATAGGACATCAACCACTACATTCCCTCTTATCTTGTTTGCTGTCTTCAGACTTTTTTAGTTTTTAAACAAAAGCTACTTTGGAATGTCTCAGCCTGTGGCATTCAGTGTATGTACTGGGTGAGGAAACTCAGCCCCTTTCTCTTCTGAGCTCTCCTCACTGGTACACACATGCTTACATTCACACACACACTCACACACACTCTTATACACACATACTCGCATATACATATACATACACGTGCACACAAAAGTTGTACACACATTTTCACACACTCACATGTTTACACACATATTAACACATACACACACTCCACAGGCGAGTTGGATCCTCCTAAAGGACCCACTTCGGTAGTCAGGGAAGAAGGCTGTTTCTTCGTTTTCCAGAATAGAAGAGGATTGGGCCACCTGAGATTAGAAATGAGGTCTATAGTTTGTACTCTTGTTTCCTATCTCCTCCTATATTTTGCCAGACTTTCAAAAGTTTGCTTGATATTCAGATTAGTCAATAGTGTCCTCTAGTTGTTTTGTATAATACCATGCCTCCTTAACAGTTTGCAATTTTTCCCAGGGCTCCCACTGCTAGCTTTTCAATAGCAACCAAAACCAATTTTTCCCTGCTCTGGGCACTGTTCACTTACCACCACCAAGCCTGTCTCTGCCATTCCACTCGCCACCATGGGAGCAATTCAAAGCCCTTACCCTTCAGCAGATGGACACAGAAGGTGCAGCTCCAGCACCTTTGAAGTATGATTTCCCATCTTTTCTATAAAGTAAGACAATGGGGGGACTACGCTCCAGGCAGCTGGCTCTGGTTTCCTTTCTATCTGCATTCTAGAGGAGCCGTACCAGCTGAACTTAGGGGAACTGTGAAACAGGACCCGAAAAAATGTTTGAGAAGCCAGGAGTGCCAGCCAGGTACATATAATGCTTAATGCCTAGAGCTAACGTAATTCATATTCTAGTCAAATTGTCTCTTTCTTTACAATCCAATTTTTCTTTATATAGAAAGAGAAGAGGGAAAAGAGGGAGTATGTATTACTATCATTATTATCATTAAAGTGTTATGAGGAGACAACTCTCAAGATCCTAGGCAGTGGATTATTTTTATTTTTTCAGCATCACTCAGTCATTTACCAAGACAGCACATGGCGTGAACTTGACCTGTTGTACAGCCTTCAGTCTATTTCCACAGAGATAACCCACATGTAACAGATAATGCCTACATGACCTCTCCAGCCTACAGCAATGCTTTCTGTGTCTTTCATGTTTGTCACTACTCTAGATTAAGCTTTTACTCCTAGGCCCTTGTTAAAATGCACATCTGTTACCCAGGTTAACAAAAGAGCCCATCTGTTTGTCCAGAAAACAGTCTTGTGTCAACCTGTCACAGTGTTCATTGACAAGGCAGCTGGGTATCATGAACAGAGCTAGGTTCCAGCCTGTCTTAGCTACTCACTTGCTGATTAGAAGCCTCAATTTCCCCAAATGTGTTTTTCTATCACCAAGAAATTGTACTCACAGAATTGTACTCACTGACCTCTAAGATTCCATCTCACCTTAAAATTCAGTAATTCTATATTCTGAACATAATATATACTGTGATGCCTCAGTCACCAAGAACAAGGTTTATTTTAAAAAGAATATTATATTTTAAATACCCATACAACATATCCACATGTGCAATTTCAAAAAAAAAAAAAAAAGGCAAATAATTCCAGCTGGTTAAATTTAGAATACTTTTATTAAAACCAATTCAACAATGCTCTCTGGCACTATTCCCAGAACATTTTCATTTGATTGGGAATTGTTTAAATTTTAATCCATTTTAAGCCCTTCTCTCTCCCAATTGTGTTCTTTTTAGAATGTCGCATTTGAAATATTGACTGCAATTGCACTGACTCTCTTATTAAATCATGTATCTCAGCAGTGTTACCGCTACCCATTTGGATGTTTTTCCGGCCACATGTACAATGTGTGGGGCAGAGGAGAGAATGCATTTATGCGATATGGGTGTATTTCTGTGAATTCCCTTTTCCTTCCAAGAGCACCTGCCAGAGGTCCACTTGAGGCTGAAGGAGGTTAAATAATTTGCATAATGTCCACAGAAGTAAGGAGCTGAGGCTAGATGTATACCCCAGTCTGTCTCACTGTTTAAAATACATATTTGTTTAAAAGGAGTGATAACCAGAAGGTAGCATTGGATGAGTACAAAAGTGGTAAAGCCTATACTGTAGTTTGATCAAAACTATAACATCTGTATGTGTGTAGGAAAGACTCAATCAGTGACTTCCATGGTCCTCTTATTCAGTAATTGGAAACGGCATTTGGTAGCAGTGAGGAAACCTTTCAGCCTTAAATAGCAGTCAGCCCAACTTTTATTGGCCTACACATATCTTTCTCACACACACACCCCAAGTCTAGAGCAGTGCTGTCCAATAGAAATATAATGCGAGCAAAAAATGCAGGACACATATATAATAGAAAAGTTTTCAGCAGCCACATTAAAAAAAAAGGAAACTAAGCTAATTTTCATGTATTTTATTTAACCCAATATATCGAATGTATTATCATTTCAACATGCAATCAATATTAAAAATATTAATGAGATTCTTTTTTTCTTTTTTTTCCACACGAAGTCCTTGAAAGCTGGTGTGCATTTTATATTAACAGCATATCTGAATTCAGACTAGCCACATTTCAGGGGCTCATTAGACAGATGTGGGTAGTGATTACCATATTGGACCACAGAGGTAAGGAAAATGGCTGCTGGGGTTCGATTCCTGGTTCACAGGACTTTCCCTTCATGTTTAACACCTCAGCTTCACAGAATGGTTACCAAAGTACCACACATTATAGCAGTGTCGCATGCAAGAATAAGGAAGAGGTACCACCAATAAAGTCTTTCCCAAAATACCTCTACTGTGTCCCAGGGTGGCCCTTCATCACAAGAGGGGCTGGGGAAGTGAGAAATTAGGTTTTCCTAATTTCCAGTGGAAGAACATGAAGAAGGGGATTGGAAATAGAAATATATTTGCTAACCGGTTAGGTCAAGCACAGGCACTGATTTCAAAAAACAAACAAACCAAAAAACGTATTTTAAACCAATAAAAATACCAGGAATCACAGAAACACGCTGCACATCATTTTATAATATTTAACTAAATAATAAATAGGTTTTTCTTTCAGAATAACAGCTATCTCATTTAGGCCATTTGCCAGCTGCCATATTTGAAAGGAAAGAGAGCAGTGGAGCATCAGGAAAGAAGCACCTGGGAGAAAAGTGGTTCTCAGAAGACAAAGGTATCAACCTCACTTTCTCCACAGATCTTTCCCTGGTGAGTCTGCTATGAATATATGAGTGCACATACTGATCACCCAATATAACACTATTTGTTCAAATTCCTATTAAGCTAATGGCAATGTTCATTTTAATACATCACAACGTAAATACATGCTTCTCTTAACAAGTTATAATTATTCCTAGACATCTCTTTCCAAAACTAAATTATAGCAATAAATAAGTCCAACTAATACAACCCTATTATGAACAAAACTCTGTAGTTGCCTTAATGGAAAGAAAAAAAATCTTAGGCTTCAGAAAAATGAGTAATATTAGTTTTAACATAATCAACATTAAAATTTGGTTAACACTGCATAGAAGAAAACATAGGTACTAAACTTATGGACCTTGGGTTCAAAGACCATTTTATGAATTTGATTCCAAAGGCAAGGGAAGTAAAAGCTAAAATAAATGAATGGGACTATATGAAACTTAAAAGCTTCTGCACAGCAAAAGAAACCATCGACAAAATAAAGAGGTAACCAACTGAATGGGAGAAGATTTTTGCAAACAGTGCCTCCGATAAGGGCCTAATATCCAGAATATACAAGGAACTCATGCAACTCAACAACAAAAAAACAAACAACCCAATTGAAAAATGGGCAGAGGACCTGAAGAGACATTTCTCCAAAGAGGACATACAAATGGCAAATAGACATATGAAAAAATGCTCAACATCACTAATCATCAGAGAAATGCAAATGAAAACCACAAGGAGATATCACCGCACCCCAGTCAGAATGGCTATCATCAACAAGAGAAATAGTAACAAGTGTTGGAGAGGCTGTGGAGAAAAAGGAACCCTCATACACTGTTGGTGGGAATGCAGACTGGTGCAGCCGTTATGGAAGGCAGTGTGGAGGTTCCCCAAAAAATTACGAATAGAATTACCATATGACCCAGCAATCCCTCTCCTGGGTATCTACCCAAAAAATCTGAAAACATTTATACATAAAGACATGTGTGCTCCAATGTTCATTGCAGCTTTATTTACGGTGGCCAAGACATGGAAACAACCAAAATGTCCTTCAATAGATGAATGGATAAAGAAGTGTGGTATATATACACAATGGAATACTATTCAGCGGTAAGAAAAGATGATATAGGAACATTTGTGACAACATGGATGGATCTTGAGAGTGTAATGCTGAACGAAATAAGTCAGACAGAAAAAGCAGAGAACCATGTGATTTCACTGATATGCGGTATATAAACCAAAAACAACAAAAGAACAAGACAAACAAATGAGAAACAGAAACTCATAGACACAGACAATAGTTTAGTGGTTACCAGAGGGTAAGGGGGGTGGGGGGTGGGAGGTGGGAGATGAAGGTAAGGGGGATCAAATATATGGTGATGGAAGGAGAACTGACTCTGGGTGATGAACACACAATGGGATTTATAGATGATGTAGTACAGAATTGTACACCTGAAATCTATGTAATTTTATTAACAATTGTCACCCCAATAAATTTAATTAAAAAAAATTTGGTTAACAAGAACTAGAAATACATTATTTAATAGTTCATACTGTAGACAATTTTAATCCCTCTGTACAATTGTATAGCTACTAAATATTATGGTAAACTTAACTGTTGTATTCTAAGCTATTTCTGTATGCTCTCTCTCTTCACAAAAATCCTAGAAATATTTTCAGTTATCTTAAACCATAATATGACATGGCCCATTTCATTTAAGAGTAGAAAACTAAACTATAATGAAGTCACTTTGTATAATATAAATTAAACTTGGCATTTGTTAATTCAGGTTTAAATATGTTTGCATACATGTATATGCAGACATTCATATAACTAATGTTCTAATTATTGAAACAAACTACTAGGTCACCTAATGGGATTGTGTAAAACACAGTTGCCGTGAACTAGAATATAGAGCACACTGCATGGGTTTACAATTACAAGCATTAAATTCCTTAGATGAAAACATGAATGAAGTTAAACCAACAGAGAAATTAGGTCAATCGCAGTCTTTAACTATAATCTCCTGAGATTTGCATTTTGAAAAGGAGTAGAAATCCTTGGCTTCTGCTTGAGGAAGATAATCCCATTATGACTTCATTGCACTGTAGCAAGTGATAGGAAATTTGTAACACATTATATGAAAGATACATGTTGATCTCACCACTAAGCCCAGTTTCAAGAGATTTTATGATTGTACCTTAACACAATAAAAAACAAATAAAAGAACATTTTGTGCAACTTAATATTACCTCTAATACTGTTAATATACTTGAAATCCTCTTTTCTTTTTAAATGCTTGATGGCATGTCAAATAGTTACATAGTCCCTATACACAAGTGGATACCTTACTTCTATGTTCTATGATACATATTCTATGTGCACACTATAAATCGGTCAGTGACTCCTTAATAAATTCAGTGCATGAATTACCAATGAATCATACTTTCCCATCATTATGGTACTAAGTAAATATTCACTCAGAACTGTTAACACCACTCTGGGCTTTGACACAAACTACCATTCCGGGTGCTGATGACCAGCTACATAAACACTGGAAAGATCTACTATATTGTCATTGTGATGCATTCCTTGGAGGCCTTAAAATGATGCCCTGTCACTTGAAAATGACATAAGATCACAGTGTTCTATTTGGGAATACTGTCAAACTGGTGATTATTTCAAAATTTAAGAGACAAAAAATTTCATTCTAATTAATTAAAAAGAATGACAAACTCATTTAAATTCAAATAATAACTAATTCACCTCCAGCACCTCTCCTTAACTTATACACACAAGCAAAAGACCGTTCATAGAATATAGAGCACACGTTCATGCTGAAGTTTCTGATGAAAGCTTGGAGAGGGGGAAAAGTTATACTTAGAAGCATCAAAAAAAACTTCTTTTAATTTTTATTAAATTTATTGGGTGACATTAGTTAGTAAAATTATATAGGTTTCAAGCATACATTTCTATAATGCATCATCTGTCTACTGTACTGTGTGTTTGCCACCCAGAGTCAGTTCTCCTTCCATCACCACATACTTGACCTCCCTTACACTCCTCTACCAAGTCCCCGCCAGGCTTACCTTCTGGTAACCACTAAACTGTTGTCTGTGTCTATGAATTTTTGTTTCTTTGTTTGTCTTTTTCATTTGTTTCTTTCAGTTTTATATCCCACATGTGAGTGAAGTCATATGGTTCTTGACTTTTTCTATCTGACTTATTTCCCTTAGCATCATAATCTCAAGATCCATCCATGTTGTTGCAAATGGCAGTATTTCATCTTTTCTTATATCCAATTAATATCCTATGGCCTATATAACATCCTTTTATATATATATATATATATATATATATATATATATATATATATATATATATATATATATATATATATATATATAACATATCTTCTTTATCCAATGATCTATCAAAGGACACTTTGGTTGTTTCCATGTCTTGGCCACTGAATAATGCTGCAGTGAACACAGGGGTACATATATCTTTATGAATAAATATTTTAGGACTTTTGGGGTAGATGCCCAGAAGAAGGATTGCTGGGTCATATGGTAATTCCATTCTTAATTTTTTGAGGAACCTACACACTGCCTTCCATAGCAATTGTACCAGTTTACTTTGCCACCAACAGTGTGGAAGGGTTCCTTTTTCTCCACAATCTCTCCAACACTTGTTATTACTTGTCTTGTTGATAATAGCCATTTTAACAGGTTGAGGTACTATCTCATTCTGGTTTTGATTTGTATCTCCCTAATAGCTAGTGAGGTTGAATATTTTTTCATATATCTGTTGATGGTTCTTTTGTTTTCTTGGGAGAGTTTTGTTGAGGTCTTCTGACCATTTTTAATTGGATTATTTTTGTTGTTGTTGAATTGTACAAGTTCTTTATGTATTTTGGATATTAGCCTCTTATCGGAAGTGTTGTTTGCAAATATCTTCTCCCATTCACCTGGTTGCCTCTTTGCTTTGTTGATAGTTACTTTTGCTATGCAGAAGCTTTTTAGTTTGATAGAATCACACTCATTTATTTACCTTGTCTTTGAGGTCAAATTCATAAAATCCTCTCTGAACCCAAGGCCCAAAAATGTAGTACCTATGCTTTCCTCCATGCAATTTATTGTTTCAGGTCTTATGTTTAGTTCTTTAATCCATTTCGGTTAATTTTGGTATATGGTGACAGATAGCAGTCTAGATTCATTCTTTTGCACGTGGCTTACCAATCTTCCCAGCACCACTTATTGAAGAGGCTTTCTTTACTCCATTGTATGTTTTTGGCTCTTTTGTTGAAAATTATCAACATATACAGAGAGTCTCAAAAAAAAATGCATACAAATTCTAAGAAAGGAAAAAACTTCTGATACCAAAACCTGGTAAGGACAACACAAAAAAAGAAAACTACAGACCAATATCTCTGATGAATACAGATGCAAAAATCCTAAACAAAATTCTAGCAAATCGAATGCAACAATACATTAAAAAAATTATTCATCACGATCAGGTGGGGTTCATCCCAGGAGCACAAGGATGGTTCAACATATGCAAATCCATCAATGTGATACATCACATAAACAAAATAAGGACAAAAATCATATGGTTATATCAATTGATGCAGAAAAAGCACTTGACAAGATACAACATACATTTATGATTAAAACACTTAATAAAATAGGTATAGAAGGAAAATACCTAAACATAGTAAAGGCCATATATGACAAACCCTCAGCTAATCTCATAATTAATGGTGAAAAACTGAAGCGCTTTGCTCTACATTCAGGAACACGACAGGGCTGTCCCCTATCACCTCTGCTTTTCAACATAGTGTTGGAAGTCCTTGCCAGAGCATTCAGGCAAGACAAAGAAATAAAAGGCATCTAAATTGGGAATGAAGAAGTTAAATCATCACTCTTTGCAGATGACATGATGCTATATATAGAAAACACTAAAGATTCCACCAAAAAGCTGTTAGAAACAATAAACAAATACAGTAAAGTTGCTGGCCTCAAAATCAACGTACAAAAGTCCATTGCATTCCTATATACTAACAATGAAATCTCAGAAAAAGAAATACAAAAAACAATTCTTTATGCAATTGCAACAAAAAGAATAAAATACATAGGAAGAAACTTAACCAAGGATGTGAAATACCTCGATGCTGAAAACTGTAAGGCATTTTTAAAAGCAATTGAAGAAGATACAAAGAAATGGAAAGACATTCCATGCTCATGGATTAGAAGAATCAACACAGTCAAAATGGCTGTATTACCCAAAGCAAAATACAGATTTAATGCAATCCCCGTCAAAATCCCAATGGCAGTTTTTAAAGAAATAGAACAAAATATCATCAGATTTGAATGGAACGACAAAAGACCCTGAATAGCCAAAGCAATCCTAAGAAAAAACAATGCTGGAGGTATCACACTCCCTGACTTTAGCTTGTACTACAGGGCTACAATAATCAAAACAGCATGGTGTTGGCAGAAAAACACACATAGACCAATGGAATAGAATTGAAAACCCAGAAATAAACCCACATAAATATGGACAGATAACTTTTGACAAAGAAGCAAAAAACATACAATGGAGAAAAGATAGCCTCTTCAATAAATGGTGCTGGGAGAATTGGATAGCCACATGCAAAAGAATGAAACTGGATTGCTATCTGTCACCATGTACCAAAATTAATTCAAAATGGATCAAAGACTTAAGCATAAGACCTGAAACAATAAACTGCGTAGAAGAAAACATAGGTACTAAACTTATGGACTTTGGGTTCAAAGAGCATTTTATGAATTTGATTCCAAAGGCAAGGGAAGTAAAAGCTAAAATAAATGAATGGGACTATGTCAAACTTAAAAGCTTCTGCACAGCAAAAGAAACCATTGACAACATAAAGAGGCAACCAACTGAATGGGAGAAGTGCCTCCAATAAGGGGCTGATATCCAAAATATACAAGGAACTCATGCAACTCAACAACAAAAAAACAAACAACCCAATTAAAAAATGTGCAGAGGACCTGCAGAGACATTTCCCCAAAGAGGACATACAAATGGCAAATAGACATATGAAAAATGTTCAACATCACTAATCATCAGAGAAATGCAAATAAAAACCACAATGAGATATCACCTCACCCCAGTCAGAATGGCTATCATCAACAAGACAAATAGTAACAAGTGTTGGAGAGGCTGTGGAGAAAAAGGAACCCTCATACACTGTTGGTGAGACTGCAGATTGGTATAGCCTCTATGGAAGGCAGTGTGGAGGTTCCTCAAAAATTAAGACTAGCATTACTATATGACCCAGCAATCCCTCTCCTGGGTATCTACCCAAAAAATCTGAAAACATATCCAAAAAGACAATGTGTTCCAATGTTCATTGCAGCTTTATTTACGGTGGCCAAAACATGGAAACAACCAAAATGTCCATCGATAGATGAATGGATAAAGAAGTTGTGGTATATATACACAATGGAATACTATTTGACGATAAGAAAAGATGAAATAGGACCATTTGTGACAACATGGGTGGATCTTGAGATTATAATGCTAAGCGAAATAAGACAGACAGAAAAAATAGAGAACCATATGATTTCACTGATATGTGGTATATAAACCGTAAACAACAAAAGAACCATACTAACAACTGAAAGAACAAAGACTCATAGACACAGACAATAGTTTAATGGTTACCAGAGGGTAAGAGTGGAGGGGGGAGCAGGGCTCTAGAAGACAGTAAACAGGGTCCAAATTATGATGATGGAAAGAGAACTGACTCTGGGTGGTGAACACACAATGTGAGATAGAGATAATGTATTACAGAACTGTAAACATGAAATCTATGTAAACTTACTAACAATTGTCGCTCCAATAAACTGTAATTTAAAGGGAAAACAAAGAAAGGAAAAACCTGTGTTAAAATTGTATTACTTAATATACCAATAACAAAAAGATGAATGCAAGTCATGTGCATACATTTTTTTGGCACCCCTGGTATATGTAGGTTCATTTCTGGGTTTTCAATTCTATTCCATTGGACTGTGTGTCTGCTTTTCTGCCAGTACCATGCTGTGTTGATTACTGTTGCATTGTATTATAAGTTGAAATCAGGGAGTGTGATACCTCCAGCCATGTTTTTTCTTAGGATTGTTTGGCTATTCAGGGTCTTTTGTGATCTTATACAAATCTGGTGACTTTTTGTTCTATTTCTTTAAAAATGCCATTGGGATTTTGATGGGGATTGCATTAAATATGTATATTGCTTTGGGTAAATTTTAACTGTGTTGATTCTTCCAATCCATGAACTGGAATGTCTTTCCATTTCTTCTGTCTTCTTCAATTTCTTTTAAAAATGTCTTATAGTTTTGAGTATATAAGTTTTCACATCCTTGGTTAAGTTTATTCATAGATATTTTATTCTTCTTGTTTCAATTGCAAAAGGAATTGGGTTGTTTTTCAGGGTTTTTTTCATTTCTTTTTCTGATATTTCATTGTTAGTATATAGGAATGCAATGCATTTTTGTACATTGATTTTGTATCCTGCAACTTTACTGTATTTGTTTATTGTTTCTAATAGTTTTTCAGTGGAGTCTTTAGGGTTTTCTATATATAGCATCATGTCATCTGCAAAAAGTGACAATATAACTTGTTCATTCCCCAATTTGGATGCCTCTTATTTCTTTCTCTTGCGTGATTGCTCTGGCTAGGACTTCCAACAATATGTTAAATAATAGTGGTGAGGGGGTGTATCTTTGTTTTGTTCCTGATCTTAGAGAAAAAGCTTTCAGCTTTTCACTATTAACTATAACATTACCTGAGGGTTTGTCACATATGGCCTTTATTATGTTGAGGTACTGTCCTTCTATACCCATTTTATTAAGTGTTCTAATCATAAATGGATGTTGTCAAATGTTTTTTCTGCATCTATTGATATGATTATATGATTTTTATCCTTTATTTTGTTTATGTGATGTATCACATTGATCGATTTGCATATGCTGAATCATCCTTGTGCCCCTGGAAAGAAAGCCAATTGATCGTGATGTATAATCTTTTTAATGTATTGCTGTGTTTGATTTGCTAGTATTTTGTTCAGGATTTTTGCATCTGTATTCATCAGAGATATTAGTCTGTAGTTTTCTGTTTTGTGTTATCTTTACCAGGTTTTCATATCAGGATAATGTTGGCCTCATAAAATAAGTGAGGAAGTATTACCTCTTCAATATTTTGGAAGAGCTTAAGGTGAAAAGTTATTAAATCATCTTTAAATGTTTGGTAGAATTTACTAGTGAGGTTATCTGGTCCTGGACTTTTGCTTTGGGGGAGGTTTGGGATGATTGTTTCAATTTCCTTACTGTTGATTGGTCTGTTGATTTAGATTTTGCAGTTAGTGATTCAGTCTGGGAAGGTTATATATTTCTAAGAATTTGTCCATTTCTTCTAGGTTATTGAATTTGGTGGTATCCGAGTTCTGATAGTTAAGTTCACGAAACTCACGCTAGAACAAGTGTTACATACCTCATTGCTGAACATAATGATGGACACCTTCGAAGTACTCCCATTGGGAAGCTATGCACTGATACCAGTGCCTACTCCACCCTTTAAAGCAATTTTGGAACTCTTTCTGGAATGGCCATCATATTATCCTTGATGTCCTGAATATCATCAAAATGTCTTCCTTTCAATATTTCCTTTATCTTCGGGTAAAGAAAGAAGTCACTGGGGCCAGATCAGGTGAATAGGGAGGGTGTTCCAATACAGTTATTTGTTTACTGGCTAAAAACTCCTTCATAGACAGTACTGTGTGAGCTGGTGCATTGTCATGATGCAAGAGCCATGAATTGTTGGGGAAAAGTTGAAGTCATCTAACTTTTTCATGCAGCCTTTTCAGCACTTCAAACTAGTAAACTTGGTTAACTGTTTGTCCAGTTGGTACAAATTCATAATGAATAGCAACATTGTTGAAAACAAGTTTGCAAACTTAATTGACAGACCTCGTGTAGTCTTTCATAGTATTCTTATACGATCCTTTGTATTTCTGTGGTATCTATCATAACTTCTCTTTCATTTCCGATTTCTTTTACTTGTGTCTTTTCTCTTTTTTCCTCAGTGAGTCTAGACAGGAGTTTATCAATTTTATTAATCTTTTCAAAGAACCAATTTTGTTGCATTAATTTTTTCTACTGTCTTTTTGTTCTCTATTTCATTTCATTCTGTTCTAATTTTTATTATTTCTTTTCTTCTGCTAACTTTGGGTTTCATTGGTTCCTCTTTTTCTAGTTCTTTAACATGTAATGTTAGGTTGTTTATTTCAGAATTTTCTTGTGTCTTGAGATAGGCTTGTAATAATATAAATTTCCCTCTTAATACTGCTTTTGCAGTATCCCAATAATTTTGATACGATGTATTTTCATTCTCATTTGTTTCTATATATCTTTTGATCTCTCCTTTTGTTTCTTCTTTGACCCAGTCATCCTTTAGTAGCATGTTGTTTAATCTCCACGTATTTGTGATTTTTCCCACTTTATTTTTGCAGTTGGTCTCCAATTTCAAAGCACTGTGGTCAGAGAATATGCTTGGTATGATTTCAATCTTCTTAAATTTGTTTATGCTAGTTTTGTGTCCCAACATATGGTCTATCTGTGATAATGTTCCATGTGCAGTAGAAAAGAATGTATAGTCTGGTGTTCTAAGATGAAAGGCTCTGTAAATGTCAATTATGTCCATTTGGTCTAATGTGTCATTTATGGCTGATATTTCTTTATTGATTTTCTGTTTTGATGACCTTGCCATAGCTGTCAATGGCATATTTAGGTCCCTTACTATAATTGTATTTTGGTCAGTTTCTCGCCTTAGTTCTGTTAGTAATTGCTTTGTATATTTTGGGAGCATAACATATGCCTTAAGGTATAACTTATGCCTTTGGAAGGATAACATACGTCTTTATTCCTAAATGTCCTTCATGCACCCCATCATGTAACTCAACCTTTCTCTCTACTGCCTACTCTCTCCCCCTCCCTTACCTGTTCTTCTCTTTACCCACCCTTTCAGAAGAAAAAAAAAAAAAAATTCTTCCGTCTTCTCACAGAGTAATTCAGCCATCACCAGCCCCTATACCCAAACCTAGCAAATAAATAAATTTTACATATCCAAAGTCATAATAATGAGCTATACTTATTCTTTACCTTCCTATGGATATTTTCTGAAATAAAGAAAAAGTATAGTGATTTTATATCTTCATTGAGATGACTTATCCTCTATCATCCCTTAAAAACCCAATTTTGACACGTTTTTTTTCTTTTTAATGGATTTTCCTACTATAAATGGATCAAATGTTTAAAAAATCTAAAATCTAATTGTTTGTAATTTACAGTTGTGTCTGTGAAAATTATATATTAGTCTAAAATATAAGTCAACAATTGTTTTACTTAAAAACAAATCTAAACAAGCATGAAAAATAAATAATTTACAATGTATATAATCAGAGATATTTTAAAAATCAAAATTAGAATAAAGCAACTGATTTTTATATATCAGTCTTCGAAAAACAAATTACTCAGTCCTTTTCCTATAAATGAGATGTTAAATTGAAATAATACTTAGTAATATATGAGGATGAAGAGCTATAGAATCTTTAAAACCTAAAGTATGTATGACATCTTCATAGTCTACATTGAGTTTATTATATAGAAGTAGATAATTTTATAACTAGCCCTACAAGCCCAAACCCTGATAAAATGCGGCAATCTTTAGCCAGATAATCATTTAATAAATATTTATCCCTAATGATTTCTAGCTTCTGTCTACAAATTCCTTGTGCTTTTCGATCCAAGACATTTCCACATGTTTCATATTGTTTTATGAGAGAAATAAAAATAAATTACCTAATAGAATTTCACTGCCTCTGATTCCTAAGACACTGAGAACTAAGTTAATCATTTAAGTAATAAGTCATCTTGGGTTAGGTAGTATTTAAAGCAGGTAGTATTGTGAATTAGTCACTTTTCAATAGAGGCACAGAGGTATCAAAAATATTATTTTATTGGAAATACACACATATATATTTGTACATATATAACAAACTGAAGGAAATTTTCTAATTGAAATAGAATGCAAACATACATAATAAATTTGATAATCAGCAATAGTTAAAATTAATTTATATACAAAAATACTATTTATAAAAGTGGCTAAATGTTACTTTTAAAAATTATGAATAAGCATATATGAATTAGAAGACAATAAATTATCTTGGGATTTAGGAACTTGTAGTCATTACCAACTAAATACTTCAACCAAAGAACTACCTAAAATGTCAATTATTCCTGTAGTCTAGTAACAAAATATTGACATCTTTTCAAAGACTTTTAAAAATGCCATATCACTTGATTGCATCCAACTGTAATGGGCACTACATATTTTAAAGGACTGACTAGCAATCCATAAAAACAATTATATATATTGCAATTTAAAAATTATATAACTCTAATCTTTCATATTTCCTTACACAAGTATCTACATTTGAAACTTCACAAAGAATAAAGAAAATGTGTGTTCTATGTTCATTACAGAATTTTAGAAAATAAATTTGGCACTTACTCTGTTATAGGCAAATGCATATAATTTTATTTAATCTTTGAAATAGTCTAATATGTTAATTGCCCTATCTCCATGAGGTTACTGATGCTCGAAAGTCTAGTCAACTTTCCCACATGCATGTAGCAAGTCCCAGCAGACAGTCAGGAGATTGACTTCAATGTTATTGCTCTTAGTCACCCTTCTAGAATCCCTCATATAAAATTTGAGAAATAGAGACTTAAACTAGCTGTTCTCAAGGTCCCACTCTCTGAATATATGTGTGTAACAACCAACAGTTCAAGTTCCCAGTAACTACGTCACCAAAAGAACTGCATGGTACAATTTATGAACTGATAAACCAGATCTATCACATATCCTTGATTCTATAATATGTTTTTAAGCTCCAGCATTTTCTGAATTTTGTCTTGTGATCAAAGTCAATAAACCCTTCCCATATCCAGGAAGTGTATTTCCTGAGCTGTTGAGAACTTACCCAGTAGAAGAGGCATCTAGTCATCGGATTATTGTAATACAACATGTAGTTACATTATAACTAAAATGTGCATTACTAATTATGAGGTAAAATATCCCAAGATTATTTCATTTTTATTAAGATGCAGCATGGAAATAAAAACCATCTCAGTTTCCTCACCTATAAAAAGGTTATAGAGCAGTTCCCATCAGATTGTTTTAAAGATTATGTGTAATAGGCACTCAATAAATGTTTGCTGTTCCATGTCAATGCTAATTCTAAGGAAGCAGAGAAGGATGCAAAAGATGCATAGAAAAGAGTTTCAGGATATAAATTTATGAAAGAGAAGAAAGAATATATCAACAGAAAAACAACATAGTTAATTTCTTATATGGCAATAACCAAGTGCTTTACAGAACCTAGAAATGGCTAATATTTCCAAGGAAATAAAGCTGTTTTATATTGTCTTTGAAACATATCCAAAAGTGTCACTTCAAACTCATGTGGTTTAAAGTACAATACAAATTTTCTCCCCCCAAAGATTACCCACTTCCTCCCTTTGCTCAAAGACCATGGTACCTACGCCATTGCCTGTGCTGTGACCACTTATAGTAAATTGAATCATATCCTCCCAAAATTCATGTCCACCTCAGAGTGTGACCTTATGGAGAGAAGGTCTTTTCAGATGTAATGTGTTAAGATGAGGCCATACCGGACTAGCACGGGCCTTAAATGCAGACTGGTGTTCTTACAGGAAAAGGAGAAGACACACAGAGGAACAGGAAAGAAGTCCATGGGGAGACAGAGGCAGAGCTTGAAGTGATGCAATTACAAGCCAAGGAACCCCAGGAATGCCAGGCACCACCAGAAATTAGGCAGGAGCAAGGAAGGATTCTTCCCTGTAGGCTTCAGAGGGAGCATGGCCCTGTCCACAACTTAATTTCAGACTTTTAGTCTCCTCAACTGTGAAAGAATAGATTTCTGTAGTTTGAAGCCACCAAGCTTGTGGTATCGTGTTCTGGCAGCCTTAGGGAACTAGTACACCCCCTCACCATTTGTGCTCCCATTGGTAAACTGCTCTCTTCTGTCCCACTGTATTCATCCTGCATCTTTCTGAACCTCATCGCAGACCTCATTGACTTCTCCTGATCGCATTAACTGTCTCTCATCTCAACAGCTAAATAAAGCCTATAAATCCATTCCTTATATTCAGCAACAAGTTGTCAGCTCCTTAAGGACAGAGTCATATCATATCATTGTTTAGCCCCATGATGTCCAGCACTTAGTAGATGCTCAACTAAAGTATCTAAGTGACTAAGTCCAGGGCACAGGGTCTGAATAAGATTAAGAGCACGATCTCTGGAATCAGACAACTAGGGTTGAGTCCTTGGCTTTGCCAATTCCAAATCTATAATGTTGAACAACCTCACATTTATCAACTCTGTGCCTCACTTGTTTTATGTGTAAAATGAAGATAATAGCAGTACGTATGTTAAAGTGTTCTGAGAGATTGAGTGAGTTAACGCCTATAAAGCACTTGAAACACTTGCTAGCACATAGTAAGTTCCTGGAGCTATATTTTTTATTATAATTTTTACTATATCCAGAGAAAATACATATTAAAATACATCTGTTTGAGGTTGGGTGAGGACAGATGGCTGGAAAGGAGCCATGAAAAAAAAAAAAAGTAAGCATAAAGAATTGGTCAACTGTTTTGTTTTCCAAAATCCCCAATTATTTTCTGCAACCATCAGGAAAGGCATTGTTTTTAGAGGAATCAACTAAGCTTTTTTTTTTTTCCCCCTAGGAATGTGACAATTACTTGTAGGTGTCAACTTGACTAGGCTAAGAGATGCTCAGGGAGCTGGTTAAACACTATTTCTGGGTATGTCTGTGAGGTTGTTTCCAGAAATTACTAGCATTGGAAATGGTAAACTGAGTAAAGATCACCCGCACCAATGCAAATAAGCTTCATTCAATCCTGAATAGAAGAAAAAGTGGAAGGAAGGGGGAATTTGCTCTCTTTGCTTGAACTGGGACATCTATCTCCTCCTGCCCTCAGATATCAGCACTCCTGGTTCTTGGCCTTCAAATTAGAACCAGGATTTACACCATTGCCTCCCCACTCCCCAACTTCTCAGGCTTTTCAACACGGACTGAATTATACCACCAGTTTTCCTGGTTTACCAGCTTGCAGACAACAGATCATGGTACTACTTGGCCGCCATAACACCATGAACCAACTCCTATAATAAACCTTCAGATAGATACATGAGAGATGATAGATAGATATTAGGTTGGTGCAAAAGTAACTGCAGTTTTGAAATTACTTTTAACCTTCTAAACGGCAATTACTTTTGCACAAACCTGATGATAGATAGATAGATAGATAGATAGATAGATAGATAGATAGATAGATAGATAATAGATAGATAGATAGATAGATAGATAGATAGATAGATAGATAGACAGACCCTGTTGGTTCTGTTTCTCTGGAGAACACTTATTAAAATAGGAAAAGCCCTACACTTAGAAGATATTAGCCAAAATTCCAAATATCCTTATATGGTTCGTTAATCTCAAGGCTCCTTGTCTCTACTCAGGAATTTCCCTTCTCTATAATATCTTTTCTCTTTTCCCCAGGCAAATCCTAGTCCTTGTTTTAAACCCAAACTCCCACCTGTGGCAGGATTACCTTCCCAATTACTCAAGCCCATCCTAATCCTTTCTTCCTGTGAGACCCTCTGATATATCAAAACACATAATTCAGCACACAGTCAGATACTGGAAATCTGTAATTTTTCATGTACATTTGCTATCTTCTCACAACACTGTAAGTTTAGAGAATCAGTTTTTCACAATTTAGCAAGAGATTAGCTCCAAAGTCCATTCTCTTGGTTAAACTTACGTGTTTAAATTTGCATTTCTTATATAATAGCCCTTTAATATAGTTAGAATGTCCTAGACATTATAATACCCCTCCTAGGCCATTTAAGTAAACTCTAAAAAAGTTGGGAGGGATAATTTATCTGCTGTATTTGGCCCAAATAAAAATTTTGTTTTATAATATATTGAGAGTTATATTTTGCTATTTAATAGTTATGTTTATAGAAAAGTAATGAGAAAGAGAAAGTTATGAGAAAAGCCCAAAAGGAAAGTTTCAGAGAAATGAAATCATTTAGACTAAAGAAAGAAAGTCAGATGGATTAAATAAATGAGGTTATTCTTATATTTGATGAAAACTTGAGCTTAAATTTCTGTAGAAAAGAGCCAGGTAAGACATAAGAAAAAAATTCTATGAATGTGCAAATTTATGAAACATAAAACCAAGGGGAAAACAAAGATTATCCTCTTTTAAAATTATTAAAGAGAATGATCTATTGAACAAATAGTTTACCATTCTGCCAAACAGGCTGGGGATGCATAAGATGATCTATTCTATAAAACCCGAAATCTGCTTAAAATATATATATATATATATATCATGCCTGGTTATAAAAAAATTATCTATAATTTTATTCCTGGTTCTTTTCTGCAGAGAGTGATGATTACAATCAATTCTTTAACCTTTTTAATTACAGGAAAATGGGCAGCTTAATTATACATCATGGGGCAAAGTACAGAGGGAAAGCAGCTGCATTGGTTGGAATTCAGGTAAAAAAGCAATACAGACATTATTAAAAAAAAACAATATTCAGCAAACCAAATAAATAAGCTATTGGAAAAGGCAATCAGACATGTAGAGAGGGAAAATATTTATCTACACTTGTTTAATTTGATATTTTAATTCATTAACAAGCTTAGGAAAAGACTCAAAATATCTCAAAACCTCTCAACAAAATTTTGGATTAGAGTAATTCTTCTCTTCACTAGAATGCAAAGTTTTTGACAACAGAGATGTTGTCATATTCCCTGTTCTATCCTCATCCCCTAGTGCAGCCCTGGAAACTTTTGTAGTCACCAAAGAGAATTCAGTCATATGGCCCCACATCCAATCTGAACCCAGAGAGGAAACATGAGAGCTCGGTGCTGTGAGAAAGAGACCACAGAAGCAACAATCTTAAACAAAGTTCAGCCTTTTACTCACTGGATAACCCTTGAATCTATGCCAATGAAGGAAAGAGTAGCATTCGTTCATTCATTCATTCATTCATTCATTCATTCATTCATTCATTCATTCAAAGTATTTATTGCAAACCCATTATGCACCAAGCACAACTCTAAGCACTGGAGATACAGCAGTGCATACGCAGAAGGGCTGGCCTTAGTTAGGTACAAGCATCTGTATTAACAAAAGGCGTAGCGGAGCTTATGGGTACAGGTGCATGTGGGCTGATTGATTAGGCGGTATAGAGATGAGGAATCTCTCCAACTTGCTTCTATATTCTCAGTGAAACAGGAAGCAGACTCATCAGCTAAGATACAAGGAGGAGGAAGTAATGGAGGTTTGGGGAGAAAGAAGAAACTGTGAATGAAGTAGCCATCTCAGAGAGTAGGAGGGTCAATAACCAGGAAATAAAGTCCATCTGCAGGCAGTGCTGAGAGCCCTCGTAGTCACAAATTAATGCAAAATAACTCAGCATGGTTGGGTGATTTCCTCCAATACATTCAGTTGTTCAGGAGCAGGCACAAAGCCAGACAGTCGTATTTAACCGGAACTTTAGTTTTACCAGACAAGTACCACAGATGGAGAGAGGAATAAACAGTCCATGTGTAACAAAAGAGTCCTTTACATGGAAAGGCATTGTTCAAACGCTATGTGTAAATTCACTTGACCATAAAATTTTATTTAAAACAATTTATTTCTATTTTTATTTATATTTATTTACTGGCTTATATTAACTTAGCTTTATATACAGTTGACATCTGACACTTTCTAGTGTACAAGAGAACTTTGACTATCAAAACAAAAACTGAATATGCCATTTGAGGAGGCAGGCAAGTACAAGAAGAAATAAAATTCTCTGTTTGGAAATCAAATAGGAATTTTGGGCCAAAGGAAAGAGCAAGGCCAAACTGAATGTCAGTAAGTTGGAGAAACTACAGTTTTGTGGAGAATTTAAGAAAAACGATTAAGTCTTGTGTAAGGTAGGGGCACACATGTGAGAGGGCAAGTGACCTCTCATCAAAGTAAGTATAGATAGGAAGTCAGGGCCAGAAAGAAGTGAACTAAGTACCTTACAAAAACCTTGGGCATACCAATGGTCTTTCTACAAATAGTGATGTGGCAGTTTATGTTAATGTTATGTAGATCCTAACACCCAGGATGACATTATTTTTCCTTAGAGTCACATGTTTAATATTTATAAAATTGTCTTTTGTTTTGTTTTGTTTTACCCACAAAATAAAGGTTATTAAACTAGATGATATCTAGGTCCACTTTCAGCTCTAACATTCTGTGAAACTCAGGTTTTCCAGGAAAAAGCAAAGTAAATTAACCTCTAGAGGCTCCTTCACCCCCAACCTGAAAGCAACAAACTGAATATCTAACTCAACTGGCGTTCATTGCTACATCTTTAACTGTTCCCTGTTCCCAATGGAATATATGTCTTAATGGAGAAAGGGCAACCCTCCAGCTGCCCCCATCAGCTTGTTGAAAATTACTATCACTGAGTGAAAGGGGCACTGGGAGGCAATCACATGCATGGTGGCTCTCCAAAACACAAGACTGCCTGAATAAAGTCACATGGCTGCGTGGTCAGTACATTCTGACGGCCTTATGCAGTTATTTCTGCCTTGGAACTATAATTTTGAGCCTTCAGTAATTAAATGAATATGAAAACTATGTTCTAAAAGGTTAATTGCATGGTACAGGAGTACATGTTATATTACTGGCTCTTTGTTTATCTTGGAATTTTAACACCACTTCCTGAAAATGTAAAGCTGCGCTTTACCCATTACTAATTAACGAAGAAGTTGATTAAAAGCTATGCACTTCATCTACAAGATGTAGCATCTGAGTGAAGGATTTAAGAATTAAGATAGTTTCCAGGTGAAATGAAACAGATTCTTTAAGGAAAGGAATCTTATACAGCTACAAAATTTACAACACTTTTATCAAGACATTAAAACAGAAGCAGATGCTCCTCTGTAATTCTAAAATATTAGTTACACATGGTATAATGCATTGCAGAAAACATAATAATAATGGATGATAGTAGAAGGACAGAGCAGTTTTCTTTTGGAGTTGGATACAGAACAGATCCAAAATATTTTTGAAGTTAAACTTAATACAGATGGGACAATTCTAAATGTGTTGCAAAGTGAATCTCACACTAGGGAGACAAGAGAAACTACCTTTCTTTCTTTTTTTTTTTTTTTTTTTTTTTAACAAATATCAATGTTCAGTGACTATACTTAATACTTAATAAGTATGAATTATTTAAAGCATCAGTGTTGTAACTATATTTAAATTTTTCTTAGTGATGTGCTTATACCACTTATACTTGAAAGCCTATTCTAAATCTGTTTTGTGGGTCCGTGCAATGGAACAGCCTTATATCTATGACTAGATTATGGACGGGCTCCACGATCTAAGCACTTGACCCCAGTGATTATTATCCAGGCAATACAAACTGAAAAACTATTCTGTGCCAGACATTATCCTATGTAGAGGAGAGACAAAGACACAGCTCAGTGCCCATTGGAATTCGGGGGAACACATGTGACAGGGCAAGGTGATTTCTCATCAAATTCAGTATGGGCAGGAAACTAAGGCCAGAAGTGAACTTGAGAGTCACAGAAATCTTGGGCACACCAATACTCTTTCCACAAAAAACAAAATGGCAATTTGTGGAATTAATTGTCTAGTGGGAGAAACAGCCATATATAGGAAGAAGCACACAATAATGTGACAAGGACCTTATTTCAGGTATTTATAAGGCACCATGGGGGCAGATACAAAGCAATTAAATTGGGGGGGGACGACTGAATACAGCTTTATTAAAAAAGAAGTAACATTCAGTGTATTTAGAAGGATGAAGAAGGAGAAGGACATCCTGGAGAAAGGAGATGGCACCATAAGTAAAGGCACAGCATAAAAGAGTAGGTTGTCTACCTCACTGAGCCTTCCAAAGCTGTAATTTATCCATCTACAGCAAAGCAACCAGAGAAAAGAAAAAAAAAAGATAAAAAACAGCTTGACGTATGCATACCATTTCTGATACATAACAAATATTATGCAGAATTTACAAAGAATGCACAAAGTGCTTTCATGATATTTCTAGTCTTGAAAAAAAATCTGCAAAACTCAATCTCTACATGATCAAATTTTGTTCTAGAAGCAAAGCAATTGCTTTTTTCAAAAATAAGTATCTTTCGTTTTCTGATTCAAAATGCAAGAAACATTTATTGTAAAAAAAAAAATCATGAGACACAGGAAAATATAAAGAACATTAAATCCAACCTCCAAGAAACAAATACTATTTACATATTGGTGTACAGTGTTTTAATATTTGTGAGTGTGTGGATAAATGTATGTGCATGCTTGAGTGTTAGTCTGAAACTTGTACAAAAAGGTAATCTTTGGAGTAATCTGTGTAGGGAAAGGCAGTCTTTAAACCCCCACTGGGCAGCAAAGGAATGGACCTTGGGACTGGAAGACGTTCTCACCAGGAGATAAGAGCCCTCACACTTTGTGCTGGGCTTACTACATGCGTGGAAATATCTTTCCCTATCGCTCAATGTGTGTTCCTTTGTTCTGCTTAAGTGTTGTGTCATACGACACTGGCCAACCCCACTGCTGTATCTGTCCTTCTCAGGGAGGGAAGAGTGAACTTCCAAGAGAAGGTGCATGTAGGCAAATTGCCCTGCATTGGCTGCCTGGAGAAAATTGCTGGCATTCGAGGACAAACACCCACCACTGAAGTTGATCTTGCCCTGTGTTATCCTATCCAGCACTCGACTGCTTTGTGTGTGACTCCAATACCAACATATAATAGGCAGAAGTGTTTGGATTTCTATTCCTGATGATGTATCTTTCATAGTTGGAATCCTCCCCCGGAATTGGTAACCCATGCCTGGTGTTTGCTTAACAGTATATATATCTCATGTCAGGTAGTGTCAGCTAATGCCTCCCCACGAGCTCCCAGTTTTTCTCCAGAGCACCCATCTCTCCAGGCTTTAGCCTTTATACGTTTTCTTCCAAGTTCGGTGTCAAACTATGGCCCATTTTTGATTTCCACAAAAAGGCCCACTTTACACAAAGCAGCTGGGTGCAAAGTAGACTTTACTGAAGATTTAGCAGGAAGACAACAAACATCTTTACATCACAGCAACACCAACATTTAAATCAAACATCAGACATCAACGTTCCCAAATGGACCTTTGGTAAACCCACAACTGAAGATTTAGCACTACCCCTTTATTGTAAAATCCGTTTCTCATAACACATCACAGGACCTTCTGTCCTTTCATTCCTGTCACTCTTCTCTGCTCCCATGTTATCTGTCATGCACAGCAGAAGGCATAGCCTGTTTGCTTCTTCATTTATCTCCATTCATTCCACCAGTTCTCACTTTCTACCCTAAGTGTTCTCACAAACAAAGAAGGTTTCTTTTCAAACAGGAAAACTGGTATGAATTATGAGCACATGTTGATTTCATATATAGGTCATAATTAGAAATCAACAGCATCACTTTTCATGACTGAACAATCTTCCACAATTATTTATTTAACCAATCACTTTTTGTAGCTACATAATTTGTTTTCAATCTGTCCTGACTTCAACTAACATCTTTCCGCAAATATTGCCGTATATTCTTAGATTATTTGGAAAGCAGATGAAAATTCTTACTTGATAAATTCCTGTCCTAAAATAAACTAGGCAGAGGGTTTTTTTCTACAAATGAATTGATCTGATTAGTCACCTTTGCACACTCATTTTAAAATGCCACCTCCCTCTTCCTCCTCTCCATGCTTATTTATGTCTGTTGATTGACCCCCAAAGTTAGGACATCACGTGTGAAGTTATTATCAGACATCAGGATCCTATACCACCATTATTTCCATTGAAACATTGGTGATACCTATATTCTTCAATTTAATTTTTTTCTTTGCAAATGATAAACTTTAATAAGAGCACAAACATTTAAATACTAACCATGATATTTGTTCAAATGAAATGGAACCACTTCTATTCAGAATGTTCAACTGACCTTAAATTTCTACCATTATCAATCACTGTTTAATCAGCACTATGTTTTCCAAGGTCTAAGTTGCAAGCTAGACTTTACTTTTTTTTTTTTCAAAAATACAGAACTTTTAGGATCACCATTAGCATTTTTATTAAATGATCTGTATTAGCCAGAGTTCTCCAGAGAAACAGAACCAACTAAAGATCCTATGTAATTTGATGTATAGATGATCCTGAAGTCATTATAGAACCCATCTTTACTTCTATTCTTTTTTGTTATTTAAGAGTGTTCACTTTTCACATTCCTCTTTTGTTTTTTCCTCCATCTTGACTGGATAGAGTTCTTCATATACCTCTTTAAACAGAGTACAAGTTTAAAATAGTGAAAACTCATCAGAGTTAATAAATATTGATTCTATATATTTTTCATTCCAATGCAGAAACTTTAGAGAAAACTACAGTTTGATAGATTTACTAAGTTTGTTTCTTTTTTCTTCTACATTTTAGATATCAGTTAAGTCTAACATCAAAATTATCCCAACCAGCCTCCCAATTCTTTCTGATTTTGAAACATGCCTGTTTTATAAAGAGGATTTGCAGGAAAACATTGAATCTGTTTTAAATCTTTGCAACTTTTGTAGACCAAATGTCTCAAAGAAGTTTGCTAAAAACTGTTTACATAGTTAAGATTTTCCTAGTTACCACACCCCAAAAGTCAAAAGAAGCATCCTTTTGCTAATTACTCATAATGAATTCTGGTATCCACAATAATCTCAAATTCAACATAGCCAAAATTGAATCAATCTCTTCCCTTCTCATCCTTACTTCTTTTCTAGTGTTTCCATGTCTATAAAATGCACCACCACTTACATCTGACCAAGACAGAAAACTGAAAATTGGTCTGGATTCTGCCTCTCCCTTACCACCTTATTCTATCATTCACCAATAAATGCCAATTTCAGTACTTCAAGGGTCTAAATCTGTATTTCTCTAATGCCTGTTATTGTCTTAGCTCAGATCTACGTTATCTTTCACCTATATTTTAATAACACCCACCTGGCCTCCTTGGTGCTAATACCACTTTACCCATCCCATCTGCAATCCACTGCAAAAGTGATTTTTCAAAAAAATCAAAATCAAAAAGAACAAACAAACAATGCAGTCAGATCACGCAATTCTATTTAAAATTATTGACTTGTTCTCCAGTTTCCATAGAATCAAATCCAAACTCCTCATCACAGAGAGAAACTCCCTGAAAACTTAGCTGCTATGACATCTTTAGTCTCAACATCCATTATTAGCTCGTCCTATTCTTGATCTACCATTCTAAAGAAATCTGTGGCCAAAGATCAGGCATGACTCCTTTATCCTTTCAGACTCTAAAATAACCAACTAACCCCATTTATAAGCAAAACACTTTAATGTGTATATCACTAAAAGTTTTGCCAACCAGCCCCCCTTTTATTTTATATTCAAGACAGCCCTAAGTAATAGGTTTTATGTTACCACTTTCTCGTTTATTTATTTACTATTTCTCTCCTTAAATTATTTCAAAAAGTCAAAAGTAAAGTTATCGTGCCCTCTTCTGTCATCTTTAAAGAGGTGAACTAAGAGTGTTGGTTCACAACTGTGGGATTTTCCCAGGTGGAATATGAAACTGGCCCCTGTACAAAAGGGCAAGGAGAGACTAAGAAAGCAGCAGGCCACTCCAGATTGGTAGGTGACAATTTTATCAAGCAAGGGAACTTCTTTATAAAGCTCATCTTGGGTGTCTGAAAGACAAGTAGATCTCTACACCTGCCAACCAACATCTTAAAAGTCTACATAGAGGCCTTAACCAGATTCAGTCACATAAACAGACCAGATGGTCTCGACAACAAATTATTCTCTTAAGCCTGTGTCCTTGAAAGCAACTCCCACTGTGTGAAATGGTATGAAGAGCATACATTCCAAGGCTGGGGGAGGGGGTGAGAAGCCTCTGGTTGCTCAGGTCCAGCTCTTAGGTCAACAGGCGGTCATGTCCTCTCCATGACTGCCTGCCTCCAACAAAGAGATATTCTTCACATGATTATTGCTTCCAAAAAGGTCTTAAAAGAATTTTCTCCACATAGTATACCAAATCTCCTGAGTGGCTACATGGCCCCAGAACTGAGATGTAAAAAAGGAATTTCTTTGAGGTTCTCTCAGGATAACACCACCACATGGAATTATTTCATCTTGTTAATAAAAACATTTAATTTACCCTTGAGAGTTGTGTATATATATATATATATATATATATATATATATATATATACACACACACATAAGTTGTATATATATAGTATATATATAATTATATATAGACTATTGACATTTAGAAACTTTCATAGCAAGTTGATAGAGTATTTTATGTCTATTGAATATATTTTTTAAAATGGAGGGTTGTATTTAAATTTTCTAGTAATTAATTTGCATTGTATTTTACAAAAGTATCAATCCAAGACAGAATGGACATATTGACTGTAAAAAAAAAAGCAAAAATCTTGACTTCACCACAGATAGTTTGAGTTCTATTCTAGAATACTTTTTCTTTAACTTTGCCAACAGACCAAACACCTAGAATTCAGCTTTGTGTCTATATACTTATCATTAGCATTTGTTTCAATCTACTGCTAAGCTTCTCCAGAATGATCTCTTCCATAGATGAGTGCAATCCCATGTGGCCCAGTGTCTGCCACAGATACTCTTCAACTGTCTTATTAGGTGCTATGAATTAGAGTCCAATCCTGGTCTCCTCATACAGCCCATCCCAAAAGGCGTGTTCAGTGTTGTTCACACTGTCCCCCACAGCTGCAGAAGAGCTTACCAAACATGTGGTAAATTGTGTCAGTTCCCACCCAGAGAAATGATATTACATTCCCAATCCTACAGTGTTCGCCCAAAAATAAGACCTACCCCGAAAATAAGCCCCAGTTAAGATATTAGCCAGATGGACGCATTTAGTACATTATGATGATGTTCCAAAAGAAGATGACATGACTATATTTGAATAAATGTAGTTTGTTGTACGTGGAAAAATAAGACATCTCCTGAAAATACACCCTCATAGGTCTTTTGGAGCAAAACTTAATATAAGACCCAGTCTTATTTTCAGGTAAATACTGTATGTAATACCAGCAGGGACAATTTGTTAAAAAGAATTTGTAACTGTAGCCCTGAAAAGCAACAGTTATCATCATAAATAATAGGATTAGGGGACCTTTTTATGAAAAAATAAAATAAAGATCTTTTAATACTAAATGGCTGCTGAGTCTTCTTATAATCCTCACTTACCCACTCAGCTACCTATTTCATACTGCTTGGGTCTTTTGCCTTTGCTTCTCCTTTTCCTGGCTTTACTTCCAAGTAGTAAAACCTCCCAATTAGATTAAAGAGAAGTTTTATTCATATTAAATCTTTCTGATGATCTCACCAAGATGGCAACATAGGAAGTCCCTGAATTTCCTGTCTTCCAGGGATGCACCAAATATACACAGATCAATTCCCTCCAGAGAAATCCAGAAACTAGTTGAGTGGCTGCTACACATCAGGTGACTGAGAAAATACCCACATCAAAACAGGTAGGAAAGGCTGAGATATACTCTCAGCATAAGCCCCACCCTTGTCACAGTGCCTTACAATCGGAAGGGTGCCCAACTCCCAGCTTCTCCCTGAAGAGCTAAGGATTTCGATCCCACATCTGGTACCCCAATTCTTAAGTCTGTCACTCAGGAACAGGACTCCCAATTGCCTAGCTCTGAAGCCAATGGGCCTTTCATTCACAAGGCTAACCAGACCATAGCAAACAAAGAAGCAGTTAACAGTGAGTGAGCACCTCCCATGGTTATCCCAACAGGTTCAGTGCTGAGAGAACAGACAAACACTCCCGCTCCAGTTTTGCCCTGAAAGGGGTTTATTGCATACTTCACAGCTGCTGCCTGAGGGTCTGACTGCTAATTAGCCCATATCTACATGCTGACTGAGATCCTCCCCAGAGCCCAAAAGAGCAGGTGGGCACTTTCCCTACCTTATTCCGCTGGTTCATTCCAACAATAAAACCAGGTCACCAGCTTCATCTTAGAAGGAAGGAGCTTGTCCACACATTTAGCACTCCAACATTTATAGCGGCCACCTGAGGGATGGGCCGCCAAACCACCTAGCTCTGATAGCTAGCAGGGCTTGCATTCATTCACAGGCCCCACAGGACTACAGCAAATAAAGAAGCAGCTAATACAGGACACATGAGCAAGCCCCACAGCTGTCTGCCCTGGGCTAAGCACAGAGAGCAGGCCAAAACACCCATCTCCCAGTTTTTTTTTCCTGGAGGGTGTTTGACTGCAAACTCTCCCAGCTTCTTCCTGAGAGCCAGTGGGCACTTCTGCTTTCTCCCTCTGCTCACTCCAACAATAAAACACAGTCTGCAAATTCTCACTGGAAGGAGCTTGTCCATATATCTAGTTCCCCAACTTTGGCAGCCGCCACCTGAGGGATGGGCCCTCAAATTTACCTAGCTCTGATAGCCAATGGGGCTCATTATTCATGAATCCCACAGGACTGTATCCAACAAAAAATTTTGTTTTCATACAGCAAGCACTTCCTATAGGTATCTCCCCTGGGCTCAGTACAAGGGGGAGCAGACAAAAATGTCCATTTCCCAGTTTCTCTCTGGAAGGGATTTGACTGCATACATTCCCAGCTGCTGCCTGAGGTTCTGGCTCTAATTAGCCTGCATGTGGAAGCTGACCAGGATCCTCCTGGGATAGAGCTGATGGGCACATCACCCTCTGCCTCCTCCTCACTAGTGTAAAACCAAGTCTTAAGCTTCTCCTGGAAGGAGCTTCTCCACACATTTAGCCCTCCAACAGTTACAGCTTCTGCCCAAGGGCTGGATCCCAAACAACCTAGCTTAGGGAGCTAATAAGGCTTGGCATTCACAAATCCCCTGGGGCCACACAAAGCAAAGAAGCACTTTTGTTTGGACACACAAGCCCTCCCAGCAACTATTCCCTCTGGCTCAGCTCAGAAAAAGTAAGCATAAACATCCAGCTTCCAATTTCTCCCTAATAGGGACTAGACTATATATATAACATTCTCATTTTCCCAGCTCCTGCCTAATTGCTTCCAATTAGCCTGCATCAGACAACTGAAAGGGCAGGAAATTAGTACTCCTTTGGGAGAAAAATCAATATACAAAAATCAATTGCATTTCTATACACTAACAACTAACAATCAAAAAGAAAAATTAAGAGAATAATCCTATTTACAACAGCATGAAAAACAATAAAATAGGAATAAATTTAACCAAGGAGGTGAAAGATTTGTACACTGAAAACTATAGAACATCGATGAAAGATATTGAAGAAGACATAAATAAATATAAAGATATTCCATGTTTATGGATTGGAAGAATTAACATTGTTAAAAATGTCCATACTACCCAAAGTGATATGTAGATCTAATGTAATCCCCATAAAAATTCCAGTGACATTTTTCACAGAAATAGAAAAAAATCCTAAAATTATTATGGAACCACAACCTCAAATAGTTAAAACAATCCTTAGAAAGAAAGGAGAGCAAAACTGGAGACACCATACTTCATGATTTTAAACTATATTGCAAGGCTATCTAGTCAGAATTGTATAGTATTGATGTGAAATTCTTTTCTATTGACATAAATCAATAGAAGAGAATCAAGAGCCCTGAAAAAAAAAAGTCCATGTGTATTTGGTCAACTTTTGACAAAGGTGCCAAGAATATACAATGGAAAAAGAATAGTCTCTTCAATAAATAGTGTTGGGAAAACTAGATATCCACATGCATAAGACTGAAACTGAACCCTTATTTTATACTATTCACTAACTCAAAATGGATTAAAGACTTGAACATGAGACCTGAAACCATAAAACTTTTAGAAGAAAACATTGGTGGTAAGCTCCATGATATTAGTCTTAGCAATATTTTTTTTTAATTGACACCAAAAACAAAGGCAATAAAAGTAAAAATAAACAAGTGACACTACATCAAACTAAAAAGCTTTTGCACAGCAAGCAATCAACAAAATGAAGGCAACTTGTGGAATAGGAGAAAATATTTGAAAACCACATATCCAAAACTATACAAAGAACTCATACAACTCAATAGCAAAATAATAATAATAGTAATAATAAGTAAACCAATTTAAAAATGGGCAAAATACCTTAACAGACATTTTTCTAATGAAGACATCCACATGGCCAAAAAGTATATAAAAAGGTGCTCAATGTCACTAATCATTAGGAAAATGCAAAACCAGGATGCAAACCCCACCTCACACCTGTTAGAATGTCTATCATAAAAAAGACGTGAGATAAATGCTGTCAAGAATGTGGAATAGGGCCAGCCCGGTGGCTCAGGTGGTTGGAGCGCCATGCTCCCAACGCTGAGGTCGCTGGTTAGATTCCCACATGGGCCAGTGAGCTGCGCCCTCTACAGCTAAGACTGTGAACAACGGCTCTCCCTGGAAGTGGGCTACCATGAGCAGCCGGAGGTCTGTGTGAGCTGCTGTGGGTTGCTGTGAGCCACCCACAGACAACTGGCAACTGACTGCCTCAGCCAGGGGGAGTGCAAGGCTCATAATACAAGCATGGACCAGGGAGCTGTGTCCTACACCACTAGATTGAGAAACAACGGCTTGAAGGAGGTGGGGGTGAAGGGGAGGCGGATAAAGGGGGAAAACAAAAAGAATGTGGAGTGAAGAGAGCACTTGTATGATGTTGGTGGGAATATAAACTGGTACAGCCACTATGGAAAACAATATGGAGGTTCCTTTAAAAAATTAAAAATAGAACCACCATATGATTCAGCAATCCCACTCCTGGGAATATATCCAAAGGAAACAAAATTACTATTGTGTACATATTATCTATACTCACATGTTCATTGAAGCATTATCCACAAGAGCCAAGATATGGACACAACCTAAGTGTCCGGCAACAAATGAATGGAGAAGAAAATGTGGTATTTCTATACAGTGGACTATTATTTAGTCTTAAGAAATCCTGCAATTTGCCACAATATAGAGAAATCTGATGGGCATTATACTAAGTGAAATAAGCCAGATAGAGAGAGACAAATAAACTACAATACTAAGTTACTTATATGTGGAATCTAAAGGGAAAAAAAGGCAAACTCATAGAGTAAAATGGTGGTGCCATGGGCTATGTGGTGGAGGAAATTAGGAGAGCTTGATAAAATAATTAAAACATTCAATATAACGTGAATAAAGTCTGAGGATCTAATTTACAGCATGGTGACTATAGTTCATAAAATTCTATCATATGATTGAAATTCACTAAGGGAGTAGAACTTGTGTTCTCATAAACAAAAAAAAGTAAATATGTGAGATGACGGATACATTAATTAACTTGATTGTGGAAATCCTTTCACAATATATACATATATCAAATCATTACATTGTATATTTTAAATATATTACTATTTTATTTGTCAATAAATAGTAAATAAATGTTTCTGGTAACTCTTAAAGAATGAATTCCTGTCCTGCTATAATCGGTGATTTTATATCAAATTGTTGCCCCAGATTTTATTAATAAGAATGTATTAATAGATTTTATGTTATTTTAAAAAGTAATGGCTCTTTAAATCCAATAAACGAGGAAAATTGACTTCTTTCTCCTTGTGTTTTAAAAAGTAAATAAAGTAAGTTGCAGAATGTCCACAATGTCCATTTTATTGGATGACCTTATGACAGGTTGGCCAAATATACTAGGCTATCTGACCCATTTATTGGCTAGATATCCCCTGTATCCTATCCATTTTTCTACCCTGTGATCCTATTTATGCTAGAGGATTGTAAAAGGTGCGATAGCACCATTAATTGAATTGCAAGCAAAAATCCAGAAATTTACTTTCATGGTAACAGCTTAAGTCCCATTCCCACAACTAAACCAGAAAGATGGAAGGCCATGGTTAGTTTAACATCAGCTTTCTCCAAACATCATGGTTGTACAAATCAATACTAAGAAAAGAGAGGAGACAATTGGACGCTAAGCAGGCAATCAAACGTCTACTACTCAAATATTTCCTAGATATAGACTATAAGCATCTTGAGAACAGGTACTTGTCTAAATCACTATCGTATTTCCAGATCATGGGACAGAGCATGTAGGCCCTCTATGAGTGTCTTACATTATGTAGGTATGCAAGTATGGAAGGATGGATAGATGGATAATGGAATAATAAGACTTATTATCTTCATCCCTGGTAAAATGCTTTTCAAAAACCTAGGGTAAAAAGACTTGATAAATCACGTTTCATCACTGTAATTATTAGTAGAAAGTAATCAAAATTACGTATTTTCCATAAGTTTAGACATAGTACATTTAGAATGAATGTCCCAACTCAATGGCTTATGTAGATTAATGTTAGCTGAGTTCATGGTCAATCCTACTTACACTTCACCTCATATTATATTCATTTGCTTATTATCAGTCAAATGCCTGACTAAAGAGACATAGACCACATATTAGAACATCCTGTGGTGAACTTAGCAGGTTTTTTTATATGAGTACTATTAATAGAAAATATCCTGCCTTTGTGAAGAAGGAAAGATCATATGTGAGGAAGAGCAATGATGCATTCTGGTTGATTTTCACTGACATGAGACTATGCAATATAGAAACAGGCAATTCCATTTTCACTACAGGATCAGACTTTCATTAGATAACTAGAAAATTGGCAAAACAGATTTCTTTAGGTCACATTCAGAACACCAAGTATCCTCAAGTTACTTCAGAACATTGAGAACAAGAGAAAATGCCTGTATGGTGAATATGACACTCTTCTCTTCTTAACTTCTCATTAAAACTGAGAACTTCGTGAACACTGTGGTAACCTTCATATATAACAAAGAGAATACAGAATGAGGTTAGTAGATAATTGGTTGAGAAAAAAAAATAACAAGTTATTAGTCTTAATATCTTGTACTTTGAGTACTTTGCCTGGATAGCAGCAGCTATAGCATATAACTTAATGTATAATGGACATAGTAAAATATTTTTCTTTAGTCATTTTTTTTGTATATCATTGAAACAAAAGCTATAATGTCGAAGGAATTGAATTACAAGGTTAGTTCTGAGCTCTAACATTAAGAGTATATTTGAGATCTAGTTCCCACCTGAGTCACCAGTTTGGAAAATTTCTGTGTGGGGCAAATAGAATAGACACTGTGATGTGAAAGTGGGAATGTCACATTCCCTTTAGACTATTTTGGCACCCTCAGAGTGTTAGGAATGAGGGTTTATTTCACATAAGCAACACTTGTAGAAATGGTGACCCCCAAGAACCCTAAAGTAGACAGAGCAGTTACAGAGGAGGTGTACAAGTCCACACAGATTCTAGGTTGTGGAATAAATAGTTTATGGGAGTCCTGAAGTGATGCTATCTTCCTCATTGACAGACCATTCCACTTTAAGATTCACCTTCATAAATCACCTAACAAAATGCTACTTACTCTGTCATACTGTTCATTCCATTAACGTAATTTAAACCTTTATACTTGACCCAGCCCCAGGTAAGAAACAGAAAATAGTGTAAGAGATCTGTCTGGGGGTAAAGACAAGGGAAATTTTCACACTTTTGCTTTGACCCCCAGGGGTAGGGGAGATGTTCACTGAGAATAGGAATATCAGGATTAGAAACCCCTCCAGTTTCCTGGGTCACAGTCCTCTGGCCAGACCCTTCCTCATCCTTAAAATCAATGCTAGTGCTATTATTGACTCTGAAGGTCAAATAATTGCCCATTTTTATTTTGTGTCTTTCTACTCAGTGGTTTGACACCTCTTCCCTCTTAGTTTCTTGACCTTAGATTGTCTCTGGCATTCACGGTATGGAAATCAAACAGCCCATTCCATGGGGCAGAGTGCAAGTGAATTTTATTGCCCTTCAACTATTAGTGCCTTAAAGTTCACCATCAGCACAACTTGAACTTCCTTCCATCCATTTTGTAGGAGGCAGGCCAAGGGGTTCATCTTATGACTCCATGATACTGAAATAACCTCCAAGTTATTATTAGCAGACATGATAATATATATTACTTACAAGATTTCCATATTTAGCAAATACATAAAACATTAAAATGGATAATACCCATATTAAAAAAACAACAACATACTGTCTTAATGTATAACTTTAATTTCTAGGATTATTCCTCATGACTTTTTTTAAAGTCTTATACTAAATAAAAGTTGTAAGCTGGTAAATAGACTAGTAACCCTTAGTATAAGAAAATATTTAAAATCATTTTATTTGGTCTCAAACACTATGGAAAAGCTTGCCATGAGTACTTAATCTGAGCCTGAGGTATAATGAAGTCAACCATTCTTGTTAAAATAGTTTATTTATTTATTTATTTATTTATTTATTTTATTATTATTATTTTTAAAAATTTTATTGGGGAAGGGGAATGGGACTTTACTGGGGAACAGTGTGTACTTCCACGATTTTTTTTTCCAAGTCAAGTTGTTGTCCTTTTCAATCTTAATTGTAGAGGGTGCCATTCAGCTTCAAGTTGTCCTTTCAGTCTTAGTTGTGGAGGTTGTGAAAGACGCAGCTCAGCTCCAGGTCCAGTTACTGTTGCTAGTTGCAGGGGGCGGAGCCCACCATCCCTTGCGGGACTGGAGGAGTTGAACTGGCAACCTTGTGGTTGAGAGCCCACTGGCCCATGTGGGAATCGAACCAGCAGCCTTCAGAGTTAGGAGCACAGAGCTCCAACAGCCTGAGCCACCAGGCTGGCCCAAAATAGTTTATTTTTAAGTGTGACTGTGTGTGTGTAAAAAGAAAATATAACCAAGGAAACAGATATAAGATTCATAAATACTTGGAAAAAAATCTTGAGGAATTGATCATATTTTAAATATTTAAACAATAAAACTAACATTTATAAATGAAAAGAATTGCTACAAAATACATAATCCCTATGCATCTTCCCTATACAATATAACAGGATCAATGTAGATATGCCAATTCATTGCTTTTTTGACTCAAGAATAAATCAGGCATTTTAAATGAATACTATCAACATCTTGAAGAACTTCCACAGTGATCTGTTGCATGCCTTAATTTTAATTAAAAAAAAACAAATGAATAGCATAATCGGAGCAAAGAATCAACATTAATCTTTAAATCAAAAGGATTTACAATGAGATTATAATTAATTACATGCCAAAAATATCTTATTGAATAGGGTGGCGACCTTCGTTACTTTGTTTAATCACTAAAACAATTCAATCTCCAAATAAGAATTTGGATCAATTCCAAATACATCCAATTAAGATTATCAATTCACTAAGAACAGTGACAATAAACCTCAAAAATAAACTCTTTAAAAACTTTTCCTTTTGATTAATGTATCTGTACCAATTTTTATTAGTACTTAGGTTCCTTAAGAAAACAATCTTGGCAGTAGGACTCTGCTGTCCCCAGAATGCCTGGGGGAGAACATTTCATAAATAATCATGTTGATATTTCTGTTCTATTACTGAGCACACCAGTTGTCTCCTATTAGACCCATTTTCAGCAGACCAAAGTCAAAGAATGCTATTCTTGTTATTTTAAATACATTCTGCAAAGCAGCAGATTAACAGAATTTTCTCCTAAGAATTTGGAAAAAGCCTGTACAATTTTGATATATTCCTACATGCATGATTATATGCTTCTAATTCAGACAACTTTTGTCTCTCTGGTTCCACAGCAGTACCACAGGGTATTGCCAAAAGGTTATAATTCATTTTTCTGGGTACTTTCAGGACAGTTACAAAGAGATGACACAGAAAGTGAACATAAGAGCAGATGATTTCTGGCATCTTATAAATGAAAATGTATTTTATTTATGCAAAGCAACTTTCCACTTATCGTTGAGTGACCTTGATACTATGAAAAGACTTTTTTTTTCCAAATGTGTATTTTTCACCCCCACAAAAGAACAAGTGCTTCCTCAGTATTCTAATTGCTACAAAATGCCTAGTTGATTATGAAAGTTTCCAAGCAGCCCTTCCAATGAACTTCAGAGGAAAACTAAAAGCAAGCTTTCTCTAAACGAGACTGGCGTGAAGGGAACCCGCCCATTTTTCTTAACTTGTATACTTGTTGATGTATGTTATGTATCTTTGACAGTCTACCTTTATTTTGTAAATCAGAATTAATATCCTCAACTAGTCAGAAAGCGAACATTTCTTGAGTACCCCTCTGTGCACAACACTCTCACGAAGCATGGACAACATTCAGTTTCTCCCCAGAATTTTGCCAAAATCTTTTATTTGACTTCAGCTTTAGCATTTGGGCCATCATAGAACTAAAGGAATACTGTCATTCCTAAAGTTGTGCATAATCACCGACAGGTGTTTGATAAGTTACCAACGTATATCTAATCAGTAGAACAATGTCAGTGATATAAGTAAGACATGTCATCCAGATTTATTGTCATGCTCTGAAAATTTACATTCAAATATAGATAAAAGCATTCTAGATGTAACTCAAACAAAAAAGTCTTATGTACCTTTTATATTGAAATTCTGTTTCTCAGCTGAAGTACAATTCATTATTATTGTCAAAATTAATTGCAGAAATAAAAATCAATGATAATAAAAGCTGACAAAACGGTTTAAAAAATGTTAAGAAATTTCCAACGCTTGAATAGAAAATAGACTGATAGCTAAATTAATATTAGGAGAGTGCACATTAATTAGATAAAATTAGGAAAAAACATTCTTTTGGAGACAAGAAATGCTCGTAAAAATATTAATAATAATAAAAGTTTATTAAAAGATTAAAATAAAGCTGTATCAGTCTGAGTTTGATTGCAACAAGAGAGTCACTATAAGAATTATGAAGATAAAGAGTGTAATATAGGAATTAGGGCTTACATGATTGAATGGGAGCTGGGGAATGAAGGCCTGGAAGGATGAAACCAAGAGATCAGAAAGTTACTAATGACGCCAAGCTGAATCACCAGAACATGGAGAAGCAGAAGCTTGCAGGGAAGGTTGAGAAAGCACCACCACCCTGATCATAAAGCAAAAGCTCATAGTTTGTGAAGCCACCATATCTTAACACCATAATTTTTCAAGAACATGGGTTCCACTTCACTTCCATCTTCCATGTCTCACGCAAATTACTCTCAACAGGAAACTCGGACCAAAACCACACAGCAAGGGGGATTCTGAAAATCTTTGTTCTCAGCCTTAGGTGGGAGGGTCTTGGTGCCAAGTTAAGAACAGACAACCCATCATATCATACTGTCATCATAGTAGAATTGCTTATTGTACAAGCAGTTAACACATGAAAGAAAATAACCTTTAAGAATGGTATTTAATTATCAGGTTACCTAGTTCCAGGAAGACTTAAAACTTCTACTAAGAAAAAGAGTCTCTTGAAGAATTTTCATAGTTTACAAGGATAAATTAAAATCAGAATGCCAATTTTGCTACATAGACATTTCACAAAAACGAAAAAATAAAAATCCTACATAACAATTTTCATAATAAAGAATATAAGTATAAACAAAAGAGGTAAGTGTTAAAGTAAAATATGTTTCCCAAAAAGCATTTTGTTCTCATTAATCAAACTTTAAAATAATAATTTTGTAAGAATACTGTAAGATTTGAAAATATGAGGTTAAAAATTAAACAAAAACTAATTTAAGTGATTGCTATACATATACTAAAGATAAAAGCTTATTAAAGATAAAGGCCTTAAATTCATTTTATAAAATGTAACTAAAAAACATTTTCCTGAATTATATTCTGCTAGATACACAAAGATTAACAATATTTCTAAATATGCCAGATGAAAGCAAGCATGTATTTAGTATCTCCCACATGTCGTCAGAGTGATTAAATGAGCCATCCAGTAGCTAAGAGATTAGAGAAATTATCATTCTGGGCCCACAATGTCAAACTCCCCCAAATTTTAATAATCATAATATTTAACAAATTTTAAATAAAATTTCAGGTCTATTCTTATAAATTTCACAAGTTTATTATTTTATGGTAATATTTACATTTGGCCTTGGCTTTGGAAAATTATTGATCTTATCACCCCCATTATTGAGAATTTGGAAAAAAATTGCATTCTAGGGCACATGCCTAGAATCGTATCAAACTGTTTAACTAGATTTTTGGTGCTTTATGTGGATATAAATCTCCCGTTCTCTTTGTTTTTAAAATGGAATAAATCTCCAAGGCCATTGTCTTCATGACACTTTCCCTCTGATCATAAAGACCAGAGCTTCCTACTTTCAGATTTCTCTCTTTTGTTAATAACTATTTGTATATCTTCTCATCTCGCCTACTAATCTGAAGGTGATTTAACGGCAAGAATATCTGTTTTTGTCTTTTTTCCATCACCAACAGGAGTCACAAATCAATGACCTGTACAGAAAATTCAGTCTGCAAATACATTTTGTTTGGTTGGTATAGTGTGTGTGTGTGTGTGTGTGTGTGTGTGTGTGTGTGTGTTTCCCACGCAGTTGTTTTTTAAGTATATTTAAGGAATCGTACAACCATCATCATAATCTAATTTCAGAACAATTTTGTCATGCCAAAATGAAACATGCACCCACCAACTATTCCCCACCCCTCCCCCACAGCCCCAGCCAAACATTAGTCTATTTTCTGTCTCTGTAGATCTGACTATTCTGGTTCTTTCTTACAGTGGAATCCTACCATATGGATTCATCTGTTATGGCTTCTTTCACTGAGCGTATTTTCAAGATCTCCCCATGTTGTATCATACATCAGTACTTCATTATTTTACATAGTAAAATAATATTCTGTTTAATTGATAGACCACATTTTACTTATCTTCTCATCAGTTAATAGACATTTGGGTTGTTTCTACTTTTTGGCTATTAGCAATAATGCTATTATGAACATCCATGTACAAATTCTTGTGTGGGCATATGTTCATTTCTCTTGGGCATATATTTAGGAGTGGAACACCTGAGTCATATGGTAACTCTATGTTTAACTTGTTGAGAAACTGCCAGTCAGTTTAACAGTGTCTCTGCCATTTCACATTCCCACTAGCAGTGTTTCAATTTCTCCAAATCTTCACCAACTCCTGTCATTATCTGACTTTTCTGATACTAGCTATCTCAGTGTGTGTGTAGAGGTATCTCATTGTGATTTTGATTTTCATTTCCTTAATGATTAATAATGTTAAACATGTTTTCATGTGCTTATTGACCATTCATATATCTTCTTTGGAAACTGTTTATTCAGATTCTTTGTCAAATTTTTAATTGAATTGTTTGTCTTTTTAATATTGAATTGCAACAATTCTTTATATATTCTGGATATAATTCCCTTACCAAATACATGATGTTCAAGTATTTCCTCCCATTCTGTGTGTTGTCCTTTCACTTTCTTGATGATATTATGTGCAACGTATTTTTTTTTTTAATTTTGATAAAGTCTGATGTATCTATTTTTTCCTTTGTCACTTACTCTTTTGGAGTTATACCTATGAAAAGATTGTCAGCCCAAGGCCACAGACATTTTCTCTTCAAGAGTTTTAAAAGTCTTAACCCTTTTATTTAGGGCAATGACCTATTTAGAGTAAAATTTTGTATATGATGTGAGATAGGAGTCTAATATATTCTTTTACAGGTAAATGTCTATTTGTCCTAGACCCCTTGTCCTTTCAACCACTTGTTGAAAGATTATCCTTTCACCCATTAAATTGTCTTGGCACCATTGTCAAAAATCAATTAACCAAAATGTGAGAGTTTATTTCTGTACTCTTAATCCTATTTGATGATCTGTATGTCCGTCCTTATGCCAGTACCACACTGAGCATTGTAGTAAGTTTTGAAATCAGAGATGAGAGTCTTCAAACTTTGTTATTCTTTTTGTAGATTATTTGGGCTATTCTGGATATTTTGCATTTCAACAGGAATTTTAGGATTAGTTTGTCAATTTTGCAAAGAAGTCAGTTTGCATTTTGATAGGATTATGCTGACTTTATAATCAAATTGGGGAATATACCATCTTAAGAATATTGTCTGCCAGTACTTTAACTTGTAATATCTTTCCATTATTTAGGACTTCTTTAATTTCTTTCAGTGATGTTTTTTAATTCTCATGTATAAATATCGAACTTCTTCTGTTAAATTTATTCCTATGTATTTTATTCTTGTTGGTGATATTATAAATAGAATCATTTTCTTATTTTCATTTTCATATTGTCCATTATAGTGTATATAAATACAGTTCATTTTTGTGTATTGTTCTGGCATTCTGTAACTTTTCTGGAGGCGTATTTACTAGTCCTAATAGTTTTAATTTTTAGTGGATTCCTTAGAACTTTCTATATAAAAGGTTATATCATTTACAAAGAGAGATACTTTTACTTCTTTCTTTCCTATCTGTCTGCCTTTCTCCTTTTCCTTGCCTAATTATCCTGGCTAGACTCACCAGTATAATGTTGAGTGGGATGACATACTCTTTTAAAATCAAGAAATTTCACATGCAAAATAAATCTGAAATTCCATATTCCTCTGGAGAATGTTGGACTTCACAGGACATGAGTACTGGCTGCCCCTTAGTGACCGGCCAAATCCCCACCATGCTGTATTGCCTAATACTTGGCCAAGTTCACTAACCTGTTCACTACCTGATCATGCAGGCATCTGAGTTTGTAAATCCTGCCTTGTAAAGATTAATATGGCTCCTTGTTCATATTAGATATTTAGTGTATATTTATTAACTGATGCAAAGAAAGACTGTCATGAAAGAATGAACAAATAAACAAACAAGCTGTTCCTTCTGAGCTTAGGAACAGGAATAGGAAAAGAAGTCCTATTTCCCCTAACTGCAGTCTCCCACACAACTCGATCCAATTCCAATTCCTCATGTCTCGTTCTACCACACATCTCTTATCAGGTTCATAGATCAGTGTCCATTCATTATGACAGTTTTCACTAGTATCTTCTCTTTGTTTATATTACTAGCAAAGTTAACTGAGACAGTATCATTTTTTAAATATACATTTCCATTCATTTTGAAATTGTAACAGTGGAATGAAGTATTTTGTGGCTGAAACAACCTTCATGAGAAAGAAAACTGGAGTGCTCATCTATCAAAAGAACAAACTCCAAAAGTCTGAATCACTACCCCATCTCCCAGGACAAGACAAAGAATAGATTTAAGCGTGGGAGGAACGATCCAATCAAAATCAGGGTGCTGGTAGCTGGCAAGTTTCCAGTAAAGTACAATTTTCAAACTTGTCAAAACTACAGAACAGTGTAGCACTTATTTTTAAAAACAATTATAAGCAGTATACCCTCCAGCCCTCACCCTGCTTCCCATTCATACAAATAAATATTTTGTTATCCTGAGTAAGTCATATATCAGGACTGGATACAAATTCACTTTGCTTCAAGGCAGGGGGCTCTTTTGACTTATTCTGGTTTCTAGGAGCAGGATCAAGATTAAGAAGGTTACCAGAGGGTAAGGGGGGTGGGGGGTGGGAGATGAGGGTAAGGGGGATCAAATATATGGTGATGGAAGGAGAACTTACTCTGGGTGGTGAACACACAATGGGATTTATAGCTGATGTAATACAGAATTGTACACCTGAAATCCATGTAATTTTACTAACAATTGTCACCCCAATAAATTTAAAAAATAAATTTAAAAAAATCACATTTTAATAAAATAAAAAAAGATTATGAAGTAAAGGGGCAAGTCAAATGGTGATACAGGATGTTTTCATTATGCTAATTCATTAACTATGGGAAATCATTTTGAAATCTTTACATAGCTGTGAGTTACATGAAATTTGTTCAGAAATATTACAAAGTAATCCCTCAACCCCAAAGAGGGAAATTGTGAGTTGAATTTTAAGCACCCTCAACACACACAAAGCCTTGGTTCCTGGTGAGGGTGCCTGAAGGGCTTGGAAGATAAAGGGGAGAGAAGCACAGTAGGACCCACTGGTAGGAATAAAGTTGGAAGTGAGGCAAGCATGGGGAAGATTCTGAAAGCTGTCTGTTAGAATAGCGCATTGTCTAAACAAGTGAAGAAAATTGCCAATGAATGAAACCTATTTACGATGAAAAAAAAGAAAAAGTTTGAGAAATTAAAACAATCCAGTAGTCACTGAAAAATATGTCCCTCTTTTTTTTTTTTTTTTTTTTTTTTTAAGTAATCCAAAAATTTCACGGTATTGCAGTAGTAGTCCCCCCGCCTTCGTGGTTTTTCCATGGTTTCAGTTATCCACAGTCAGCCACAATCTGAAAATGTTGAATGGAAAATTCCAGAAATAAATAATCCATAAATATTAAATTGCATGCCGTTCTGAGTAGGATGATGAAATTTCACACACCCCGCTCTATCTCACCTGGGACGTGAGTCACCCCTCTGTCCAGCATAGCCACACTATACATGCTCTTTGTCTGTTTGTCACTCAGTAGCCATCTCAGTTATCAGAGCTACTGTCACAGTATTTCAGTGAGTGTTCAAGAAACCCTCATTTTACTTAATAATTGCCCCAAAGCACAAGAGTAGTGATGTAAAGGAGTAGAGGTAAATGAAAAGTGAAATGGAGCTTCTAGGAGGAGGTCCGTTAGAGGCTGGGAGGGACTAACATTGCACAGTGAACGCCTCGACTACAAAGATGGCCTGAGTGAGTGCAGAGGACTGGACTCTCTCAGGGCTGAGTCCTGCTCTACCTCTTCTTTTAAAGCCAACTGTCTCCCTGAAGACTAAGGAGGTGGAACATCTCAAAGATCGTCTTAGCTCTGGCTTCCCAAGGCTTCCTGACTTTGTGATTGAGTAGTGAGTTCCAGGACAGACCCCAGATTGCACTGCCAGCCAACCCCTCTGGTAGAAGGGAAGAGGCAATTCCTTTCCTCACCTTCAGGCCCTACAAAGCTATAGTAGGTGAGAGATGGACAAGCTTGAGGGAAAGGGGTGATACATGGGGCCTCAGGGCAAAAAAAAGGCAGAAAGGGGGGACTTAAGGCCCTCACAACCCAACTAGTATGAGTGGGGGTTCCAGGCAGGCTTGCCTATTTCCTAAAGACAAACTTTTTTTGTGGCATGAGCCTCTGTCATTTCTCCTCCTGGCTGGGACTCACACCCCTATACATTCCTACCCTTGGTTCTGGTCTCATTGTAAGGATTGAGGTAGTTAATCCATTTACACAACTAGCATCCTTCACCTCAAAACACATGCTCCTAAGGAACTTCAGGTATTTCATTTAAAGAAAAAAAATTCCTTTCTTTTGTCTTGTCAGTCCAGATTCAATGATATAAAGGTACCAGACATGGTGGCATCAGATTCTATCCTAAGTTGGTGTCCAGAGGCTCTTATCCTCACCCTCTAAATCCACCTTCAGTCATCAGACCTCGTCCCTCTCCTGTACCCCAGTAGAGAAGCCTATGTATCCAAAGGAAAGAAACTCAAGTTTCACCTGTATCTAAATGTAAGAGAAGTAAATGCCCCTCAATCAGCAAGATATCTGAAAGGGAAATCGCTTTTATGTCTCCTGGCATTGATGCAGAATGTTTTAATCTTCTGTACTTACTGTACTCAGGCTATGCTGTTTTCCTTCTACAAGTTTTCAAGAAACAAGTAAACAGTTGCTTGGTTTCAAGGTCAAAGCCTCTAGGATCTCCCCATAAACACTTCAGGGGAAAGAAAGGAGATCCTCCACCCCTGGAGGAGAAATGGGAGGAAAGGGTTGACTTCAGGCACTAGCTCCTTTTGTGAATTGGGTAGCTCAGGAGATCTGTTGGGGTCTGTGGGGGGGAGGCACATAGCACGGCTAGTTCCCAAATAGGCAGGGGGTATGGGGACGGGGGGAGGAGAAGAAGTCACACTTGGCAGCTACCTGGTGTCTCTCTTCACTGGACAGTATCATTCTTACTGAGTAGAACCTTGCTGGTGAGACAACAAATGAACACTGTTTTCTTAAACAAGCTACTGTGGCCATCCTCATATTGCCTTGACTGTCCAGTTACCCAAACATGTGGTTGGAATTATTGTTTCATTCCTTGGAGATAGGATAAATTGTTCGCTGTAGGTTAGATACTTAAAACACATTTGTTTTACCTGAGTCACATCATTATGGAAACTTTCCCAGGACTGAATTTGCAAGAATCTCTGACTGGCATTTATCATAGTTGTTAAGCATAATGAAATCCGAACCAATACTAGTTCATCTACTATATCAGCCTCATGGGCTCCCTTTCAGATTCTGAAGGTCCCAGTTATAAACACTGCATGTAGCTGACACCCAGTTACTCTCAGTTAGAGATTCCAGTTCAGGGAAATCAGCTAAGTTCATTTCAAAGCTATTGTAAGTTCAATTGGTCAGTTTCTGCTTGATTTAAATAAAATTTCTTCAGAACCATTTAACTTTAAGTCTTTTACTTTCAAGAAAAGCAAATGGTCAATGCTATGTTTGATAAAATTATTGTAATTCTAAAACATCATAAGGAGAAATTTTTTTTCCTTTTTCCTTTTTTCTTAATATCTATATGAGATGATGGATGTTAACTAAATTTATTGTGCTAATCATTTCACAATTCATGTAAGTCAAATAATTATGCTGTATACTTTAAACTTATATAGTACTGTATGTCACAAAATTGAGACAATAAAAGAACTATACTTCATTATTTAGACATAATCCTGTAAAGGAATAGAAAGCCCAAAATCTAAGGTAGACCAATACTAGATATACTCTAAAGCAGGGTTTCTCAACAATGTTATTAATCGACATCTGGGGCCAAATGATTCTTTGCTGTGAGGGACTGTCCTGTGCATTTAGACGTTCAGCAGCATCACTGGCCTCTACCCATTAGATGCCAGTAATATTTCCTATCCAGTGTGACAACTAGAAATGTCTCCAGACATCAACAAATGTCCCTGAAGGTGTGTCAAAATTACCTGCAACGGGGAGCCCTGTGTGAAGAGAGACTAATACCAAAATTATCTCCGGGTAGAAGTCAGACCACATGCATGAACAGTGAGTGTCCCACTGAAAAGTTTTATCCTGAAATAATCCTGTAGCAGATACCTCTCAACAAGTTTGGGGCATTTGTCTAATCTGGATGGTTCCTCCAGAGTCCAAGGAATTCTAGGAAGACGATGGCAAGATCCTTACTTCCAAAGGAATCAACAGACCCCAGGGAAAGTTAGACAACATTTTACCAGGATAAGTGCACTCATTTCTTCTGATGAAACCTATTCCCTAGACCAGAAGTTGCTCTCACACTTTGCGTTAATGGGCAAGAAAGTGTATATTTTTTATGTGACATAAAAGTGGGTCTTACATTATGAATCTTTTCATTCATCCCACAGATATAGTTATTCACATGTTTTTTGTTTGTTTAGCCATCCTGCACTCTACAATGTATTAATAATCACAACACAAAAATACACAAAAATTGTCAGATATTATCACTACCTTTGAGGAGCTAATAATCAACTAAGGAACTATTCTAATATGGCTTCCTTTCAGCATCATTCTAGCTAACCCCCACCCTCTACTGCCCTTCTTTGATAGATCCCGGCCTCCCACATAGGAACATACACATATATTCCTATGGCAGTTGCCTATTTATTCTGAAAGACAAGAGTTCATTTTTCCAACATCTTAGCCCTACTTGAGTTGATACCACATGTCCTTTAATCTCGCTGACCTATCCTGATCATGTACTTATTTCAAATCTTCTCACCACTAAAGAGTGATTCCTCACTGTACCAATCTTTTCATTTATGTTCTTCTGTCGCAGTGAGCATAGAGAGCACTAAAAAACAACAACAACAACAAAAAAAAAAACAGGCAAAATAAAAAGGGAATTGTTCATAATAGTCAGAATCCAGCCTTAGATTTTTAAGTTCATGTGCTGAACAGTTAAATCTTAGTAGCTTTCTGGAGTAAAGTGTTGAAAGGGAATCTCTGGACAAAGTAAATAGGGGTTAAGTTTCTGGCATGTGCGGAATGCTACAGGAACTCAGTAGAGGGAGTCTTTTTATCTCTGCAGGAGATATGAGGGACAGTCTTCTAAAAGTATGACATTTCAAAAAGTTCCATTTCTCTAGGTGAGACTGAAGAACGTTCCAGGCAGAAGGAAATACATTTGCAAAATGTTCCAGCAACTTCAAGTAGTAATTCAAAGCATGTGGGTTGGGTTTGGGGCAAGGTGAGAATATTGTGGAAAATGGGACCAGAAAGTTAGAAGTTATAAAAGAGAAAATCCAGACTTCTAAAATTTTTCACTTTGGCAGCAGTTTGGAGGATGAACTGAAGAGGCTTTCTTTTTTTTTTGTAATGACTATGTTATTTGTCTTCTTAAAGGTAATCCACCAGAGAGGATGTTGCAATGAACTCAGAAACTGGAGATTGGAATTTCAACAACATGTAAACTGATATAATTTCTCATTTATACGTAAAAGAGCAAATACTCAAAACCTGCTCTAATGGTAAGAGCTAAGTGTGAGGATGGTATTCAATATGAATATGATGAAGATAACAGAAAACATTTATTTGAACTCTTACTATATGCCGGTCTCTGACTCTAAGTGCTTTACTCTCAGCGCTACTAAGTCATCTCATCCTCATGTGGCAAATTGCAAAAAGGCCACAAATTCCACCCATTGTTGTATGGGTGGATACATCCTTGTATCAGACACACTGCCCATTTGATAGATGACATGAGACCATCTGGCAGACATGAGGTGAGGCCTCTCTAGACCAACTAGTTTTCTAACTACTGACATAGAAATAAAACCATCCAGAACCACCCAGCTTTACCCAAGCATCACCAGATCAGAACAACCTCCTAGCTAATCCATAGACTTACAGACATAGTAAATGTTTATTATATAAAGCCACCAAGTTCTGGGTAGTTTGTTACACAGCAGAAGCTTACTGATAAATCTCACTTCTAGCAGAAAGGTATGAATTTTATTTCCATTTTAGGGAAAAGTTCAGACATAGAAAGACTAAGTCACTTGCCCGTGGTTATAGAGTTAACAAATGATAAAAACAAGGATTTGAACCCAGGCTCTAGATTAATGCATATGTTTCAGCATTTGGTCTGCTTAGCTAGAAGAATCTCTATAGTGTTTTCTCCATTAAACAAACTAAGATGTTGTTATTACTTTAAAAGAAAATGGGTATAGGGAAGACATATGAGAATAAGAACTCCTGGCAAAACATAATACACCAAGTTCGTCACCAAGGAATACATCAGTTAGAGAAGAATGACAACTGTACTGCAGTGATTGTCAAAAACAGTAACTCACAGCCTATCAGTAATGACAAAACCCAGTAGTCTGCAGGGATTTCTAGGTAGTCCACCTGCCAGTCCAGGGACCTATTACCATGTGTGATATTACAATCTGGCATGGATGTATTTAATATAAACCTGCATGAAATGATATCAAAATGCTTCACAGTTCTTCATATTGGCTCTTTCTTTCTTATTCGGTGGTGGCAAATGAGAGGGATTGATTACCATGCCAAGGTCCCTAGACCCAAAATGTTTGAGACCCACTGTGATCGAGGATACAGTGAAAGTTTCCCCCCAAAATCCCAATCTGCTGGAACAGGAAGCAAGAAGTGCCATGATCATTAAAAAGATAGCGGTCGGACTGTTGCAAAGCATAGGCACCACACTGAATGCGGAGTTATATTGTAAAGGTAGAAAGGAGCAAATGTTGATTTATGAGCTATAATTCCAGGGAGGGTTTCTGGTGACTTCAGCTTCACACTTGCGGTTATAGTATTCCCAGAACTTCTCAATGGAGTGATTTCCTGAAATGCACAGCTGTCTTTTATTTATTTTATTAACTTTACATAAAAACCATGGGAGCACAGCTTTTACAGTATTTGACTCTGATTGGCCTTGTCTTTTCAAGTTTGGGATAGAAGAGAGAAAAACATAAAATGCAATGAGAACACCATTTAAAAACTAAAACTTTCAAAGGGACGATAAGTAGAAAGACTTTTTGCTTGGGGTTATAATTTAGCAACAAAAGTTCCTCAGATTAGTACATGGTAATTGATTATATTTCAAAACAGATCAAAATCTACATTCTATATACCATGAAGGACAGTTGTGATATATGCAAATACCAAGACTAAAACAAAATAGGAAAATTGCTGAACTTCTTGGTTATAACCTTCTTATTAATAAGGAGTAAGGTAGCATAATTTGTTATAGAATCTATTATGATCCACTCTTAATTTGTTTCAAATGTCTAGATTACACCTAAAAAGATCCTTTGATGTAATCATCATTATTCACAAATTTCATCTCAAAGACTATCATCTTTAAAATATAAGCTATTAGATTCTGATCCCAGATTTCAGAGCTAAAACACTAGAATGGAAAAAAATCAGTTCATTGAGAAGAAAAATTTAAGTTAAAAATATACAAGTGTTCACTAAACTAATAATATTTTTACAGTTTTGGGATAAATTTGCATCCTTTAATAAATTCCTAAAGAAACTCTTTCCATTCAGTATAATTACAAAATATTAAGTGCAAATAAACCACAATACAGTGTCAATGCCAAAGCATTTTCTTACATAAGTGAACAAGGGTGTAATCAGAAATTCCTCAGAAAGTCCAACATATGGAGCTTATAGCTCTTCAATTATGCCAACATTTATTAGTTAAATAGAAATCACAAATCTTCTTTAAGGAAGTGAGTCCAGATGCCTGCAATTAATATTTCTCAGCCCCACAGAAGATCCTATAACTTAATTCCCAGTGTCTTTACTTTCAAGGACTAAAAACTCACAAATTATGTCATTAGAAACAGCAATGGCTAACCCGAGGTTTGCTGTAATGTATTTTCGTTAGTTGAAGCTAATTAGAGCCAAATGAGTAGAATAATGTTGTAAGGGCACATAGAGAAATCTGGGGTCTTTAGGAACTGAAATAAATGAGGGTAATCAGCACTGTATGCCGAATACACTGTGTTCACTTAATATAAATAGGATGGCAGTCGGCTAGGAAGTGCCACAGATCACATTGGTTTTGGTGGGCAGCAGATGTCTTATTACACTGTATAAATACAAACAACATGCCAGACTGAACCAGAGCAAATAACGGGGAATCTGGGCACCAGGAGCTCAAATGGAGGTCTTTGCAAATTTCTTGGGTGCAATTTTACATAACACAATCTAGTCTATATTGTCAATTTGTGTGTTTGGGGTGAAAAGAGGTATGTGGGATGCACAGAGGTTCTCTTTTCAAAGATAAAATATGTAACTCAAGCAAGATAAAGCTATTACCGGATTTCAACCATGGCAACAATTATTTTCACCCACACACCCTTATAATAAGCATAAGAATTATTTTAAGCTCATATTTGATTTTTGCAATAAATTTTGATGTAACATGAAAAAAGCTTGAGCTTTATTAGCATAGCATCTTCAGGAAGATTCTCTTTTTATAATGCACAGTTTTGATGAGTTCCCCTTTCAAAATGAAATAACATTAAACTCACAATTTGAAGCTATTTAAGCACAACATAGCTAAATTTGTCACACATGTTGGAACGATGATTTTTTCTTCCATTTTAAATATTCTGATTCAGAGATGGCAACCCTGTTGTCATGATTAAGCATGTATGTTTTAGGTATGTATGTTTTCCAACAACCACTGAAGTAAAACAATGGAATTTCAAACTAGTTCATATTGTGGTCAAAAAAGGCATTGTACAGTGAGAATCTTGGATTCACCACCAACTCTGTGACTTCTTATGTTGCCTTGATTGAGTGTCAGCCTCTCTGGGTTTCAGTTTACTCCCCTTAAGATGAGGGACTGGCTTGGTTAACCTCGAAGGTCTTTCCAGCTCTCAGAGTGTGTGTAAACTGACAACTAGTCAAACTGTACGAAACCACTAATAATTCAGGCAGAATGGCCTTTCTTATTATGATCCGTATAGCTAAGCATATATCTGAGGCTTCTGAAGTCCTAATCATGAGTCATTACAGGAAATTGTATAGGAGTCATGGAGCAAGCCAAATTACGTACAATCATTATAGAAAAATTACAAAATATAGGCAAGAAGAAAGAAGACAATATAAACCAGAGATAATATCAACTCTAAGATCATAATGTTCTTAAGATTTTAGTGGGAAGATAAGGGGATGAGGGTGAAAGAATAGTCGGGGGAAGAAGAGAATGTGGTGAGGGTGATAAAACTAATAAATGATGAAGCTGGTATAGATGTGAATATAGATATGACACATGTAGACACAAATGACATAAGATGATGTAGATATAGCATACAATATTATTTTTTGAACTTGATTTGACACTTAAAAATAAACATTTTTTTAGGTTATTAAATACTTTTCAGAAGCGACATGATTAAGGACTACTATACATATATATGCTATACAATTAAGCTCGCAAACTCATCCCAGAAAAAGTGCTTATACCTCATTGCTGAATATCACTATGGTCACCTTCGAAGTACTCCCCTTGGGAAGCTATACAACGACACCAGAGCCTAGTCCACCCTTCAAAGCAATTTTGGAACTCTTTTTCTGGAATGGCCATCACACCTGTTGTCATATTATCCTTGATGTTCTGAATGTCATCAAAATGTCTTCCTTTCAGTATTTCCTTTATCTTTGGGTAAAGAAAGAAATCATTGGGGGCCAGATCAGGTAAGTAGGGAGGGTGTTCCAGTACAGTTATTTGTTTACTGGCTAAAAACTCCCTCACACAAAGTTCTGTATGAGCTGGTGCATTGTTGTGTTGCAAGAGCCATGAATTGTTGGGGGAAAGTTCAGGTCATCTTTTTCACGCAGCCTTTACAGCACTTCCAAATAGTAAACTTGGTTAACTGTTTGTCCAGCTGGTACAAATTCATAATGAATAATCCCTCTGATATCAAAAAAGGTTAGCAACATTGTTGAAAACAGGTTTGCAAACTTAATTGTCAGACCTCATATATTCCATATAAATATATGAATATATATGTATATATATACATTAATTTTTGTAATTTTATTTAAAAATTTCTATAGCTAAATTTTTATATACATCCATAATTTTTAGGTTAAATTCCTAGACATTAAAAAAAAGGTATATTTTCTCAGTCATAGGAATGGCAGCAGCGAAGTGGTCTTCTTGAGTTCTCCTCTGGAACTCACCACAAATTAAACATCTATAACCCATCAAAGGACTCTCTGCTCATCACACAGAACAGCTAAGAGACTCGTATGAGGATTACTTGAAGGTGGGCAAAACATGAGAGCAGGAGAAGAGGGAAGGGAGTGGAGTGGAAACGCAGTCCTCATCCGCAGCTGCGGAGACACAGAGGGTCCCAGCACAGAACAGAGACCACAAAAGCCAGGAGGTGGGGTCTTTTCCTGTGTCCTACAGCGGATCTCTCCCACCAAGAGGGCAGCATATCCAGCATTTGAGGCAGTAACGTCAACTGAGACCTCCAGCTGGGCCCTTGGTAGGGCAAAGGACCATGCCTGGGCCCCTCCATGCCTGGGACCCTCCCCCCACTCTCCCAATCCTACTCCCACCCTTCCAGAGTCTCAAGCTGGCCCCTGAACTGAGGAGTAGTGTCAGATTACAGAGGAGCCACAGCTCTCAGGATCTAGGAAGACCTGGTTTCCAGCTGTGACCCAGGGAAGAGGCTGGGAAGAGTGTGAGACTGTTGGGCTGGAAGACATAAGACTCCTCCATCCCCAGCCCCCACCTTTTCTGGCCTACCTAGAACAGGGCAATTACAACTGCAGAGACACCCAGGGGTCAGTAGCAGGTGGCAGACGGAGCTCTGAGCTTTCAGAAGCTCAGAAATCTTGGGCCCTTGACAGTACCCCCTCTCCTGACGGAAGAAGAAGTACCCTAAGACTCAGGAGACCTGGGCACAGGGCTGGCTGTGGTACTCTCTGTGTGCGTATGTGCAGACGAGAGCAGAAACTCCCCTGACTTTGTAAAAATTACCATCTATACCCCTTAGCCCCACTCATCTAGAGCTGCAGTGCCAGGGTCACTCTGGGCGCCAGGTGGCCAGCTCTGCTACACAAGACACAGAGGATTCTTTGGTACAGCAAAGGACAGAAGACAACCTGGAGATTACTTGGTGGGCTTAAGCCAAGACTGGCACTGCATTTTTATTTTTTTTTATTTTTATTTTTTTGTATTTTTGATATTTTTGCCTGTGTTGAGTATAGGTTCTCGGTTGTTTTTACATGGGAGTATATTTGTTTTTTTCTGTGTTCTTGTTGTTGTTGTTGTGGTTGTGGTTGGTGATTTGCTTTGTTCTGAAATTGCCCTACACCAGGGCCCAGCCCAAGAGGCACAAGATTCAACACACCCAGAGGCCAACTCCAGACCAAACCAGAATATTATCAGGTTTGATCTACAAGTGACACACCCAGAGAGAATTCTCTACAGGTACAAGAGCCCATAGGGGCCAAGCCTCATTTGAGCAGTCAACCCTCATGCAGCAGATCATCCACTGTGGACAGAGCCAACTCTCACAACTAGTCAGCCTAGGAGTCAGTCCTACCTGCTGACAAGCCAAAATCAATTAAAGCTCACCTTTAACAGGACAATATACACAACACAAGGGTCACCTTTGGAGCACATGCACAGGGGAATAGGGAAGTGGTGTAAGTCAAATATAAAGGACACATACTACATAAGATAACCCAGGAAAAACCAAGAAACCTAGGAGATCTACCTAATACATCGAAGCAAACACAGAGTCAGTCAGAATGGGGAAACAAAGAAATATGTCCCAAATAAAAGAACAGAAGAAACTTCCAGAATTGGAAGCAAATGAAACAGAGGTAACCAACCTATCAGAGACAGAGTTCAGAACACTGATGATAAGAATGTTTAAGGAGCTTAGTGATGACTTAAAGAAGGATAGAGAAATCATAATGAACAACCAGTTAGAACTAAAGAACATAATTACTGAAATAAAGAACACACATGAAGGAATTACCAGTAGGTTAAATGAGGCAGAGGATAGAATCAGTGACTTAGAAAGCAAGTTAGCAGAGATCACCCAAGAGAAACAACAAAAAGAAAAAAGAAAGAAAAAACAATGAAAATGGTTTAAGAGATCTTTTGAAGTAATAATGACTGAAAACTTCCCTAACCTGGTGAAGGAAACCAACATACAAGTCCAGAAGTGCAGACAGTTTCAACCAGGATGAACCCAAACAGGTCCACACCAAGACACATTATAGTTAAAATGGCAAAGGTTAAAGACACAGAAAGAATCCTAAAAGCAGCAAGAGAAAGACAGCAGGTTACATACAAAGGAACTCTTATAAGACTATCACATGACTTTTCTACAGAAACTTTGCAGGCCAGAAGGGAATAGCAGGAGGTATTCAAAGTGATGAAAAACAAAGGCCTACAACCTAGATTGCTTTATCCAGCAAGGCTATCATTTAAAATTGAAGGAGACATAAAGAGCTTCCTAGAAAAGAATAAGCTAAAGAAATTCATTACCACCAAGCCAGCACTGCAGGAAATATTAAAAGGGCCTCTTGTAAGCAGAAGAAAGATGAAAATAATCTAACTAAAAAAAAAAAAAAGGCAATAACTATGTACCTACCAATAATCACTTTAAATGTAAATGGATTAAATGCTCCAATCAAAAGACATAGGGTGGCTGAGTGGATAAGAAAACAAGACCCTTGCATATGCTGTATACAAGAGACTCACCTCAGATCAAAAGACACACACAAGACTGAAAGTGAAGGGTTGGAGTAAGATATATCATGCAAACAGAAATAAGAAAAAAGCTGAGTAGCAATACTTATATCTGACAAAATAGACTTTAAAATGAAGAATATATTATAAGACAAAGATGGGCACTATGTAATAATAAAGGGGTTGATCCAACAAGAGGACATAACCCTAATAAACATCTATGCACCCAACATAGGAGCACCTAAATATATGAAACAAATATTGACTGACATAAAGCAGAGATCAACAGTAACACTATCACAGTAGGGGACATCAACACACCTCTGACAACAAGGGACAGGTCTTCCAGACGGAAAATAAATATGGAAACAGCGGCCTTAAATGACACATTGGACCAGTTGGATTTAATTGATATTTTAAGAGCATTTCACCCCACAGCTGCAGAATACACGTTCTTCTCATGCACACATGGAACATTTTCCAAGATAGACCATATGTTAGGCCACAAAACAAGTCTCGATAAATTTAAGAAAATTGAAATCATATCAATTGTCTTCTTTGACACAGTGCTATGAAATTAGAAATCAACTACAGGAAAAAAAAACTGGAAGACACACAAATAAATGGAGGCTGAATAACATGTTACTAAATAATTAATGGATCGAGAATGAGGTCAAGGAAGAAATCAAAAGATATCTCGAGACAAACGAAAATGAAAACACAATGACCCAAAATCTATGGGATGCAGCAAAAGCAGTCCTAAGAGGGAAATTCATAGCAATGCAGGCCCTGTTTCTAAAGCAACAAGAAAAATCACAAATCAACAATTTATCCTTACACTTAAGGGATCTGGAAAAAGAACAGCAAAATAAGCCCAAAGCAAGTACAAGAAATGAGATAATAAAGATTAGAGTGGAAATAAATGAAATAGAAACACAAAAAACAATCCAAAAAAATCAATGAATCCAAGAGCTGGTTTTTGAGAAGATAAACAAAATCGATAGCCAGACCCATCAAAAAAAAAAAAAAGTAGAAAGGACCCAAATTAATAAAATCAGAAATGAAGAAGGAGAAGTGACAAGAGACACCACAGAAATACAAAAAATTTTAAGAAATTACTATGAGCAACTATATGCCAACAAATTAGACAATCTGGAAGAAATGGACAATTTTCTAGAAGCATACAACCTTCCAAGGCTAACTCAAAAAGAAATGGAATACTTGAATAGACTGATTACTACCAGGGAAATTGAATCAGTAATCAACAAGCTCCCAACAAACAAAAGCCCTGGACCAGATGGGAAGAGAAAAAATAAACATATGGGATTACGTCAAACTAAAAAGTTTTTTCACAGAAAAGGAAACCAGCAATAAAACAAAAAGGGATCCTATCGAATGGGAGAAGATATTTGTCAATGATATATCTGATAAGGGGTTAATATCCAAAATTTATATATGTATAAAAAAAAAAAAAAACCTCACTCAATTCAACTCCAAAAAAACAAACAACCCAATTGAAAAATGGGCAGAGGACATGAAGAGACATTTTTCTAAAGAGGACATAGAGATGGCAAACAGACATATGAAAAAATGATCAACCTCAATAATCATTAGAGAAATGCAAATAAAAACCACAATGAGATACCACCTCACCTCAGTCAAAATGGCTATCATCAATAAAGCAACAAACAAGTGCTGGCAAGGATGTGGAGAAAAGGGAACCCTTGTGCACTTTTGGGGGTAGTGTAGATTGGTGCAGCCACTATGGAAATCAGTATGGAGGTATTTCAAAAAACTGAAAATGGAACTACCTTGTAACCCAGCAATTCCACTTCTAGGTATCCGGAGAAATCCAAAACTCTAATTCGAAAAAATTTATGCACCCCTATGTTTGTTGCAGCACTATACACAATAGCCAAGACATGGAAACAACTGAAATGCCCATTGGTAGACGACTGGATTAAGAAACTGTGGTACATTTATACAATGGAGTATTACACAGCCATAAAGAAGAATGAAATCTTACCATTTGCAACAATATGGATGGACCTAGAGAACATTATGTTAAATGAAATAAGTCAGACAGAGAAAGACAAATACCATATGATCTCACTTATATGTGGAATCTAAAGAAAAGAATAAATGAATGAACCAATCAGAAACAATCTCAGAGACATAGAGGAAAAACTGAGGGTTGCTAGATGGGAGGGGGTGGGGATAAGGGGGAAGGTGAGGGGATTAGAAAGCACAATCACTAACCACAAGATTGCCACGGGGATACGAAAGTCATTTTGGCGAATATAATCTATAATGTTGTAAAGATTTTGTAGGCTATACGATGGACACTTGTCTTATTAGGGAGACCACTTCATGGATGGTCTAGATGCCTGACCACTTTGCTGTACACCTGAAACTGAAGCTGAATAATAATGAATGTCAACTATACTGTTATAATGTAATATATATATTATTTTATTTTATTTTATTTTTTTCCCACAAGAAGTGGAGCACAGCATTAGGAATAGAGACAGTAGAAATGTAACGGCTGTGTGCAATGTCAGACGGGTAGTAGATTGGGGGAGCAGGGTTATCACTTTGTGAGGAATATAAATGATAAATGTCTATTACATTGATTTGTACACTTGAAACAAATATAAAATAAAATAAAATATCAGTATGGGAATGCCACGCAAAATTTCAAGACATGACAAGAATTAATAAATCAAGCATTCATTAACACTTTATTAAGAACCTGAGACACAATCAGGATAAAGTGTTTTTGTCCCTCCCACAAAGGAAGTGGGAAGCGAGGAAGCATCTTATCCTTTCTTGACCTTAACGGATTTAATATTAGCAGTGTCTCTCTTGCAGACCGTTTCCGGATTTGCAATGCTGAGGTGTGAGAAGATCACTTGTGAAGTGTCCTGATACAGGGCAACAGCAGCTGTCCTCATTTAATTTGCCACCATTCAGTTTTGGATGAAGTGAGGCAGTTTCATCCAGAACTGAATGGTGAGAGACAGGTCACTTACTGGGTGGAAGCAGAAAAGGGCCACAGAGACCAGTATGCATCGTTTCTTGAGGAGTTCTTTATTTCCTTCCAAAGAAGAAAGTAACAAAAATAACAGAAGCAAGGACTCGGTAAGAATGTAGATAGCCCTTTCAATCAATTCAAAAAAGAAACCTACACTCTTGATTTTAAATTTTCAGTCTCCTTGTCCCCATTGTAAAATGAATAGCCTTTCAAACTCAGCTCTTAAGTTTCATGTTTCACCTTTGGAGGCTTCTAGGACTTTCAAAGAGGTACGTTCACTGACATTTATTTTTCTGATTTTGAAAAGTCAAATATCAAGACATTATCTGATCAGAAGGTCATCAGTTATGACAATTTTCCACTTCAGAGTTAAGAGTGGAAACGTAGAAGATATTATTCACGGGGGGAGAAGGGGGACCTTGTTGAGAGGTTCTGTTTCTGGGGTCACAACCCTATGTTGAAAGGTGCCTTCCTCTCACACCCCACTAGATATCCAGGGTCTTATTTTCATTTTCTTAGAGTAATAGTTGTCCTTGAACATTGCAGGGGACAGGCAATGAAGGTGGGTAATAACAGGAAGTCTTGTTTTTTGTCCCCTTTTCGTTTCCTGCCCCTTAAACCTCTTCTAAGTCCTAAATCCTATTTCTTTGGAGGCAAATTCTAAACAGTTGATTTTCCACATTAATAGTGTAAACCTTCCTTTCTTATGAGTAAGGCAGTGATGGACTTTAGTAGTAGCCAGACTACCTAGGTAACTTCACGAGAAAGCATGTGCATCATTATTCACTAGAAGATGTGTGCAAGTTGGAAGTTTGTCTGTTTATGCAGATTACCAGCTCTGTTTGGGAAACGATTCAGGGATGCTGTGTCTCCCAAATGCCAGAATAGAAGCAGCGTTTTAAAGGAGTGCAAAGTAAGTCATTTTGTGAAGAAGAAAAAGAAAAATAAAATGACTCATATTTAGTTCATGGACAAGATCTTGACATTAAGAAGCAGTAGAGCGATAACCAGGTGCATTATCTTGCCCAGGGGAGGGTGGTTGAAGAGGTGGCCTGGATGGGGTGGGATGGGTGAATTATTTTAAGATCTTTGCTCTTCCACAGAAAGCATTACAATCATTGGCTCCAACTGGACAGGGCTGCAGATACCTAGAGCGCTGGACATATTTCTGGAGGCAGCTTCAGAAAAGTCACAGTATGTAAAAGAAACCCCAGCAACCACCCATTAAAAATAAAGAGCAAAGTGGCCATGCAAGGACAGGGTGATAAGCAGAGCACACTTGCTAAAGCCCTGTGGCTGATTTCTTCCCTGTAGCCCACCCCACTCTGGAAAGACTTCCTTTTAATCAAGGATGAAATGTGTAAGTACTTATTATAGGCCCCAGGCAGTGTGAGACAATAGACTATAGAGTGCTGTATTTCTTTTTTTCTGGTATGTGTATATTAATTCTAAATACAAGTTTACATCAAAGCATTATAAGCAGCACCACGCAAGTAAAGCTGGAAATCTGCTGAAGTGTCTACAAATTTCCAGGAAAAAGACCATTGTAGGTTTCTAAGGAAGAACTGACACGAGGTATTTTAGCTTCCTCAACAAAAACTAACACAGAGAGACTTCGTGGCAATGCCTTTTGTTGCCATAAAAGCTGATAGGAATTCAACGTAATCAGAAAGGAAAACTAAAATTGAAAAAAAAAATGCCTATACAATTTTATGATATGAGGGACTTGAATATGTGTAGCACTGAAAGGAAACTAAGGATCTTGTGGATTATAACTGAATTATGTTAAGCAAGACGGGTAATACAACCTAATGACTCAAAAAGGTAACAGTCAATGTCATTGCCATGAGACAATGGAACTGATCTTATAAAAAAAAAAAACCTTCAGAATAATAATGACTTTAAAACAAGGGAATATTATACATCTTTGTGTACTGCTTTGTGCTGCATGTAATTAAAATTTCATGCAAAGGTAGCTGAAATATGAGGGAATTTCTTACCCCGCCTCACATAAGTCTGCAGAAAGGGCCATACCAGAGTTGGTTAACTCAATAGTAAGATAACGTTATCAAAAATCCAGGTTCTTTCCATTTGTCTCTTCCCATTGGACAAAAAATAACTGCTGAGGTTCTAGCGGTTAACTGTATTAATATTCAGAGGCAGAAAAATGCAGCGTCAATTCTTTCATTGCTTTTTATGAGTGAAGACACCGTGTCCCAGAAACTCCTGGATCTAATTAGGAGGCAGTTTCCACCCAGTGTCCCCACCTCCACAGCTCAGGTTGCAAATTGCAGGAAGCCTCTTCCTCCTGCAATGTATCTCCAGCGCCCTCTACTGAGAAAGCTTAACATCTACTCACTATAAAGGAGAAATGGTTAAAAGAATTTCTTATTTATCATAGAGTATATACATACCCCAGTGTGCATTCAGAGCTGAGAGGCAGTAAGCAAAGAACTGACAGGGCCCAGGATGACTTTCCCTCGTGTCTCCTTGGCCAGAAGTACATGACATGCACACGCCTAAACCAATAACTAGATGGAATTAATCACCATATTTGGCTTAGAGTAATCAAAATTTAGCCCCCTGGGGCTTAAAAGGAACTCTCTCTCCAGAGTACATGGCCCACAAGGCCAATCAGGGCTCTTCCCTCAGGAAGAAGCCTGAGAGTGAACATGGGCAGATGCTAGCAACAGTGTGTGCTACCCGTGCGTTCTGTTTCAATGGTTTGAGTTACACCATGGTCAGAAAATAATGGCAGAAATTTAGAGGCCCTTTTCTCCAAATAGATAAATAAATAATAAATAAGACAAATAAGAAAATGGTTTCTGAAACAAAATAACATAGCAAAAGCATCTGAAGAGCAAGAGAGCACCAGAGAGCAAGATCTTATAATTTTTAAGTAGCTGAGTTAGTCACAAGTCTATTTAACGTTTTCATGAGGCGAAAATTATCATTGCCTAGAAACTAAAGGCTTCTTACAATAAGGGAAATTTTTAAATTGCTGCTTGATATGAAAAGAAAATGGAAGAAAACTTCAAGTACCCATCAATAAAAATGTCGCTAATCCTCACTCCCAGCATCTCCAGAAGCTATTTCATTACCTAACCACCAGCATCCTAGCACTCTGATAGAATCTGGCTTTTCCTTTTATTACTTGCTGATCTCACCTGCTCTGTTGCACATCACCTGTCTTAGATGCCCTCATCTTCCTCTTTATTACCTTGCTTCTTCCTCCATTTTGAGGGGAAGTTGAGTTTTCACCACCCCAAAACATGCCTCTTTGGGAGTATTGATTATTTTAGGCTGGTTCGTTTTAAGAAACCACAAATAGAGGAGAAGACCAAATGAAGTTCCCCTTTGTAGAGGACAGTATACTTGTAAGGATAATCTCCATCTGTAAGGGTGTTTCCCTCACTATACCAGGCCTGTCTTCACTATGAAAGGAGAAGGCACTTACTGAAATCTGCAGAATAAACTTAGCCTTGTTCACTGTGCTTTTCCTGCTAACCTCCCATAACTGACTCTCCACCTCCAACATCTACTTTCATCTTCATCTGAAGGTGGTATTTAAGGTGATGGCGTCCACCATTTTGGCAAGGTACTCAGTTTCCCTGGGTCTCTCCCATGTGTACAGGAGGTATACATGTTATTAAACTTTAATTTGTTTTTCCCCTGCTAATCTCTCTTATGTCTCTTTGATTATTAAACCCGCCAGAACTTTGAAGGGTAGAGGAAAATTTTCCCTTCTTGACACTATGATAAATTTACATTAACCACCATATACATGTAAAGCCACACTTTCTGTCCCATTCAAAGGGAATTACAGCAAAGGCGTGATTGATGGTGTAGACGTAAGAACATCCAAACCTGTAGAAAATTTTTATAGGAGTTTATTTAAGCTCAAACTGACAACAGTTGCTAGGAAGCACGATCTCAAATGCTCCACAGAATGACAGTTTTGCACTTTTCTTTCACATATTTGAAATTAAAGAGGGAATGTAACAAAGATTATATGAAGGCGCAAGAAAGCAAGCCAGGGATTGGATTATAGGTAGTTAACAAGATTATGTGCCCTATTGAGGGAGTTATTTCAAAGGAGTGTTAACGTAGATGCACGACAATAGACAGGGCTTGCTTAAGGCAAAGATAAGCCTTTTACTAAAGTTATATGACTACCCACCATGACCAGCCCTGTTAGAATTTATGATTAGACCACCCTGTGAGGTTACTTTCCGTAGAACCCCTTTTCCATCTACAATGGCAAGGGTGCTATTCACAAAAGGTATTCCAGAAATTATATCACTTAATCTGAAACGTTAATTGAAAACAGTATTTGGTAAACGGTGTTCTTATCTGAGAAAAGAAACGTATGGAAAAACATGTTAACAACAACAACAAAAACCAAGTTCAGCTGCTCACTGCTCAAAAGGCAATACTGGAGATGAGACAGGTTAGTTAGTATTGCTAGGTAGACAGGGGGTCCCTGGTGGAATAAACAAAAAGCAGCCATAGCCTGAAACTCCAGGTTCTGGAACGTCTCCTTCACTCCAGAATAAGGACATGAGACCACGCCTTAAGCTTAATAAATTACCTGAAATCCCTTCTGGCCTGACAAAGGAACAGATCTGATAGATAAGAATGGGTTAGTTCGTTAATCCCTTCAGGATGGGCAAACAGGACAAACCTGATAGATGAATTCCATTAGAAGGCTCCAGCCCCCTTCCCCAAGCGGGCAAGGGAAGGTATAAAAGTAAGAACTTTTGCCTCAGTCACTGAGCTTCCCAGTTTGAGATACCCCCTCCCGCTCGGGAGCTGCAATCTCTTCTCCTGCCTCTAATAAACTATCTTCCTTTACAACTTTTTGCCTCTCCCTGGTCCGTGTGCCCATTCTTCAGCTTCACATGATCCCAGCCCACATCCAGAAACTGTCAGCAGATCCAACATCATTTACATCAGAGAGACAAGTGTTGGATGGAGAGGAAAGGTTGCTTTATTCAGGAAGCTGGCAGCCTGAGAAGATGGTGTAGTAAAGACCATCTCTGAAGTTCCCAGCAAGAAGAGAGTTTTAAAGGTGGGGAAGGGGAGGGAGAATTCCCAGAAACAGAGAAAATTCTATGTCTCTTTAGTCAGGTAACTCTTTTGAACATCAGACTCCTGGGTGCCAGCAGCTGGTCACAGTCACCTGGAGCCATCCTTCCTTCTGCCAAACAAACTCACAAATTCTCCTCAAAACCCTGAACTTACGACTACATTGTGAGAACAAAAGGAGTTGAACAAGAAGCACGGTTAACATGTGAACAAAGGCCTAATTAAGGTTTAAATTATTTAATTCTAGCTGCCAACAACACTAGGGGAATTGAAATCACAAGGGGCTCGGCTACAACCAGACATTGTATTCTACATAATCTCATTTTGAAAAAGATATTTTAATTTCATATACTATCACTTTCAATGGGATACGGTCAACCTTACATAAAAAATGTCATGTTGCTTTTCCTGCTGAAGAATTATGTCCTGCCAGCTCAATCAGTAGTCACCTCTAGTACATAATGCTTCTCCTGATGGGAATAATCCCTGTAGAGACAGTTACAAGAATTCACCACTGAGAGTCATATTTCTGGGTAACACGTAACAAAGCTTTGGTAGCAGGCCAGTGTCATTTCCTTGAAAGTTAAAGTGGGATATTGTTGCTAGGAATATTCAAAAGCTGCCAAGACCTTCCTGAAGAACAACATAGCACCAGTGACTATGCCTACTTTTGGCGAGGGGTGTTGTATTTTTTTATAAATGTGGCTGTGAGTACTGAGTTGCGGATATAGATGACTGCAAAGCTTAGCAATTAATTTCTATATGAATGTGTGACAATATTCAGACCTCATATAATTCATAGCTAAAATGTAAGGAAGTTCTAAGTAACATTTGTCTCCAAGTTTTTACATGGACGCAGATATGAAATCTTAAATTCGTCCTAGAACGGATTCAGGCTCGGCCCATCCATCCCTTACGTGTCGGGGGAGGTGAAGGGCAGATCTAGGCTGAGAGATGAACGGGAAGCTTCCTTGGTTCATCCCTTTGAGGAGCCACCTCTTTCCCTTAGGCTTTCATTTGTATACCATGTCGGCAAAGTGCTCCCAGTTCCAAAATTTTCCCTCACTTTCCTCCCATCTTGGTAGTCAAGTACTTCAACATAACCTTTCTCAACCAGATGCGGAGAGGAAAGGACCCAGACAACATGTGTGTGTGTGTGTGTGTGTGTGTGTGTGTGAGTGTGTGTGTGTGTGTGTGTGTGTTTGGGGCAGTGTGGGCAGGACTGTCTGCACTAAGGCAATCAGGCAGCCTTTGTCATATAGCTGAGTAGTTAAAAACACAAGCTCTTGACTTGTCTGGATTCAGATCCCTATTTGATCAGGTATTGGCTATCCAACCTTTCACGATATTACTGAACTTTGTGCTTCAGTTTGCTCTTCTGTATAAATGCAGACAAAAATCATACCTACCTGACATGGTTGTTCTTCGGTTAAATGGCATGATACACATGAAGCCATTAAACCAGTTCCTGAGACAAAGTGTGTAGCAAGTGTGTATCAAGTCAATGCAAAAGGTTTTTCAAAAGTAGGGGATTAAAAAGTTGCTTGAAATATATACAAAGTTTAAATAATTTATGTGTAAATAATTTATAAACATAAAATTTTCACTCAGTCTGACTAGTAGGGAAAATACTCAATTAAATGATTGAAATGCTGAATTATATAGTACACTAAGAAATTTTTAATTTGCATATAATTATGTGTCCAGTTTTAAGCATGTGCTTCTGTAGCATTTTAAATAAATTTAATTTTTGTGAAATGTAGTATTCCATTAAATTAATATTTATTAAACAACTACTATGTGTAAGGTTGTTCCGGTTATCTATTATTGTGGAAGAAACCTCCCCGACACTCAGTGACGTGCAACAATGGCTATTTTCCTCACTATATTGTGGATCGGGAATTCAGGAAGAGCACAGTGGTAATGGTTTGTCTCTTCTCCATAATAACTGGGTTCTCGGCTGGGTAGAGTGGTTGAGACAGCTCAAGAGAGGCCATAATTCTAAAGCCTCCTTTCTGTCTGTCAGCTGTGTTGAGGATTCTTCTCATTGCACGTGCTGAAGCTGCGCTGTTCAAGGGGGCGTCTTCGCTCCAGGCCTGGGGCCCGCACGGAGATGGCTGGAAGAGATGGGGCCGTCCAGGTAGCTGTCTCTTTATGTGTCCTCTCCATGTGGCTGGCTCAGGCTGCCTTAGGGCACGGCCTTCTCAGTTCTCAGACTTTTCACATGCGAGTCATGGCTCCAAGAGCAAGTATTCCAAGAAGCCTAGCTAGAAGCTGCAAGGCTTTTAATGACTTCTCCTCCGAAGCCTCGAACATCACTTTTGCCACATTTTATCAGTAAGTCACGAAAACAAGCTCAAAAGCAAAGGGAGGAAAATTAGAAACCACTTCTAAATGGGACAAGTAGCAAATAATGTGTACCCTTTAATACGTATATCTCTTAAGTGAATAAGTCACTGGCTTTATTTCCCTTTGTAGCTACTGCCCCTGACTGTGAACATTCTCAAAATAATTATTTAGCCAGGCTGGGTCCACTCACTGCTTAACTGCTCTCGTCTGCCAAAAGATTTATTCCACTAAAACTCTTCTTTCAAAAGCCACTAATAATCTCCATGATAGCAAATATTATGGAAAAGTTACAGTATTCTTTTCCTTGATTTCTAAGGGGTTTTGACACAATTGAACACTTGCCTCAAACTCTCTATCCCCTTGGCTTTTTGACAACATACTCTCTGGTTTTCCGCCTATCTGGTTGTTTCTTTTGGGTCTTCTTTACTTCCTCCCTTTTTTTCCACCCATGTCCCTCTTCCTCACCTCCACATTTCCCACACAGACCACATCAATTGTTATCTTGAATAGTAATCAAATTCATTCATCTTTCTTTTCTTCTACTGCTACTAATCTAGTCAAAACCAAAGCATTTTTGTACCTGAGCTCCTGCTATAACATCCTAATTGGTCTTCCCCCCATGCCCTCTTTCGCCTTCTAATCTGTTCTTCAAATTACAACCTGAGCAATGATTTAAAGATTGAAAACCCTAGGATTATTTTCCAATGGACTTAAAACAAAATTTTACAAAGTCCTGCCTTATCCCATTTTATGCCATTCTCCCCTTTGCTGACTTCCTTTCAGTTCCTCGACCTACCAGTTTCTTTCCATCTTTCTCCATATTCATCTGTCCTGATGGAAAATGCCATCTTTCCCTCTCGCCTACTCAGCCTACCTAAAGTCTCAACTTAAATATCATGGCCTCAGAGACAACCTCACTCATCTCCCTCTACCTAAATTAGGTCTTCCCATAATTCTTTCTCATAGAAAATTATTATTTTTCTTCACAAAATACAGAGAGTGCCAAAAAAAAAAAGTATACACATTTTAAGAAAGGACGAAACTGTATTAAAATTGTAATACTCAATGTATATCAATAACAAAAGATGAATACAAGTCATGTGTATACATTTTTTGGCACCCCCAACATATTACTAATTATAATTATATATTTGCTTCTTTATTTTATTTATTGTAGGTAGGATGTAAGTTTGATGAGGGCAGGCATACTATTTTTTTCTTTCACTACTTTTAGTATAATCGTGATAACTTTTCACTCTGGAATCAATTACCTGATGTATATTCTGAATCTAGAACTAGCTTGTAGTCAAGTTATTTAATCTCTCATGCTTCAGTCTCCTTATCACAAAAACGTGGACGATAATAGTACAGATCGAATAGGGTTGTGGTAAAGAATTAATGAAGTAATGCATGAGAAGGGCTTAGCAAATGGTCTGGCATGTAGCAGCTGCTCAATAAATATTTTCCATCAGTATTTCTATTATTATTATTGCCTCCTGCACAGTGCTTGGAACACAGTTGGTGCTCAGAAAGTATTTAATGATTGGATGAATGCATGACAAAAGTTAAGCATTGCTTTAAATAAAAGATAATACATTTCTATGTGATGTTCTGAATTTTATATATATTTCATATATTTTAAAAGATATTTTGAAAGATAAGATAGTAGAATATGAAAGAACTAAGAAAAAATTATGTTTTATATGAAGCTAAATATTTCCCTTACTTCAATGCTTGCTCCCTATAAAAATAAAATGCATTAATTAACTCTTAACAGATCATACAAAGGTTAATCCCGGTTAGTCCAAGCTGAGTGTTTATACATTTTGAATTAATGACATTCTGATTAATGAGTTTTTCTGTACTTGTGATTTATATATGCAGCTAAATCATTAAATTTCATTCACATAAGCATTTTTAAAATGAGATCACTCAATAAAATTTCTCATGAATTGGAATATATGCATGGTATTATACACTACGAGAAAAAAACATTGATCTGTGAAAAAATAAAAAGTTATCTCTTTAAGAATGAAAGGGAAAAGAAGGATTAGGGTTCTGTTCCTCCATGACATGTTGCCAGTTCATAATGTAATTTGGCTTTGGCTTCAATACTCTAGAAAAAAATTTATGGATAATAATCACACTAGATTTGTAGGGGCCAGTATAGTAACAATATTAAATTCTAAAAAGAACTAATGCTTACACAATATTCCTTAAGAATAGTAAATTGAATCTCATTAAAATTAGTTTGTTTTACATCACAATCATGTTTGATACACCTTATAATAAGGAGCTTCCAATAGTCTATAATTTTCTAACTTTCATAACTTTTTAAAAACTTGTCTTTTTCACTTACTACCAAGTTTCCTATGAGAAAATAGAAATGAGAATTCACTCAATTTCAGCTCAGTATCTTAAAATATTTCAAATTAATTATTCACCATTGCTAAGCAGAAAAAAATAGATTTCCATTTATGATTAAATCCAGAAACTGATTTACTCATCTTTTTTTTAGTAACTCAATTTCATAATTTCTCTCAAAATGATACATCCATTAACATTCCCAAACGACTTATTTATGAGATTTAATCATGTTTGCATTTGAATGTGCCTTATATGGAATTTTGTTATATTATAATGGTTTAATTTATATAACTAACTATAGTTTGTCCAATTCTTTTGCAAAAAAATTCTTTCTATGAGAATTTTTTAGTAGCATTCATAAGAACACAATGTGGGCAGGGGGCAAGGGTTGTTGCTAAGGAAATCTTAGAAAAGACCCACTAATTTTATTTTCTTCAGAAAGCAATATTTCCAATTCACTGTTTTTTCCTTAAATCATAGATAATCATGTCAATCCAAGGTTTCATTCTTATGTTTCTCCTTGAAAATATCTAAGAATGATATATTATTTTATCTCCTTACAGTTCTTTGGCCAACATGTGCACAATTGATTGGCATTATGAGAATAGTTGCATAAAATGTTGGTGATTTCATTGACTTCAAATTTACCAAAAACGTTTCCATATTCATTTTGTTAAATATCATCTTAAGTGAATTTTACTTTAATTCTTTCAAAATTATTAATTCCTGCATTATCAACTCTCATTTAATCAGGGGATTCTGGTCTTGGAAATCTTTTGTTTTGCTTCTCTGCTGCAATTTGTGTTTTGTTTTGTTTTGTATTGAAATCAACTTAAAGTGAAACAAGAGTGTACCTACAGGCCCAATAGGAAGAAGACCTTCATTCTGTCTGTGTTTCCCACAGAATTGCATTACAGCCTACAACCTTTCTATCCCACTGCTGACATTACACAGGTGTGCAGGCAAAACTGCTAAAATGCACCCCCTCACACACACACACACACACAAAATGTTCCCCCTAACCCCCCGAGCCTAGAAATATGATGAGATATCATTTCTGTCATTATATTATGCTCTGTGACACAGCTGACTTTAAGATGGAGAGATTATCCAGGCGGGACTGATCTGATCACATGAACCCATAAAAGCGGAGGGCTTTCTCTACCTGACGTGGAAGAGGAAGTCAGAGAGATCTGAAGCATGAGACTTGCTGCTGTGAGGATGGAAGGAGCCAGTTAAGAAAGAATGCAAGAAAGGATGGCCTTCAGGAGATAAGAGTAGCTGCCCACTGATGGCAAGCAAGGACATGGTGGTTTCCTCTCTACTACAACTGCAAGGGACTGATTTCTGCCAATAGCAGGAATTATGGGGAGACATCAAGCTCCAAATGAAAACAAAGCCAGCTGATACCTTGCATTCAACATTGTGAGAGCCTGAGCAGAGAGCCTAGTTACTCCATCCCGGACTTCTGACTTACAGAACGGTGAGTAAAAAAGGGTTGTTGTTTTTTGTTTTTTGTTTTTTTATTTAAGCTGCTAAGTTTGTGGTCACTTGTTATACAGCAATAGAAAACTAATACAACAAGGAACAATCCTAGCATCCATCTAGTGACTTACTAAACTTACATTATGATTTAGATCTCAAGTATTTAAATTTGTCTTTTGTTAATATCCACACCACTAAGCTAGCATGCACATTCATACAACTATAGATCGCATTGGTCTTTTAAGTTCCTCTTTGGTAGCAATAACATTTTTTTACCATGATTTGAAAGAAAAACTTTGAACAAAATTTCCAGCATGATGTTCTAACAACTAAACAATTTACTAATTATATGTCCGAAGGTTGAAGAAACACTGATTGAAGCTACTTTGTTAAAAGGGAGATTCTGTTTCCACCCCAGATAGACCCAAATTTGGCATCATTTTTTATAGTTTGATAATACTGCTTGTCAGCAGCAGTATACATTCTTGTTCCAAAATTCACTCCTATCATCCAAAATATTATTCATGATTACCCACATATGCCTGCCACACATCTGTTTTTAGCTTTCCTATCCCTACTCCTGGATTCCACTCTAGCTTTTCAATGCACTGATTTCTTAAAATTTCATCAACCACAAATTAACCACCCCACCACTCCCTCCCCCCATTTCCAAACGATTATGCACACCTGAAGACTTTTCGACTTCACGGTACTTCTCTGCTTGTCTGGCATTTCTTTTAAGACTATTTTCAATAATCCCAACATCTTAAAACAATTTAATAAATAGATATGGATGTGCATGACCTATTAGCAGTAGAACTGAAAGAAATTAACAATTGACTTAAAATGGAAAATGAGTAGAGGGAGAAATTTAAAATAACGCCAAAGTTTCAAGAGTAAATGACTTGAAGGAAAATGAAGCCAGTAATAACAACAACAAAAGGAAATCCGGAAGAAGTGAATCTGTGAAAAAATAATGAGCTGATTTCAGATATATTGAGATGTTTGTTCAAATTCTGAAAGGAGAGATTTGTACCACAAAATTTAACATGTAACCTTGTTTTACAACTTTATGCTAACTCCTAATCTCCTCTCCTGAATTTTAGATGCTTCAACACTTTATTACTAAACAAATCTGCATTTTCCTTTACACCTTGAAACTTACTTTCATTTGTATAATCAATTATTCTTAATGTGAGTATAAGCCCATACTCTCATTTAAGGAATCATCTTCTATTATGTTTCTCTTTGTAATTCAGGGAGTAACAATCTTCTTTAGGGAATATTCTTCCAAACTTTATAGCTAGTTTGCTATTATAACCAAGCAAGGAAATTTCACTTCCAAGTGTAACCACAAACCCAGCTACTTTCCTCTGTAAACTATTGTTCCAACATATTTCAGCCTGAAATTTTCCAGCTGTGCTCAAGGGCTTCTCTCAACCACATGGAAACTATTTCTTGGGGCTTATTTTTAATTATAGCCTTTATTCTCCTTTGGTTCTTCAGAAATTTCTGCTCCCAAGGTTACATGATGCTCCAGAGACATAACATTTGCGACACCACCACTGTACGATATTCTATAATAATGAATGTCATAGGACAGATGGAAGCATTACCACAGAACTTGGATTTGTTTTTGTAGTTTATTCAGAAAGATGCCCTTGCTCCCATTAATGTGTGTGCTTTGAACTCATCAGATGTTATTCATCCAGCGAGATGCCTCTAAATATACCACACAACTAGGATGCCACAAAACGTCATGTTCAGCAAGATCCATACCCTTAATGACAGAAGTGGTAACATACATTACACATCCTCCCAGCAGGAAAATGTAGTAAAGAACATTGGGTAACATGTCTATCTTGAGAAGCAACCTCCTAATGACTGATGCATCTTACTGGCAAAAGCACTCAAGCAAACTCTCCAGTGAAGTCATGTTCATCTCTCATAAACGACCAAACGTAAACCAGAAAGTCCAATAATAAGACAGAAATGTTTTTAGTTCAGTCTGAAATAATCATGGTGGATATATTCATAATTCTGCCTCAAATTAGTAGAATCTCAAAATTCTGGTTATTCTAAAGTAAATTCAGAATTTGTGTATTCCAAGAAGGGGTTAAAAGGTCCATGATGTAATCTATCCACCCGAACTCAGGGATAACTGTGCTTCTTAGGGACTATTCCAGAATCTACCGAGAAGATAAAAATCCCAGATCCCCTGATAAAGGGTCCTCCAAGTGACTTTTTCCTGAATTGTTTAGAGCATTTTTGTTCAAAGGAGTCTATACACTGTTGACAGTATAATTTTTTTTTCAGTGAAGTTTATATGAGGAAAGAGGTGGAGTAAAAGTAGTTTATTATTAATGTTAATTAACTTAAATGTGTTATTTATGCAAGGTCGCTAATCATGTAGTATACTTCTCTTTCTACAGATGAAGAATCTAAAATTCAGAGACAAAATGACTTTCTACTAAACACTGAGCAAGATCTGAACCAAGGTGTTTTGTATTCAGTTTAAGCCCAGTTTCCATATTCCTTCTGACTACATGGTCATCTTAGTTGATCAAATTATTAATAAAATCTTTTGTTGAAAAATACTATTGCCAGAGTTAAAAAGCACAAATAACTATGCTACAGAACAGGGATTTTTCAAGGTATGGTTCCAGCTGCATCACCTGGGAAGTTGTTAAAAATGCACCATCTTCGGTTCTTTTCAGACCCAACTCAAAGTCTCAGGGAGTGAGCCTTGGCAATCTGTTTTCGCAGGCCTCCAGTTGATTTGGATGCACACTCAAGTTTGAGCTCTAGAATAGTAATTCTCGCCTTTGATGTGCATCATTATCTCCTGCACAACTTTTTAAATTCTGATACACTCCCTACACTTGCCTCTGTGTAATTCTCATTTGCACAAAAGATTGAGTGACATCGCAATAACATGTTCATGAGATTGGTGAAATGCAATCATTTAACAAATAGCTTCATTATTTTCACATTTGGTCAATCTAAGGATACATTATATCAGTGGTGCTTAATTGGGGACAATTTTTTCACAGTATTTTTACTATTGTGAGGTTGAATTTTACTTGATAAGGATTTCATATCAGATTCTAATTGCATATAGTTTTTAGGTTTGGGGGGCTGCAATTGGAACCACAGTATGACCTCATATATTAAGATTGACAAGATAGATATATCTTGCCTTTTAGATATGCATGACTCACCTTCTATCCATCTAGAATATAAACAGATACGTCTAAAAGGCAAGTCCTATTAATATTATTACTATCCATTTATGAAAAAATTAAGTAGTTCCAAATCTTCAATTTTACAAATATAAATTAAAAGAACTTCTGCTTCAGCCCATGAAAGAGTAATTGTAATGTATGAGATTTTACCCCCTGCCAAAACCCAGTAGAAACCTGGAAAAATATGAGACACAATTCTTTTCAGAGACTAGACAATAGGCAGAAAAAACATGTGAACCCTGAGAGGAGAGGACCCAATTGGAGTCCTACATCTATACTTGCTTTCTGCCTCTAGGCAGTTTCCAAGCACAGCACAGGGAAGAGAGCACGAGTAGAGTGTGGTAGTCCCACTGAGGTGAGAAAACATAGACTGGTGTTCAGGGATACCAAGAAAACTAGAATTTATAAGCTAGAGGATGAAACCAGAAAAAGGGCTCCAGAAATCTACATAGGGGTTTCCTAAAGTCTTTGAATAAAAAATCATATGAGCATATGTAAGGTAAAACTCTACAGAACTAGGCCAAACAAACAAACAAACAAACAAACAAAACCTAAGGGAAAGAACAAATATTGGGTAACCATAAGACAAAGAATTTTTGACAGCTCATACAGGGCTGAGTATCATTCATTCAAGTTCCCACCAGCCAGAGTGGAGAAACCTCACTGAATATGCTGGGTGTTACAGACTAAATTGTGTGTTCCAATATTCATATGTCGAAAGCCCTAATTCCCAGTGTGGTGGGAATCTCCAGTATGTGGAGATACTGCTTTCAAGGAAGAAATTAAGGTTACATGAGGTCATGAGGAGGGAACCCTAATCTGACAGGACTGATGTCTTTACATATATAAAAGGAAAAGATACCAGAAAGTACACAGAAAGACAGCTCATGCACAGGGAAAAGAACGTGTGAAAACATAGTGAGGTGCCCGCCTGCAAGCCAGGAGGAGAGATCTCACCAGAAACCAACTCTACCAGCACCTTGATCTTAGGCTTCCAGGCTCTGGAACTGTGACAAAAGAAATATGTTGCTTAAGCCACCCAGTCTGTGGGACTCTGTTATGGCAGCTCAAGCAGATTAATACACTGGGAGTCTGTAAAGTACCCAGAAAAAATGACCCTTTATATTGGGGATGAACTAGTCCTGTAAAGGAATACAACACAATCCAGACTCAAGCAACAATGAGAAATTTACAATGGTTAGCACCCAATCAGAAATTACTCAATGTGCCAGGAAGCAGGAAAACATCAACCTTACCCTGGGGGAAAAAAAAAAAAAATCAATCACTATAAACTGACCAAGGAATGACAGAGATAATGCAGTTCGTGGACAAGGACTTTAAAACAGCTACAATAAATATTGTAAATATGGTCAAATTTTAAAAGAGAACAAATATAATGAGCAAAGAACTGGAAGATATAAAGAATAATCAAACGAGACTTCTAGAAATGAAAAACACATTATCTGTCATGAATGTGGTTGCCAGCAAATTAAACACTTCAGGAGGTGGTGGGGAGGAGAAGTAAACTAGAAGACATAGAAATAGAAACTGTTCAAAATAAAGCACAGAAAAAATAAAATGAAACAAACAAAAACAAACAAAGAACAAAAAATAACAACAGAGCCTCACTGTCCTATGGGACAATATCAAGAATTCTAATCTATGTGTTATTGCAGTCTCAGCAGAAAAAAAAAAAAAAAAAAGGTGGGAAGGAAGGGTACAATAAATATGTATATATATATTTGAAGTAATGACAGCAGAAATTTTTCCATATTTGATAAAAAAGTATAAACCCACAGATTCAAAAAGCTTAACAAATTCCCAGCATGACAAAAATAAATAAATAAAACTGCATGGAGAACATCATAATTAAATTGCTGAGAACACATGATAAAATGCTAAAAGCAGCCAGAGAGGGGAAAAATGCTTTCAGACTTCTAATTGTCAGAAATAAGAGAATTGAGAAACATCTTTAAAATTCAGAAATAATACAAAAGCCAACCTACAATTCTGTATCCAGAGTAAATATCTTTCAAAAACAAAAGTGAAATGAAGAATTTTTCAGAGAAAAAGCTGAGAAAATTTATAGTTATCAAACGTGAACTAACAAAATGTATAGCAGGAAGCAAAAAGCAAATCTTCTTGTTCTCTTTCTTACAAATCCTCCAACGGCTTTCCACAGAACTTGGAATAAAATCTACAATCCTTGTCATTTCAGGCACTCGCCTGAATGTTCTGGTCCCTGATGTCTTGGCAGGTCATCTCCTGCCACCCTCACCCCTCCCTCCTCAACAGGTTCAAGCCCTATTAACCTAGTAACATTGTTTTAATTTGTTGACCTTGCCAAACTCCTTCCCCATTGAGGACTTCCACAAATGCTGTTCCCTCTGCCTGGGAACATGGTACATCTGAGTAACTTGTCACTTCCCTCCTTCTTCCCATAGGAATCAGCTTATAACGTTTCATTACATTCTTTATTTTCCCTTCATTACATTTATCTCACATACTAATTGTGTATTTGTACACCTTTTTAATGTCACTCTATTCCAGTAGGAAGGTATCAAGTCTGTTTTGTCTCTTGCCACATATTCAGGAAGTATGCCTAGCAAAAAGTAGGCGCTTCGTATTTGTGGAATGAATGAACAGCTAGATCTGCACGTGAATTCATGAATGCTGTTTACCATGAATGCAATTTCTTAAATGAAACCCACTAACTGGTGGTATTTGCTATTCCTTTATAGGCTCTAGTGGGTCTTTTAAGAACACTGTGTATCGAAATTGCTTCAGTTAGCATTACATGGATTCCTAGTTGTAGTATGGAGAATCAATTAAATGCAACGTATTATATATGAACTTTTAGGGGTACCAGATTCATAGAAATTCTAATGTTTTCTCCAGAAAGAAAAGTGTGTCACATACCTTTATGAATTTATACTAGAAAATGGAAGCACTAGTTTATGATAAGATGTTATAAAATGAAAAGAAAAACGCAGGCAGTGGAAATCCATGTTCCAATATGAGAACTCAGCATTCCTCTGGCATGCCAAGGTGAATCTGTGTTGCAACATCCCCACACTGTGGCCAGATCCAGAATCATTTACTATTCTGTGGGAAAGCATGCATTTCAGGTCTTAGGAAAGCATAATGTATCCAAACATTTGTTCAATACTAAATGAAAGGAATTTGAATAGTTTCTTGAAAATTAATCTTAGTCCGGTATTTTATTAGTAGCCTTGAATCATCATAGCTTAACATCTGCGGGCATGGTTTCCTGTGGCTACTTTTCTAATGGTCCATTCCTCTCCCTTCCATCCTACACATATCCAACATTCTTTTTTAAAACCTCAAATACATTATTTAGAAGGAAATAAAGAGGGAACTGTACTATATTTCTCTTCCTCTATTTTATCAGTAAGTTCCTGTTAATCATTACCGCTTTCCCACAACATTTAGCTAATATACAATTAACCTAAGATGCTAACCTAAGTCAAGCTTAAATTTTACATTTTTTTCAAAACTTTGTGCCAGTAGATTAAATATATAAGATTTATTGTTTTAAGGTATACTCACTTCAAAATGCTTCTGTGCACAACCCTCTTTTTCTAGTATTGAGGGAGGAGTAAAGAGATTTCCTAAATAAAGGACGAAGGAAGAAAAATCTAAATTTCCCAATCCTCCTTGGTCACACCTTTTGAGAGCAAAATGTTTTTGGTTGAAGTGAACTCTCAAAGCAATCTGGCATGTGATAATGTGTTTGACTGCTTTGTTTAAAAAATATTAACCTATAAATTCCCTTACTTGGCTTTCTATGTTAGAATCTGTAGATGGCACAGCAAAGATTTTCCCCAAGTATGTACCTCCAGGAAGGACAGGACAATGTTATCACCACCTTTTGTTTCCTCATTAGCTCCTAACATAATTTGATGTCCAGTGTGAAATCTAATATTCAGAATCACTGAAATAGGTTAAGTCATTTTAAAAATTACTTTATTATGTGTTGGTCCTTGTAAGAGTATAACTGAATCATGCATGATGTGTTACATGTCATGTGACTTTTACCTAGCCCCATAATTTTTCTGGGATTTTCATTTCTCACGTGTTAAATGAAACAGGTTAATTTCCTCTAAGGCCCCTTTCATACTTAAGATTCTATGATGATTCTTCATGTGAAAATAATAATCAAACAAATATAAATTTTTGAACCAAATGCCAAATATTTAGGATTTACTAGGGTTTTCTATTTTTGAAAAATACTTTAAGGAGACAGCAGCTGTGTGTCTGTAAAGACATAAATTATACCATAAAAATGTTCTAAATAAAGGACTTGAGTACATGGAATACCAAAATTATATTGTTATATCTGGGGGACTAGGAATGTCATACGCTGAACAGATTGATTATTGTAGTTAAAAAGAAAAACATAAACAGATTCCATTCAAAGGATATAGCTAAAATAAGTAAACATAACAGGTATTGTCACTAAAATCACTGGAACAAAATCATTTTTAAAACCTGAGGGCTTTGAGATTGAGAGATCCAAAATGACGGAGTAGATAAACACTGTGCCTGCGCCTTCCATGAACACATTAAAATTACAACTAAGTTATAGAACAGTCAACTTGGAGAACCATCTGAAGTCTAGCTGAACAGAAGTTTTATAACTAAGGATATGAAGAATAAGTCACGTTGAGACTGGGAGGGGTGGAGATGTAAAACGGGCTGGTACCAAACCTCCATGTGGAGGGTAAAATTGGGAGGGATACCTGGGCCTCAGAGTTTCCCCCTGGAGGGGGAAGGACTTCAGCCCCACTCCAGGGTCCCCAACCCAGAGTACTGGTGCCAGGAAGAGGAACCCCCCCCCCCCCCGCAACATCTGGCTGTGAAAAACAGGGGATTCCAACCATCCAGGTGGGACAGAAGACTGCAAGACATCCAGACGTCCTCTTAAAGGGCTCATGCACAGACTCACAGGCACTCACCTTGGGCTCCAGCGGAGTAATGGTGGCTCAGGGGGTGTCAGAGGCATACAGGGAGCAGAACGAGGTATGTGGTTTCAAGGCCAGAAATGGAGGACAGTCCCACTTTCCCTGTGAGGGCTCCTTCTCCAGTGTAGCCAGCAGGCAGCCGCCACCTTTAATGTGTTGAGCCCTCCCCCTGTGCTTACAGCCAAATCTGAATCTGATTGGCCTGGTGAGCTCCAGGGCTCCACCCTGATGACTTACTGAGACTCTACCCCACCCAACGCCCCCAGCCTTGGAGGCACTGTCTGGGAGAGCATCCAACCCTGCCTATATCGCACTCTTTCTTGGAAGACCATCTGAGTCCATGGGACCCAGGGGAGTGATGACTGGCCTGAGTGGGCTGAGACTTTTGCTGAGTAGCTCCAGGCTCAACACTGGCACCAAACCAGAGTCTAAATTAACCTGGTGACCATAACACTTCTGTCATGTAAGGTCTCAGCTCCCGCTCCCCACATAAGAATGCAGGATATGGTGAGGCCAAAATGAAACACCCACAGAGCCATGGATAGGGGGTTCATACCACTATATTCTCTCTGGTGGCTGGGTTGGAGACACAGGAAGCAGGAACCACACGATGCACAATCCGCCATCCTCATCTTTGCCAACCACCCCACCAACACTTGCTAGCTGCAATGCACCCTTGCTAGCGTAGCCACGGCAGTTATATCAGTGGCTAATGGCTAACTGCTTACAGCTGATGGCCAACCAGTTACAGCTGATGGCCATCTACTAGCTAGCTGAGCCAGCACCTTTTCACATGAGGTCGAGAGCCTGGAAACTGTTCTCCTGGATCTGTCCCCCCAACTTCCCACTGTAGTGCCTCTCTGATACCCTGCCTCATCCAATTTGCATACCGCATGAGGCTTTGTCAGTGACTGAACTTAAAGGGAGCTGGCAGGTAGCAGTAGGCCTCAGAGTGTCCTGGCTTTTTGCAGAGCTACCCCAGGCCTGGTACTGGTGGCAGCTGTCCTTGGTTCACAGCATGGCCTCTTCTATGTGCCTCCAGGTTTACCACAGGCAGCAAAAAACCACAGATCACTTTGTAACTCCTACCAGGTAGTCCTCAACTGGTCACAGGCAGTGGGTGACATGGGCCTGCACCGGAGCCCCTCCCTAGAGGTCCCAAAACCAACATAGCTAGAGGTCGGCATCAGACCACAGCACAGCACCGCACCACCCAATTAGTCCCACAAGTGCACACACAAAGGGCAGTCTCAACAGGCACCAGAGTCCTCTGCGGTGAATCTCATTCACTGGGGTAAGACACCCACACTGCAGCCCATAAACTGAGGATGTGGCCAAACTCCACAGCCAGTCAGCCTAAGGGTCAATCCCACCAACTGACATGCTAATAGCAATCAAGGCTCAACTATAACAGGAGGGCACACAACCTACGCAAGAGACACTCCTGAAGCATCTGTAGCAGGTGACCAGGGAGATTGTGCCACAGCCGCACAGGGCAACTACTACATAAGCCCACCCGACCAAAACTGGGAGACATAGCAGACCCACCTCATGCATAGAAACAAATTCAGGGAGGCAGCCAAAATGAGGAAAAAAGAAATATGTCCCAAATAAAAGAACAGGAGACATCTCCATAAAAAAGCAGTAAACAAAATGGAAGCAGCAACCTACCAGATACAGACTTCAAACAATGATTATCAGGGGAGACTGGTTAGCTCAGTTGGTTAGAGCGCAGTGCTCTTAACAAGGTTGCTGGTTCGGTCCCCACATGGGCCACTGTGAGCTGCGCCCTCCACAACTAGATTGAAACAACTACTTGACTTGGAGCTGATGGGTCCTGGAAAAACACACTTAAATTAAGACCAAAAAAACACACACAAAAACAAACAAAAAAACAATGGTTATCAGTATGCTCAAGGAACTTAGTGAGAACTTCAACAAAGAGAGTGCAAGCATAAAAAGGACATAGAAACTATACAAAAGAACCAGTCAGAAGTGAAGAATACAGTAACTGAAATGAAGAATGCACTAGAAGGAATCACAAGCAGACTAGATAAAGCAGAGGATTGAATCAGCAATTTTGAAGACAAGGTAGTAGAAAACACCCAATCAGAACAGCAAAAAGAAAAAAAGATTCCAAAAAAATGGGGATAGTTTAAGAGATCTCTGGGACAACATTAAGCATAACAACATTCACATCATAGGGGTACCAGAAGGAAAAGAGAGAAAGCAAGGGATTGAGAACCTATTTGAACAAACAATGACTGTAAACTTTCCTAACTGGGTGAAGGGAATAGACATACAAGCCCAGGAAGTGCAGAGAGTCCTAAACAAGATGAACCCAAACAGGCCCACATCAAGACACATTATAATTAGAATGGCAAAGGTTAAAGGCAAAGAGAAAATCCTAAAAACAGCAAGAGAAAGGCAACTAGTAACTTACAAGGGAGCTCCCATAAAATTGTCAGCTGATTTCTCAACCAAACTTTGCAGGCCAGAAGGAATTGACACAAAATATTCAATGTGATGAAAAGTAAGGACCTACAACCAAGGATACTCTACCCAGAAAGTCTATTATTTAAAAATTGAAAGACAGATAAAATGCTTCCCAGACAAGAAAAAGCTAATAGGAGTTTCTCACTACTAAACCAGTATAGCAAGGAATCTTAGAGGGACTTCTTTAAGATGAGAGGGGGGGAAAAAAATAAAAATTATGAATATTAAAATGGCAATAGCTACATATCGACCAACAATTATTCTCAATGTGAATGGATTAAATGCTCCAATCAAAAGACATAGGAGAGCTGAATGGATAAGAAAATAAAAGCTTTCCATATGCTGTCTACAAGAGAATCACTTCAGATTAAAAGATACATGCACAGATGGAAAGTAAAGAGATGAAAAAAGGTATTTCATAAAAATGGAAATAAAACAAAAAAGCTGGGGTAGCCATACTTTTACCAGACAAAACTGACGTTAAAACAAAGGCTATAACAAGAGACAGAGAAGTACCCAGTAATCCCACTTCTGGGTAATTATCTGAAAAAAATTGGGGGGTTTCAAAATGCTGCTTCGAGGGGATGTGTGCATCCATATGTTCATTGCAGCATTGTTTACAACAGCCAAATGTGGAGGCAGGGTGAAAAAGTGAAGGGATTGGGAAGTTCAAAGCAGTTACAAAATATCATGGGGATGTAAAGTAAAGCACAGGGAATATAGTCAATAATATAGCAATAATTATGTATAGGGCCAAATGAGTACTAGACTAGTTAGGGGGAATCACTGCTTAAATTATGTAAATGTCTAACCTAAAATTAATATAAAATAATACTGAATGTCATATATAATTGAAAAATTAAAAAGGGAGGCGGGAAGGTGAAGGGCAATAAGTGGTTCAAATTTCCAGGTATAAACAAGTAAGTCATGGGGATGTAATGTACAGCATGGGGAATATAGTCAGTAATATTGTGATAGTGTGGTAGGTGTCAGAGCTTGCTGGACTTATCATGGTGATCACTTCTTTAGGTATGTAAACATTGAATAACTATGGTGTACAGCTGAAACTCATATAATATTGTATGTTAGCTATATTTTTAATAAAAATCATTTTTTTAAAAGCACATGAAAAATGCAAAAAAAGAAAACCACACAAAACCTTAGGGCTTTGTAAGATGCCTGTCAATGGAATAAAATGAAGCTAGACTGTTTCACTACACTTCATCTGTCCTGCAACTATTTCTGGAAATGATTGTTTGGTAAATGCCCTAAAGATGAGAAAGTCCCCAGAACAACGATAAATAGAAATGGAAGTAAGAAACAATCAGTCAGAGAATTAGAACCAAATGTCACAATTAATTAAAATAGCATGATAAATTTTATGTTTAAAAACTAAGTTATAATCAGAACTTCATTAATGGAGTTTTTAAACAGTGCATTACATTTTTAACCATTCTTTCCAAACCACTCTTTCGATAGGCACCAATGATCTATGAATCATTAAATTCAGTCCAAGTTCCCTCACCTCACTTCAGCCTGATACTGTGACCACCTACTTAGTCCCTTTCTTAGCACTGGTTATGAAATTCTTCCTGGTTCTCTTCCAGCATCCTAAAAATAGTCATTCTAGAAGATTCTTTTACCACTAATATTTTCTTTGTTTCCTTTAGATGGAATCATAACTACAGTCATCCCTCAGTATCCAGTGGGGATTGCTTCCAGGACCACCCCCAACTCCCCGCAGATACCAAAATCTGCAGATGCTTAAGTTCTTTATATAAAATGGCATAGTATTTGCATATAACCTATGAACATCCTCCCATTTACGTTAAGCCATTTCTAGATTATTTATAATACCTAATACAGTGTAAATAGTTGTTATATTGTATTGTTTAGGGAAAAAATGACAAGAAAAAAATCTGTACATGTTCAGTACAGATGTAACCATCATAGGCCTAAGTACATAGTACACGTCAGCAACAACGTAACTTTTTTTTTTTTCCAATCTGTGGTGGGTTGAATCTGTGGATGTGGAACTGGTGGATATGGAGGGCTGTACATGTCTTCTATCACCATTGAGCAGATACATGGTTCTCAGCTGCCTTCTCAATACCTCTATAAGGAATATATGAAATTCAATGTGTGTAAAATTGAACTTTTTTTAAAACCAGTGCATTCTCCTGATACTTCTTTTTCTATTAATGCCATAACTATGCTGCCATCTAGCCTCCAACACTTGGAGTTATCTATGAACTTTACTTGTCCCTACATCCCATGCTCTGTCCAACTTTGAATTTCTTCATTCTTATCTCAATATTACATCTCACGCCCACTTCCAGTGCCACCCTCCCAGTGACAGGTAAGTCTCCATCACCTTTTGCCTGGAATATTGCAGTAGTTTCTGCAGTATCTTCACATATCAAATTCATCATTTTTATACTCCAAGTCTTGGTCAATTCTGTACCCTTTGAGTATTTCTAAAGCACACACAAACTCTTATATGTAATTCCCTGCTAATAAGCCCTAAATATCTTTCTGTTGTATATGAACAAAACAGAAAACCCTCATAGTCACAGTTTTTCCTGAAGCATCCTACATTATACTTCCTCCTGTTCTCTGCATGTACAGGTGGAACTGGGTGATCCTTGGTTCTCTGAGTTTGCTCCCAGTTTCTGGACAGAAGCGTGTTTCCTCCCACTGCAGTGCCCTGTTCGTTTCCATCTCTGCCTCTCGTCCCTTGGCTTCTTTGGCAAACTTGTTACCGATTCCCTCCAGTCAAAGTTGATCTCCCCACTCTCCCCTAACTTTTATCGTCCTTCAAACAAACCCACATATTTTATAATACTTCAAATATATAAGAAGGTATAGAGAGGGATATAACTAATAAATAAAGAATTAAGGACATAGTGAGGATCTCAGTGTACCCTTCCCCAAAGGAATTTTCCTCACCCTCTCACAGAGGTAAGCATGACCATAATTTTGATGTTTTTTTTCTTTTATGTGCATTCTTTATAATTTTGCTATATGTATGGATGTAATCTTAAATAATATTTTTTTTTCATTTTTCAAAATGTATTGAAATGATGTCATGCTACACATCTTATCCTATAACTTAAGGATCGATGGGGAAGGGGTGTTTGCTCAACATTTAGTCTCGCTGATACATGTAAACCCAACTCATTTATTTTTACTAATACAGAGTATTCCATCATCATAATATGTAATAATTTCATCCATTCTCTGTGTTGATAGACATTTGAATTGCTTCTACTGTTTTATTAATATTACAAACAATATTGCTAAAATCACTTCGTTGTACCTATATTCCAGAGGTTTTTCTGAGTTTATATTACTAGAAGTTAAATAAGTGAGTTGTAAGATTTGTTCCAATATTTATTCCCAGCATTGTTCCCTATGCTCCATATACTCGCTCAAACTTGGTATTTTCAGGGGGTTTTAATTTTTGCTAAATTGAGAATTGTTTCTTATTGTGGTTTTAATTTGTACTCTCCAGATTATATATAAACTTCAAGAAATTTATTAATCACTTGTTTTTCTTCTACAAATTCTTATTTATCTATTTTACCAATTTTTCAATTGAATTGCCTTATACATATTTTAAGATATTTTAAAAATTCTGGATGTATAGCCTTTATCACTCTTATACTTTCAAATATCTTGATCAACTTTGGTCTATGTAGATTTTTTATATTTTCATTGGATGAACAGAATTTTAAAAATAATACTATGATAGCTAATATTATCTAATTATGCTTCACACAAATTAAAGAATTTTATGCAAATGTAGTCCATTTAACCATCTTCCCCATCTTGTTTGGACTATTTTGTCTTGTATAAAAAATACTCCATTATCTCATGGTCATATGTGTTCTTTATTTTCCCCTAAGAGATGGAAAGTTTTGCTTTTCTTATTTACTTCATTAAACCATGTGGAAGTGATTCCTATAGGAGTTGGAGTGGTAATTTGTTTCCATATGGATCATCAGTGGTACTGAAAAAAAAAAAAAATTATCAAGTCTGATCCTTATTTTTTTAAACTGACAATTTAATCCATTTACATTTACATAGCTACTGGTATATTTACACTTATTGCTAATGTTTTATTTAGTGCTTTCTAATTGTCCTTTCTTCATGAATTTTACCCTCATTTTCTATAAACTACATGTTTCCCTTCATTTACTTCCTAAAGATTGTAAATTCAATTTATTTTAGTGGTCACCCTTAAAATTGTAACATGCATAATTACATAAATTCTAGTCAATTTTCTATCCGCCTCCTAATGGATTGTAATGTCTTTTTGGCCATATTTCCAGAAAAGAAACTCTAAACTGTATTTGCTACTTCTTTTATAGCTTGTACCTTAAACTTCCTAATTGTGGTTATTTAGTATCTTATGGTTTATACATAGTATTACATAGTATCTCATAGATTGTAAATTCCTTTAAAATACATATATATCCTCCTCATTTTTTCTCCCCCATAGTGCCTTTAAAAAATACTTGCATAAAGAAAATGTCCAGAATACATTTGCTGTTGAAGACTCAAGGCTGGCTGTCCTAAAATCTCCTGGAGGACACCAAACCTGGGATGAGCCAAGCGTTGGGTGATACAAAAATAAAATAAATGTAATAGATTAGGTTGCTATATTTACTTAGAGTAAAACAACAACAAAAAGAAAGGTAGCACAGCAGGACATCATGGATTTCAAGGGAATAAAAGTTTCAGGAAAACTTGCCAAGTCAGCCAAAAGATCTAGTAAGATTTTTTAAATTTCTAAACACATTTGAAATTTACAGTTACAATAATCAGTGATGACCTTATTGAGAGGAATTTTCAGTAGAATAGTTTGAGCAGAAGCCAAATTGCCGTAGGTTAAGAAGTAAACGGGAGATAAGGAAGAAAAGGAAACAAATGTAGAGTAATTTACAGAGGTTTATTAGGTGTGACAGGAAAGAAATAAGAAGGTAGAATTGAGACTATCTAATGATAGCTTTATTTTCAGATGTTGAGTACACTTTTCAGTTCAGTAACCAGCATCTTTTGTGGAGCTTTTTGATCATAAAAGATAATTTGAAGTTATTTATACACACATATTGTATCTTGCTTACTCACTGGTACCATAGAAGCAAGATTCATTCATGCCTTTTCATACTCCATATACTAACAGAGTACCTTATACACAGACAGTACTCAGAATGAATTTGACGAGGGAATAAAAGTCTCCTCACAATGTCTCATCCTGAACGATGCCTAAACTCAGTATTTTATATGTTTTGCCAGTTATGAGTCAAGTCAGTTCCTTCGGTTTCTGATCTGAGACTACTGTGAGGGAAAACTTCCTTCAACCCTTTGAGTAATACAGAAGTGAAAAATGCATGTATCATTTCTGAATTATGTTTCTACTTACTATGTCTTCCAGGCTGAGTAAATGACTTTCCAGGAGTAAAAGTGGGTAGCAAATGTAACAGACACTGAAATGATTCCTGGGCCTATAGAGGTGGCAACCTTGTCAACCCAGGAGGATTTTACCATCCCACAATTATTTATCCATCCCAGTGAAATTCAGGAACTAGAATAATTGAGTTTTGCTATACCAATAAAAGTATAGAAATTCTTTTAAATTCTCATTTGCATGGTAAAAGTCATGTGACGTGAGCCCCTAGACCTCAGTATCACCAGAGGACTAAGAAATACAAGTTTTGGGGGGGCTGAAGGTGTTACACCATGCCCTCCAGATAATCTAAATGTACACTAAAATTAGAGGACCACTACTCTGATGGATGAAATGGGTTTAAGTTACAAAGTGGAAGATTTCCACTCAATATAAAACTGTGGGTTTTTTAATGAAATATATACATTTTCTTTCAGTTACTTCTAGTAATATTTTTTTTAAATAAATTCATTAAGAAAATTTTTAAACAGAAAACTACAAAGCATAATGATCCCTATTTACAGCTGACAACCATAATTTTTTTCAATAATTATTAAGTCTATTTTCCCTTTTTAAATTTGGTTAGATGTAACATGAATATAATTTTGCTAGAAAAATCTTTCCTCCATTAAAAAAAAAATTGTTGACATATTTAAGGGTAATACAACATGTCTGGGATTTTCCTTAAAAAAGAAAGAACTTTTAACAACTATAGTTGCCCCCACATTAAATGAGCTATCTAGGAGATAGTGTACTACCTCTTATTGAATATGCGCTAAGAAATTTGAGTGATTATCTGTAAGAAATGCTGTTGAAGGAATTTCTGCATTACTTTTTAGGGAGGAATAGATAATCTCTAAGATCTCTCCAAACTCTAAGCCATATAATTAATATGATGAAATATATTATGTATATTAAATGGGATTTTAATTAGAGATTTTTAAATTAGTAAGATAAATTTCTCACTGAAATCACTAGTAGAAAAATATAAATAAATACCTACTCATATGTAAATGTTAGACATTTCATTATCTAAGAAATCTATTTATATAATTATATTAGAAATAGTTTTCAAATTATTAAATCAAATCTTACATATAATCACAATAATCACCACTGAGGATTTACTGCCAAACAATCATCTCCCAATATCAGAGGCACTACATAAATATATCTACATTGCAAACTGTTGAAGGATATATTCCACATTCCTGGAACACAGTAAACTACATAGTCAGAATATAAAATAAACGTTATTGAATAATTGACCATATTTGCAAATACTGCCTTTCTGGTTCAAGGGCATTGCTCCCTTTGAAGAATATAGCAAGGAGATTGTATTTCCCATAAAGCACAGTCGTCACCTAGACCTGAGATATGGTTGGATTTTTACCTCGTTCCAATGCCAATTGATTAGGAATGGTGCCTAGAACAATATACTCAAGAATGTGCGACCTCCTTTGAGCTCAGTGGGAAAAGAGAAGATTGATGATTGGTGTCCGCTATGGTTAGGTGGCGAAGGAGAAAGCAGGGGGTTGGAATTATGTATTTGCTGACCTTATTGCAGACCACTAAACCTTTACATTCTACAAATCTTTGACCCCCACCCCCACCCCCGCACTTGCACCATCTTGACAAGCTGCAAAATTTCTATTCTTTCATGTGAAATTGTTAGCCATTCTTCCAGAATACATCCTCTTCCAGGAAAGTAATGGTTAGGTTATGACGAACAAAAATCACTTTTTTTTCCAGATTTGCATAAGACAGCGTGGCATTCCAGAACGTCCTTTCAGCAGATAGCCATCATCCATCATGAGTATAAAATTAATGAAGAGGGAATGTAAGGTCAACCCAGAAAACATTAATTTGGAAAAGTGAAACCAAAAAGATGTGGATAGTAACGGGGCCCACGTGTGCCAAAAAAATAAATTAATGCTGATTCAGTATTCCTCCCGGTCTGGGTCCAGTAGTGTCCCCTGCCTCGTCCTGAATAGTGATCAACATTCCCCTTGGTGTAGCCATCAGCACAGCGTCTGCCCATCACTCCCCCTCGTTCCCCCCGCCCTGCCCCCACCCTTGCACAGCCAGCTCCCTGCACAAGCAAACATGACTCACCTCATCACATCCTAACTCCTCCTTGTGGGGGGCCTGTCAGTGAAAAGGGACCACGAGAAGTCTGGTTCAGGAAGACACGCACTTCACAGAAAGGTTTACCATGGTGCTTCTGTAAATAATACGCTCTCCTACTGCTCTTAATTTCTTATTTTATTTACGAAAATTCTACTTATACACAATTCCCGGGAACTTACATATTGATAGAAATCAGGCAATGAGGCAATTCTTCTATAATTGTGAAAGCAAGGCCAACACTTTCCGAGTTAATGTTGAACTTGTCCCTCGAGGCCAATGAAGATTTTTGTACTTAGGTTAATATATTTTTTTGTAAATGTCCCATTGGGCCTCTGTTATGAATTGTACTCTCTTAACCTTCTTGCTCAGTCTAACTTGCGGACTTCGCTTTCTCTGCAGCCGCCTCCAGTAGAAGCTATTTTGTCTGCCGTGCTCCTCGGATCAGTCGGCAGGCATGTGACCGTTCTTCCTCACTCCTTCCTGAAAATGCTCAGTTCTGAATCTCATCAGACTATGAATCTCATCAGACTATGAATCTCATCAGTCTGAATGCCATCAGACTATGCCAAACCACCCCGTCCTCAGTGCAATCATCTACAGATCCTAGGTCACTCCCCTCCTTTAAGGATTTTAAATCCTGGCCCCGTTTCTTTCTCTGACGTTGTTCCTGTGGTTTCACAGATGGTCACGCCAATAACCAGTAACTACACCTTTCCTTGTCCTGCTCTGCTCCGGTGGTCCCGCCCTCCCGCCCCCTCTGCTATGGACTGAGTTGTGTGCTCCCAAATATCATGTGCTGAAGCCCTGCCCCTAATATGATGGTATTTGGAGATGGGGCACCTGGGAGGTAATCAGGTTTGGATGAGGTCGTGAGGGTGGGGCCCCAGGATGGGATTAGTGAGTGCCCTCATAAGAAGGCACCAGAAAGCTTGCTTTCTGTCTCCGTGCACATGCGCCACGTGGCCTCTGTCGCAAACTACCTCATTTCTCTTCTCCCTTTTAGATCACAACTCTTGTAAAGTGTCTACTACCTGCATTCTCTCGAACTCATACAATTTAAGTTTCTACCCTCTGTCACTACATTGAAGTGGCCCTAGTCAAGGCCACCCAAAGACTTAAGTTACTCACTCCTTCCTCCTTGAAACACTTTCCTCAAGGGGCTTCTAGGACACCACCTTTCTTTGGTTTTCTTTGTATCTAACTGGCCACTGTTTCTCTATTTCCCTTACTGACTCTTCATTTCCCTGACCTCTTAACACTGGACCAGAACTCAGTCTCAGACTTCTTCAGTACTTGAGTTTATACCTTGATGGCCTCAGCCAGCATCTTGGCACTAAGTAACATTGTTGTGCTAATGATTTCCAAATGTATACCTTTGATTGGAGTGTGTTCTCCAAACACATGCTTTAGGCTTTCTTGACAGTTTCAGATACTGCTTAAGAAAATCCAGAGGTATCAGTTCATTGTCAATTGCAAACAATATTTCCACTTAGATATCTAATCAACATCTCCAATTAGCATATTTTAAAAAATACTCCTGGTCTTTCTCCACATCACTCTTACCCCAACTCTGTTCCTCCTGCAGCTTCCTCCATCTTAGTTCACTGCAAGTCCATCCTCCAGGCGCTCAGGCCAGAAACTGAAGTCATCATGGAGTCTTCTCTGTCTTGGAATCAGGAAATTCTGTCCACTCCCCCTTCAAACAATATCTTGAGTCTCACTAGTTCTCCCAATCTCCACCGCTACCATCCTGATCTAAGCTACAACTATGATCTCTCATCTGGTTTACTGCAAACAACTTCCTAACTGGTCTTACTGCTTCTACCCACCCGTTGCCCTTACTCATTCTCATCCCAAGGATACTTTTCAAAAATCAGATCACACTACTTCTCTGTTCAAAACGCACCAATGGCTTAACATGGTACTTAGGGTATAAACCAAAGTTCTTATGATGACCTGTAAGGCTATGAGGCTTTGTGCACCTTGCTATTTCTAATTTTCTGCTACTCCACCTCTTACTCACTGATTCATTCTGGCCATCGGTGTCCTTGATGTTCCTCAGATCTGCTAACCATGCTCTGACTCAAGGCTTTTGTACTTGCTGTTCCCTCTACCTGGATAGCCACGATGCACTCCCACAAGGCTTCCAACCCTGCTGAAATTTTGCCTGCTCAGGAAAGTTTTCCCTCACTGTTCTATATACAAAATAACTTCTCCTTCACAACATAACCCTCTTGCCTGCTCTTTTTCTCCCCAATAGCATGTATCACCATCTAGTCTGTTTCTTTCTTTTCTTGCCCTGCTAGGAGGTAAGCTCCATGAGGACTGGAAGGAATTTTTTTCTCTTCCGTTCACTGCTCTTTCAATTACCACCAAGGATAGTGCTTAGAACATAGCAAGCACAGAATAAAATCTTAGTGAATAAATGATCGAATAGATGAGTAAGTTAACAATGCAGAAGGGGTTTTTCACATTTCCAATAGCATCTTATTATGTACAAGGTTCTGTATAACAGATTTTGATCAAATCATGTTTATTAACCCTGGAATAAAATCCAGATTAAAAGATCTTTAAAGTCATGTTGGTATTAACTATTAATAAATATTAGTTAATGTTTCGTATCTGTTCTTTTCATTCCCAAATCACCACTGAGCCCAACATACATTCCTCATATTCATACATTGCTGTAATCTGCTGACTTGCTTCTCTACCCCACTTACTACTACTGTTTCTATCTAATCTACTCTACATCCCCCTGCCAAATTAAGCTTTCTAAAGAGCACTATGAATATCACACCCCGGCTTATGAAATTGCTGAGGCATCTCAGCGCCTATTAACATGAAGTCTCACGCTGGCCCTAACCCACATCTACTCCACCGACTCACGCTGCACTCGCTCCACGGAGCCTTCGTGGGCATCACTGATTCTGCCTGTAAAGTTGCTTCTTTCCATCAGACACAGGCAAACTTTTTCTGTTAAAGATCAAGGAGTAACACATATTTTAGGCTTTGCATGCCATGACAATCTCAGTCCCAACGACTCGACTCAACTCTGCCCTGGGGAGCAAAACACAGCCCCACAATCAATGGATGAGCGTAGATGAGGTCCAGTAAAATTTGAATTTCACATAATTTTCAGCTGTTACCAAATATTATTTTGTTTTTAACCATGTAAAAATATTAAAACCATCCTTAGCTTGAGGTGTTACACAAAAGACAGATGCTGGGCATGCTGGGCAGGCTTTGACTCTTGGGCCCTAGTCTGCCCTAGTCTTCTTCGTGGCTAAGTTCTGCTCTGTTTATAGTTCCGTCTACTCTGCAAATGCTTCCAGATTGGTAGTATAACTGTGCTGTCCTCTTCCTATGAATTTTCTTCTGTTTATGTAAAAATATTTACCATATTCTATACTGCTGTGTAAACCCAGTGCCCAGCAAAGCCTCATGTCAATACTACTGTTTGCTATTTGCTCTTGACAAAGATAATGTGGATGTTGGTCACATCACATTAAACCTTGCCACACAAAATATATAGATCATTTTTTTAATTTTAAAGAGACTTCCTCACCACCCACACACTATTTTTACATTTCTGCATTGGATTTTTTTTTTTTTTCTAACTCCATTATATCCATTGAGTGTGATGCCAAGTTTTAGCACCAAAAAGTCATTGAATCAATGGAGCAACTTATCATCAGTAGAATCTTACATTCAGACAAATACAGGGCACTTTCTCATCAGAAAAGAAAAAATTTCTCCTGGAAATTTTTCTTTTAATTTCCAGCCTATGCTATAATGCCCACAGCTTCCTAGATCTAGGAATATGCTTTTGATATGAAATATTCTGTAGATTATTCAGATCTTGTCCTAATTTGTTTTGGAAAATATTACCACATATCTAAAGCATCAATGAAAGTGGTTTTCCTCCCAAACATTATCTATCTGAATCAATGAACTAAGGCCAATTTAAGTAATATAAAGTCCTGCTCTCCAAACTTGTTTGCTTGCATATCCCGTAACATAATGTTTGCAAACTTCACCCCTCACAAATTTTGAACTGACAGCTAAAATATTTCATTACATTATTAAATAGTTGAAAAGGAGTAATTTCCATTTTTTGAAATAAAAGTATTGTCTTTAAAATGCATCCAAAAACCTCATTGAATTATATACTCACAGTGTGTTATATTTTACTCCCAAGACTTATTGATCATGGTGCATTTCAATGCAAGAAAAATATCATTGTAGTTTCCCTACAATGTTGTACTAAAATTATTTTCTGGAGTTATTATAATTTTTAGTATTATATAATTGATCAAAACAACGTAACTACTTCACACATTTTACTGGAAATCCATAATTTAATAAGATGGGTTTATGGTTTGTATAAGTCAGAGCTGGTCATCAATTCTATTCTTTTTTTTTATATACAATGCTTACATTAGTAAGTAGAGAGGAATGAAATTGTCACCTAATACTTTGAACATATTCCTAAGTAAGATTTGTACATTTTGGCGTACATAAACTTTACATCAAAAGGAAAAAAATCAGATAGTAATTTATTGCCAAGATTTATTTTCAGTGAGTGATCAGATGAAAACTTAATTTTTTTCTTTAATTTTGCTGAAACCAAATAAGTAATTGTTGAGCCCACATAATTTTAAAGGAAGCCACCTGACTTGACATACTTTATTGTTAAACAATCATTGTAGTGATTTTGTTTCACTACACCACCACCAGTAATTCAAAATCCTCTGTTCAGAACCCAGAAATTTTGCTATCACAGAGTAATGCCCGATAGTGAGGCTCAGGAGGGTGAGAAGTAGGTCTTCAAATGGTAATTGCAAAAGGATGAAAAAAGAAATGACATAGTGCCTAGACCACAGGCATAGTCTAGGTAGTTTAGGGAAATGGAGGGAGACTGAGCATATAAGAAAATTAATTGCCTAAAAAGTCTTTATACCAGCTTAAATTTTCAGCAAGTCTTCAGGTACCCTCAGAATTAAGGGTTTTCTAGTTCGAAGTCCACTACTAAAGCCAATTCTATGGTAGACATAGAACGCTGAGAAAAGTCTTGGCCAGCAGATGTCACTAAAATCCCACATTCTACTTGAAGAGGGAATTGCAAGATTCTTTCCTTCAAAATAATCTGCAACAGGATTGGGGTCCTAAACAAGAGGATAACGTCTCCTTGATTTTAATTTTAAAAGAAAAAATGTGATGGGTAAGAAAGCATGATGAAGAAAGGCAAGGAATGAGTTGGAGTTTTTGCTTGTTTGCTTGTCTTGTTCATTTGTTGCTTTTAGTTTTATATCCCACATATGAGTGAAATCATATGGTTCTCGACTTTCTCTGTCTGACTTATTTCACTTAGCATGATAAACTCATAGACACAGACAACAGTTTAGTGGTTACCAGAGGGTAAGGGGGGAGAGGGGTGGTAGAAGAGGGTAAAGGAGATCAAACGTATGGTGATGGAAGGAGAACTGACTCTGGGTGGTGAACACACAATGTAATATACAGATGATGTTTTATAGAATCGTACACTTAAAACCTATATAATTTAATTAACCAATGTCAACCCAATAAATTTAATTAATTTTTTTAAATTAAAAAAATAAAAGGCAAGGTAGTTTTGCAATATTACCTCATGCTATTTGGGCCTTTACAATTTTTTTTTGTAGCAAAATGCAGTCCACTAAACATGTTTAAATAGAATTAAAATTTAATAAAACAGGTATTCTAAAATGGAACAATTTGTAAACATAAACATTTTATTAGAATCCTCAGAAAATTAGAACACTTTGTGGATAAAAATAAACCTATCCATTAAAGCAAATGTACCTTAGAAAATGCAATGTACTTCTTTATTCATCTACATAGTTCTATGCAGCCCCTAAAAACTTTTATAATTCAAGTTCACTTAGTCTTGAAAAAAATCAGCTATTGCTTATTCAAGAGTGGTGTACATTGAGGCCAGCCTGGTGGCTCAGGTGGTTGGCGCTCCATGCTCCTAACCCGAAGGCTGCCGGTTAGATTCCCACATGGGCCAGTGGGCTCTCAACTACAAGGTTGCTAGTTTGACTCCTCGACTCCTTTGGGTGGGCTCCGCCCCCTGCAACTAAGATTGAACACGGCACCTTAAGCTGAGCTGCTGCTGAGCTCCAGGATGGCTCAGTTGGTTGGAGCGCGTCCTCTCAACCACAAGGTTGCCATTCGACTCCCGCAAGGGATGGTGGGCTGTGCCCCTTGCAACTAGCAACGGCTACTGGACCTGGTGCTGAGCTGCACCCTCCACAACTAAGACTGAAAGGACAACTTGACTTGGAAAAAGTCCTGGAAGTACACACTGTTCCCCAATAAAGTCTTGTTCCCCTAAAAAAAAAAGAGTGGTGTATATTTATAGTGCTCACTATACTTTACGTATCTTGAGAACCTGCTTAATGGCGTGCTACATTTAGGAGAGGTAAAAGTTAAACTCACCACTATGCAAAGTGGGGATGTGCAAGTCTGAAAGCTTCAAAAATACCAGCCTTACAAAGACTAGCCTATAAAATGAAGATCGTAGCAAGTCATTTGAATATAGGTATAAAAATGACATATTTATGCACTTACTAATTACAATAATGAATAAAAGCATTATTTTGGCTAGGAAGTAATAAAGAATATTAAAGTCATTTGATGAAACTCTCTCCTTCCTCCAATATACTGTGCATAAACGTGTCCTTGCTTTACATACTTCTAAAATACTGTCCATTGATAAATGGCATGTCATTAGTAATTGTTACTCATAGAATATGAAGAAAACAGTTTAAAAAACATTTTTTTCACTCCAGTACTGAAAATGTTTCAAACTAAATTTTATTTGGGAAAGTAAAAGGACAGTGACGTGATCGCTGCCAAATTGCCAAAAATAGTAGGATTATGAAAGGACAGAAAATAAGGGCATTGAATGCTTGCTAAAAGAAAATGCAGGTGATGCTTTCCGTTAAATTGTGTGAAAAGATGATTACTGCTTAAAAAAAAAAAGTTCGGTCAGCATAAGCTTTTAGTGTACAACTTGTTGAACCTAAGAATGATATATAAGCAGTTTTTCCCACCACAATTCTGTTCTACATTACTATGTACATATAGAAAGAGGAAGCTGGTCATTGCTCTGATGTTCTAAGAATAGACATGTGATTTACAGAACTCATTTTTCTTATCGATCCAAATATATTCTTTTTTTAGTCATATACTTTCTCTCACAATAATCTTATCTAGAATCATTAAAATAAAAATCTACCTGCAGATGTTAAATGGATTTCCAACCTGTCTTGCATTTAGCTCAGGAAAGTATTCTTTCATATTAAGTTTTGGACGTAATTTTTAGTAAGTCCCCAAACATTTCATGTTTCTTCAGTAAGCCAAGAAAATAAGATTGGAAAAGGGGCAGGGGAATGAAGCTCTGCAGAACTGAGCCATTTGCACAGGAGTCATGTAGTCTTAAAATAATCTATTTCCTTGCCATTACAATTCATATTATGGACCTGGAGGGATGTCTCTTCAAGACAATGGAGAGAGTGGTAGATATGCCACTTGAGCAAGGCACCTAAAATCAAGGAAAAGCCCCTTAATGATATTAACAATGTAGGTTTCTGTAAAGAGTCTAATTACAGCAGCAGCTGAAATAGAAAACAATACTCTATAGATATGCTACATCCAGATGTGGCAAGGAATTGAACGTGTGAAACAGACATTCTGAGGCTGAAAGCACACTGGTGCCATTAACAGGAAGGGGACTAGAGATTGTGCTGTGACAGTGAGTTCAATAAATTTAATATAAATTGTTATTTATATTTTTATATTACCTAATTACCATTATTTTTCCTAAGTAATATTGCCATACATGAACATTCTTTATCTTTTTTCCAAGCGGTTTTAAATCACTCAAGGAGCAACTTAAGAGGTATAATTACAAGAGGATACAGTATGCATTAACACTCCCTCTATATTTACATAAACAATACAGAGTAAAGGCATCTTTGCTTTGGAAATAAGTGCCAGCAAATGATGACTTTCATATTGAAGACAATTAGTCAAAAAGGATTCATCAAAAACCTACTACATATAAGAGGCAATATAGTATAGTAGTCAGAGCTCTCAGGCTTTCATACTGGGTTTAAATCCAGGTTCTACCATTGGCTCTGAAAACTGGGAAGTTACTCAATCCTGTTTTCTGGTAAAAGAAGGATAATGATTTCTACCTCATTCAGCTGCCCACAGGACTGGGCGCACACGACATGCATAGAAAAGTAATTGGCAAATGAAAACACCCAAATTATAGCGATTATATATCCTGTGCAAGGCACAGGGGGAAAGATTGTGAAATAAGTAAGAATGACCAGTTCTAGGAATTTACCATCTATGTAGGCAGGCAAAAGTAACTTACATGTAACAATTTGAGAACAATTAAGTGTTCATACTAACCATTATTATAGTAAAAGATGAGAGAGGAAAAAGATTATGTAACGCAAACTTAGCAACTAAGTGCTTCAAAAAACAAAGGTTTTCTAAGTAGTTAAAAATTTTTTGTTCAGAAAACATCAGATAGGACAAGTTAACACAATTTGGTAGCGGGTAGCAAGGGATTCCTTCTATCCTTAAATTCACTAATTCAAATGTGACTAATTTCATACTTGAGATTAAGGGTGTCTAAAAACTGAAGATGAAAACTGCTAACCAAAGAACCCTCACACTAAGCGACTCACTAAAAAGGCAAATTAAATTTGGCAGTACTGAGAACAGAAATTACGAGGTACGAAATTCTAGGACAATGATTCTAACAAGTAATTCTGGAGTTTCTGGTTTAATATTTTGAGACATATTATGACTCACAGTAAATATTACATTCAATTTTAATATTGTTTTACTAAACGACTGTTGGAAAGGTTCAAACTAGAAAAAAATGAAGCTAAAAATTTAGTGCGCTCTGCTACAATTCTGAAATATTTTCCTTCCAACTCTAAATAAAGTGGTCTATCAAAATACTGTATCTGCACTGATAAAATCTGACTTAGCTAGAACCACATAACTATTTAAAATAATTAAATGCTTTTTATTGTTCTAACCACATAAGAAAACATTACTGAATCCATCTACCAAAGGCCCAAAGTACTTATCACCGTCAGCTATCTAAACACAGACATCGAGATTTGAATTTAACATAAATTTAGGTCAATCACCTTTTAATGGATTTTTTTATCTTGCACTTGATTCAGTGACTTACAAATTGTAGATGCTCTATAAATATATGCCAAAAGAGAACAAAGATCCAGAAAGTCTTATTTCCCAGCACTGCCGCTGTGCTGCTTTCCAACTGGCTATATAAAAAAGATTATGAATAATGTTGGGGTGGGAGACGAGAGAGGAAGTGGTGTACAAGCAGATCACATTCCTTCAGAGGAAATATTCATATTTTTAAAATCCTTCATAGAATTAGCAATATCCAATCACTTTAAATAAACATCTTCTTAGGATAGTTTTTGTAAAGGTCCTGAGAATATAATTTTGAAAAGATTGCTTTTCACATTTTTATCACTTTCTCCCAAGCATGTTCATTATTCACTAAATTTATCTTGTCAAAATAAAACCAATTTTTGTTTCACTTGACAGTATTTCAGTAGGCTGTCTTAACATCTGACATCTTTTGGAAAAACAAAATTCACAAGTCAACAACTATCATAAACAGATTTTTCTAGTGATCATTCATTCATAAGGTTTATCACTCTGGCTTAGAGACTCTGAAAAAGGCACAGGCATACTCTCATTTTTCAAAAGGTCGATGACTTCCCTCCTCCCCACCACACACATACACAATTCAAATTAAGAACCAGTGAATAAAAGGGCATCTAAATTTGAGCAAATAGACAGTAAGAAAAATGTTAAGGTATGATTTTCATTCATTTTTATGATCTACTTAGCCATAAGCCATTTGTTAAAACACCATGTTTCTAATTAGCTTTTAAAAAAATTAAACCACTATTCTTTAAATCCTTTTCTGGTGCTATCACAATTTACCAGGACTCGGTAACCAGCATTAAACTGATACCATTCTGAAAACGAGGAACATTTTCCTGACTTGTACTTGCCATTTGCAAGGTGATATAATAGAGATGGCTTTTTTCTATTTGGTATTGTTAGTAAGACACACAAAATGTTTCTTGGCATTCTAGGTACTAATAAAACATCCCGATATAACTATTAATATTTTTGTATACCGTTATTAAGCTACAGCAAATCAACCTACAGTAAATAAAACCAAGGTGCCCCCATGGTTTGACCACCCAATTACTATGAATTATGTGTGTAGAATTCTTTACCACTTGCATCCATAGAATTTCCAAATACAACCTGAATGTAATGAAGCAGAGACCTAAGGCTGGGGTGGGGTCTCTGCCTCTTGCTAATATAAACAGAGCAGTGGGTAGTAGTGAAAGCAGAGTTCAATCTGCACCATACTTCTGCACCTTCTCAGAGGCCTGACCAAGCTTTAAGCTTTGTGAACAAATTTCAATTCCTCCAGGTCTTCTTTCTCCAAATAGGGAAATCTACACTTCCCCTATAATAGTTTCTAGGTAGTCCTATGGCCCTCCTACTATATGCCACTCTGTCCTCGGGCTTCTGAAACTCACTAAATTTTAAAGGAAAAGTTAAAAATTTCCCCAAATCTGAGTTAGTATGGGGTCTAAAAGTTTCCATGTATCCACAGATAAAACTCAAAACAGACGATATGATAAAAAAAATAAATAAATAAACCACCACTGATGAGAAGCACCAAAGACAAAAATCTAGACACAGGAGTCTTTTATAAAAATATAAGCTTCTTTTGCTCATTCTTTCATCCATTTGGTTAAACACCAGGACTTATGGTGTGCCCATCTGCGGAGACTCACAGGAAATAAAACATAGCTCCAATACAGTCTGTAAGATTTCAAGTTGTTAAGGGTGATTAAAAGAACATACATGGATTTCAGTTTTACTTGAACATCACATGAATTCAAAAATTCAATATTGAAAAAAACTAAAGGCAATTTCTGCCCATCCTGAGTATCTGTAGCAGTATTTCTGCAGTATTTGACATGAACAGCACAAAGAAAACAACTGGAAAGTTCTTCATTTATCCTGTACTCAGGATCTATTTATTGGTTACATGTTATAATACTTCCAAATTAAGAAAATGTGACTTTAAATCTAAACAATACACTATTCTTATAGCAGACAAAAGGGATTTCCCTCCTTTATTAAGTTTTTATTTTTGGATATATCAATTTGTACTCCTCATAAGATGCATGGTATTAAACAAAAAGGAAGAGTTTTTTCCTCCTATTTCCAAAATTTTCAGTCATCCTAGACGATCGATCATGAGCAGTGTTAAAGGCAAACAGTTAACGTGTACAATACATCATCACATTTCCCAGCTGAATTTTCTTCCAACCAGGATCAGCAAGTAGCTGCTGGGTGATAAGGAATTTGAACTTTAAAGCAACTATGTAATTAAGCTGGTAACTTAACTTCGTAACTCAAATCTAGTAAAACAAATTAGAGGTGAAAAAAACCTTAATAATTTTAATTTATGATGTGGGAGTACATACATATGTATGTACATATGTATGCTCACATTATAAATTTGTGTTGTTACTTTTTCCTTTTTGGTCACCTCCTCCAAGATAAAGCAAGAGGGAAAACAATAATTCAATAAAAAGTTAGGAACTGGGCACAACTTTTTAAAAAATTTCAACAGTATGTTTCATTGTATGTTACAATAAATGCTCTATAAAACTGTTAGCTGAAGCCTTAGATAAGAATAAGGTCTGTTTTGAGAACAGCACTTATCATTGCCCAAAATAGTTCAGAAAATATTGCAGATTATACGATATTTAGCTTGGACTACAGCAGATAACTTTGAAAAATGTTCCTCAAATTTTAAAAAGGGAAAGTAATTTTTTATCTACCTGCTAAATTATTGCACTTTTTGCATTACGAATGTCATCCAAGTTTTCTAAGAATTTTGAGTTTAAATATCTCTAAAATATGCATTTTGAAAACAATACTGTCATGAGATACATTTGCAAAATTATCCAGATTTAGATGAAAATGAGAACCTTGATAAGGGGAAACCTTGAACACTATTTCTCCTTCCCCATATGAAAAGTACACACATGAGCAGAATATTTAGAGTAAAATGAACATATTACCTGGTTTCTAAGGCACACTGTTTATAACATCTTAAGTGAGATTTATTTGATGAACTGCATTAAGCCTTCAGAGCATTTGCTACAACTCAAGTAGAAAGAGGCAAATATTCATGTAATATGCTGGTCTGTAGTCAAAAAAGATATTTCAACTAAAATATATCAATCCTCGCATCTGAAATCACTTAGACATTACTGATGTAGTATTTGAGAAAGTTTTTGTATAGACTCACATACAGTGCTCAACGCTTCAGAGGATTACTTAAACTCAGTTCTCTTGTTCAACAATGCCTCCTTTCCACTACATAAAGCTTGGTCCCAGATCTATTATCCATGGCCTGCCTTACATTACGTCATACTTTTGGTACCACTTAAAGTGATTATACTATAAAAGGCCTCCAGATCACTTTGTTCAAACGTAATAGCTGGTTTCATTAATGTTCCAGGAGCAAGAGAAGCCTCTCCAATAATTCTCAAGTTGATAAATTTGATTTTCCAAGTATTTTCCACAAAAGGGCAGCGGATGAGTCCAAAAATTTGTTCAAAAATGCCCAAACAAGTGTCCCCTCGGTGGACAGTTCCAGCAACTCCAACCATAACCAGACCATGGGGAGAAGATGCACATTTCAGTCCACGGGAATCGAGGTTGGGATTGAGAAAAAGATATTCTTCTTTCACTAGTGACAGCAGACGAAGGCTCACAATTTCTGCTCCATGGTAGTCTATCACCTTTTGTTCAGACGTGTTGTAATAAAACCTAAGCTTGACATCATGCCAGAAGTGCTGTGGCCCCCATTCATCTTGAGGTGGTCCCAGAAAAGGATTCTGAGAATTAAGAAGTTCAAAGAACCAGTGACAGAATTCTTCTCCTAACTGACGAAAATCAACTTTCTCAGCTTTTTTATCTTCTTTCTCCTGCTGATTAAGATAAAAAATACAAAACAAAAACCAAAGTTAATTCTTATATCTATTTTTCTATCTAGCCAGTTTCAGAGCTAAGTTTTAATGCACTGCTTATAAGCAGAAGGGAAATGAACTACGTGTTAACGCACTGAACTCATCATGCATAGTAAATTATTTTTGCAAAAAGGGGGAAAATCATTTTTTAATTCCCTAGCTTAAATATCTAAAAATTCAGCTAAAAAATTAAGGTTTAACAAAGCCTTTTAAAATATCAATGTGAACGAACAGTTAACAACGATTTTTGTAAAGCATTTTCTCCTGATTGTGGCAATGGTGCCACAAGTGTGGGAAAAAAAATGTTAAAACCTTCAAACTCCATGCTTTAAATCGATACATTTTGCAGCACATGCATCATACCACAAGAAGCTGATAATAATCATTTTCATTGTGTTTAAGTAGATACTTCTAATATAATTGAAATAGGTTATTGCCTATGATTGGGATTAATTTTACACTATTATTTGTTTTATTTCCAAGAAAATGTTATTGCAAAAATATACCTGGGAGGCTAGATTTTTATCCATCTATTTATTTCAGAGCATAATACGTGTCTCATTTACATGGTATGGGATCTTATATTTACTGAGCACCCACTATTGAATATACTGGGCACTGTGGTTGGCACTTACGTGCTATTTCCTTCTATCTTCACAAGCCATATGATATAGATATTATCATCATGCCCATTTTATAGAGTAAGAAAACAGGGCTCAGGAAAGTCAAGTTATTGAGCAAGTTCACACCGAGTATATGACAGACCCTAATTTGAAGTCACATCTGTATGATTTCAAAATCAACATTCTTTTCAGTAGTACATTAAGAAAGCCCTTAGAACATTCTTTCCTAATATAAAGGCAAATAACTCTCACTGTAAAACACATTAATTCAAAGCATGTGCTACATAGTTTAAAAATCTGTCAATGACCTAGAGGTTCATTCAATCAATATTTAAAAATTCACACAATATCTAAAATGTACAGTGGAGATCTAAAGAAATAGGACCAGACAATGTCAGCTGGAGGAAATTACTACAACAGAATTTTTCCTAGATTAAAAAAAAGAAAAAAATCAAATGTAAAAAATATTTAAGTTTCTTTCATGGAATTTTTGTGATTTAATACCAAAGAAAGTTTTCAAAATGACAAAGAAAGGGCTTACGATAGCATTATTTTAAAGTAGAAAAAATTTACAGAGAACTAGAGGTTAAATTAAAATTAAATTGATCCTGCAGTCTATCCACTGTCTTTAAAAATATATAGTCCTCATTTGGTAAGGGCATAAAAACTTTTTTTCCCTTACAAATCAACAGAATATTTTATATACATTGTTAACGGTCAGAAATTTTGTTTCTTACTGGTTTCTTACTGTTTCTTACTGAAAGTTTGCTTTACTGGTCTTCCTTTAAGATGCAAAACATATGAAGCAAAGCTAAAATCATTAAAAAAAATTTTAAAAAAATTAACCATGTTACTCCAGATCGAGGATTTTATCTAAAGAGTCAGAAGACAGAACTATGGTTCAAGATATAATTATAAAATCTATTTTACCTGTTGAAAGAGCCTAATGTCCTGAGAGGTCTTAACTGGTTCTGGTGTTTCCTTCAATTTCAGCTGTAATTGTCTTTTCCAGTAATCCTTTGCATGCTGAATAAGACTGTGTTTTTCAGTAGCTGGAGGTATAATAACCCCCTGTGATGCCAAGTATTTAAATATGATATCTCGATGGACTTTTTTACGCCTCAGAAGTTCTTCTACATTTTGACTGTATGCTAATATTGCACGAATGGCATCTAGAAGGAAATTGTCAAGATTAAGAGAATCATGAGTCACTTGTAAATTTGTCTAGGGTCAGCAGAAACTCTATCAAATAATACTTACAAACTCATGTCACGGTATTATTGCTTTTGCATGATTTGGTAATCATTTTTAAAAAAACAGGAAGAGGATTGTCAGGTTTGGGGTTTTAAAAAATACATTATTTATGGTTCAAATGAACTTCCCTATCTAGTATTCCCTCTTCCTTTCACTTCTCATAAGTTACAGTAAATTTTTTGCATTGTCTTTTAAAGTATGGTTTGTTTTAAGAAAAAATCTGAGCCAGAGAAAAAAATTGCTTTCCTCTAATAATGCCAATGGACCTAAACTCAATTACAATCCCTAAAACTGGTAAAATTACAACATTTTAGATGCACAAGGACCTCACCTCTTCACTCTACAGATAATGAAACTTGAGGATACATGAGGTATCAACAATCACACTTTTAAGAAGTGGCAGAATCCAGACTTGTGATTTTTAAATTTAAAAATAAATTACATTAAAAAACAGGCCAAAAATCATTTTTAACATGTGTGAGGTATACAGCATAGTAATATAATGAACTCCCATGTACACACCACGCAGGAAATTACTAATATCACTGAGGACATTAGTAGATAGTATAGACATAGTAAATTACTAATATCTTTGAGACCATCATTTTATCCCCTCCCTACTTAACACTATTCCCTCTCCCCACCCACCTTACAGGCAGCTATTATCCTAAATGTTGCTTGCCATTCCCTTGCTTTTCTTTATAGTTTTACAGCATAACTATATTTCCCTAAACAATATAGGTTAGTATTTTTGAACATTCTACATAGGTTCAACCCATCAATATACAGTTTTCTGTAATCAGCTTTTCACTTAATGCTGTTTCTGAGATTAAGCTATGTGAATATATGTAGCTCTAGTTAATTCATTTTCACTGTTGTACCATAGTTAATAATATATCTATAAATCACAAGATGTCTATCCTTGTTTACAGACTTCTATTGTGTGTCCAACTAAAAACACAATTACTTTCATATATGTCTCCCAGTGCACAGAGGGTCAAGCAGTATGAGCGTCACCTGGGAACTTGTTAAAAATGTAGATTATCTGGGCCCAACCCAAAACTACTGAATCAGAATCTGCATTTTAACAAGATCCTGAGTGATTCACAAACACATTCAAAATTGAGAAGCTCATGCATAGAATGTGTGTGTAAAAGCAAATTTTCCATTTTAGGAGATAATGTCAAACTTGTCCTCCAAACTGTAAGTTCTAATTTACACTCCTCCAGTAGTTGTCAAAAAGTTGCTTCACTTGACCACCAACACTTGAAGTTTATACATTTAGTTTTTTGCCAATCTGGTAACACAGGAAAGACGACTGATGTGTTTCGGTTTTCATTTCACTGCTTTCTAAAGTAACCTTTTCATGTTTATTACTTTTTTCCTCTTTGAGAAACGTCTACAAATCATTTGATATTTTTGTACTGGGAAGTTTCTTTTTATTTGCTTTCAGATCCATCATTTTGATCTATTACAATTTTAAATTCATTCACCTCGACTTTAGAGGTGATTAGCATGTAAAATATGTATCAATAAATGCTGAAGAACTACATTAAGTCTAAAACCATTTTCAGTCCAAACGCTTAAGAATTTCTTCTTTTAATGTTCATGGTTCGAAGTTTCAAATGAGAGATTTTCTTAAATGGTAACAATGTATATTTGATTAAGTAGAGAAAGTTTTAAAAAGTAGAATCTTGTGGATAAGTCATATACTAATATAGAGGGCTGGGATTTTCATATTCTAAAGTAAAATTCAGAAGGCCAGGTGATATACAAAATGAAATAAACGTTTAAGCTACTTATTACACTTTTATATGGACTCGTTACATTCAGGCTGAATATTAATCAGCACTTGAAATTTGTTCTACCGAAATGTTTATTTGGCTCTGAAAGTAATTATTCCTATTACACAAAATCATCTCAGTAAAAAAATCTAGGTCCAAAAAAAAAATAGATTCGAACTACCTGCTTTTATTACACTAGTTGTTTTACCTAGGAGACTGGTAACAAAATGTTTGCTATCCTCCTCCAAGCTTGATGAAAAATGCCTGAGCAGCAGCTGACACGCCTCAGCTGATTCAAACAAAATGAAAGACACCCTAGTTTCCCGGAAATTAAAAATAACTAACTATTCACGAACTCTGAATCCTCGAGACAAGCATTTGCCTCTAACATTCAATGGAGAAAACCTAGAAGTAGCGCCGTTTGCAGGGCAACCACCTCCTCCCGGAACACGGCGCGGCAGGGCCGCCGGACGCCGCGTCGCGACGGGGGCCGAAGTTCCCCAGGGTTCCGCCCCTGCGCGGTCCCGGACAGGTCGGAGGCGAGGCCTCACACCTCCTCCACGCCTCCGCTCCCGCAACTTGGGGGCCAAGTGAGGCCTTGGAGAGGGGCGACCGCCCTTGGGGAGAAGGGTCTATCCTTACCTTGGCGGTCGTCAGGCTGCACCAGGCGGTTGGTGATGGTGTCGCACAGGGCCATGATCTCGTCGTTGTCCAGTAGGCCAAGCAGGTTACGACAGCCCTCTCTCTCTGGGTAGCTAAGCCCCGACATCTCGACCCCTAAGAAGGGGGGAGAGGACGACGCCAATAATGTCGCTCCTTTAGGCCCACGGGGCCGGCGCCTTGGCAACAGGCACCGGAAGTGCCTTTCCCGTTCTTCGCCACTAAAGGGTCTCGGTATTCCAGACCCCTGGGCGGAAGTGGTAGCCAATGAGGCAATCAGGAAACGCGGTGCTCCAACTTGTGGTTCCGGGCTGGCCGGATCGGAGTGGAGTACCCCCGATCTCACTTTAGGGAAGCATCGCGTTTACACCGAGAACACCGACCTTCCCCTAGGGAGCTGGTGGCGGAAAGCGAATCTCCGAACTCCTCAGGAGTTCCTGCGAAGTGCGAAATGGCAGAGCTGCGCAGGTGCGTGGAAAGCGGGCGTCGGCCCCCAGTGTACGACGAGCTCCCATGATGCCGCGGGGCCGGCCAATGGAGGCGTCTCTTCCACGCCCGCCGGCTCGGTCCCCGGGAACGCTTGAAAGTTTTCTGTGGCTACTTCTGAGTTAGGCGCGCTTGTAGTTTGATAGTCTTCAATACATATTACTGTTAAAATAATTTGGTTTTAGCATTGTACTATGGAAAGTTTTTTAAATCACCTATCCTATGCCACGCCGACCCGCTTTCGCCTGACTCAACTCTCAAACAGCCTGGGATCGGCTGTCGCTTCCTTCCATTCTGGTCCTCGCGGGGTTGGTGTTAAGCGGCGCGGTATCGCGTTGCAATTTAAGGTTGGGGACTGGGTTTTACTCCGCCATCTACTAACGGTGACCGTGGGCAAGCTCTTTAGGCTTTTTGTCCCTCAGTTTTCTATCTGAACTGAATCTAGTAGGGCTACCTACCTCATAGGGTTGTTGGTGAAGGGTGGGGGGCAAGGGTGAAGAACAGTGCCTGGCCCTTAGAGTTCAATAAATATTAGCTATTTTTATTACTAGTAATATGACAGCAACCCACATTCACGAGAGGGAAACTGTCATGCTTTGCGGGACCAAGTCCGGATTAGGAATCATGCTTAAAACACTTGGCTCTTTCTCCTTCCATTTTTAAGCGTGTTTTACATTTGTTAACATTTAATTAGGGCATTGCCAGTTAGTAGCTGAAATGCACACGTCTACAGATCTGGTGAGCAAATTTAACATTTAAAAAAATCACAGCTAAATGTCAGTCATAAAATATACTGTATATATCGTCTTTAAAACAAGCATTAGAAGCATGGTTAATCTAATTTGCCAGTGGATGTTATTTGTGGGTATTTTACCAAACAGATACCAGTTCTTCATTTTTCATTAAACATTAACGAGTGCCTACCATACTAGGTATTGAAGATTCAGAGGAATGACACAGGCCTTTCTTTAAGGAATTTTTGGGAGTTTGGCAAGTAAAGAGATGACAAGCTCATAATGCTGGTGTGGGACCACATGGAAGGCATACCCAGCTTTTTCATTCATTCATACATTCATTCATTCATTCAGAAAATGTACTTATTGAGCACCTAACTACTTGCCAGGCACTGTTTTTTATGTTGGGAACAAATGCAAGTCCTTTGGAGCTTGCATACCAGTGGGAGGGAAAAGACAATAAACATAAACTATATACTATGTCAGGAAATGCTATGGAGAAAAATACATCAAAAAGAGGGTGATGGAGAGGATGTTGCTATATTATATGGCTGTCAAGGAATGCTTCTCTAGGGGACACTGAAGGAAAGACCTGAAGAAAATGGAAGCATGAACCACAGACGAGTGTCTAGGAGAAGCAACAGTAGAGGTTATGAGGAAGGAACAGAGTGCTTGGCATGTGGTTAGGGAGGCAGGGAGGCTGGAGCAGCTTGTGCAAGGAAGAGACAATGAGCAGTGAGGTGAGAGTTGTAGTCAGGATTGATCCAGAGCAGGGTTCCTCAACCATGGCACGATTGACATTTTGGGCAGGATACTTCTTTGCTGTGGGGCTGTCCTATGCCATTGTAGGATTCCTAACAGCATCCCTGGCCTCTAAGCACTAGATGCCAGTAGCACCTCCTTTCCCCAGTTGTGGATACCAAAAATATCTCCAATTTGCCAAATGTTTCCTGGGTAGCAAAATCACCCCAGTTGAGAACTACTGATATAGAACCACCTGTCCAAAAGTGCTGAGATGATGAAAATGTTCTGTATCTGTGCTGTCCGATACAATAACCACCAGCCACATGAGGCTGTTGAGCTCTTGTAATATGGCTAGTACAACTGAAGAACTTAATTTTAAATTGTATTTGAATTTTAATAGCCACATGTGGCTAGTGGCTACAGTTATTAGATAGTGCAGATCTAGAGCCTGGCAGGCCTTCATAGACTTTTTACCTGTCTTCATTTCCTGTTATTTTTTTCACTGTGTCACTTCAGACTAGTCACAGTGCTGTTTGTTCCTTAAACTTGCCATGTAGGTCCTTGCCTCAGAGCCTTTGCTCTTGCTATTCTGTCTGGTATAGTCTTCCCTCATATACTTGAATGACTCTCTTTCCCTTACTTAATTCAGGTCCATGCTCAATAATCACGTTGTCAAAGAGGACTTCATCATGCTGTTTAAAATGATCTCCAACATTGCCATACTTACACCTTCCCTACCCACTTAATTTTTTCTCTGTAACACTTACACTATAGTTTGTTGCCCTCCAGTAATGTGAGTTCTGTGTGCAGGGGTTTTTATCTGTTTTATTTTTATCTTCTATTACAGATCCTGGCACACATTATGTAATAAATATTTTTTAAATAAATGAATGTGTTGTAAAGCCATTGGGGGATTTTAAACTGAGGAGTGGCATGATCTGACTTGTTTCAAGCAGGAACATTTTTGGCTGCTGGTGTGAAGAACAGACTGGAAGAGGGCGCGAGTAGAGGCAGGGAGCCTAATTAGGAGACTACTACAATAATTCAGGTGAGAGAAGACAGTGGATTGAGTTAGAGTGGAGGACAGGATAACAAGTGAGGAATGACTACAAGGTTTTGGTTTGTGCAAGTGGAGTTACCATTTACGGAGAGGAGGAAGACAGGGAGAAGTAGATTTCAATGAAGAAACCGGGAATTTTCAAGAGAAATTCAGGCTTTCTAGAGAAAGTGGTGATGCCCAAGAAGGATTAAGCAAAAAATAAGGTGTGGGGCAGAAAAAGGGTGAAGAATTACAGGTAAAGGGAGCAGTAGTGAAAAAATGCATGGAAAACAGCATGGGTGTTTTTGGCTGGAGCCAGACAGTAGAGGAGCTGTGATGTGAAGAGAAATTTAATAAAGTTATAACAGTAAGAGCTCAGCACCAGGCCCTTCACAGACTTAATTCTTATAATCTTGCAGTAACAGCTCTCCCTAATGAACAGATGTGGAAGTCTGAGTTCAGTGGGATGCACTGAATTGCTTAAGGCTCCATAAGCATAAAACTGTGATGCTGGAATTTGAATACAACTGATCCCCACACCTCTTTGAACTGTTTCTATTAAATCATGTTCTGGTAGTTTCACTTACTGAATGCTTTTTGAGAAAAAAAGTTTTCCAGATTAGAGTGGTTTAGGGTATTAGATCTTACTATTAAAATACCCATTCACCAAAAAGCAGCCTATTAATAAGGGACTTTTAAAAATTTCCTGGAAACTGCAAGTTTCTAGGAAGGCTCTATGAATTTAAGGGGAAAGAGTTTGCCTCCTAGGGAAATATGAAGAACCTTGGTGCTTTAGATTTGTGGTTTTCAAAGGTTAGCGTGTATCAGAATCAACTGTAGGGCTTGTCAAGAGACAGATTGGTCCTCCACCTGACCAAAATTTAGCATTTCTAACGAGTTCTCAGCTGATGCCAATTTTGCTGCTCTGGGGACCACTCTGTAAGAATCACTGCTGGTAGAAGAGAATGCAACATCAGTCAGCCATGTCTGTGGCCAACTCCATCTTTTGTCTCTGAAATCAGGCAAGTCTGGCTCTCTCAATTTAGATATATTAGATCCACTCATGTTCTGCATTTGTAGGGAAAACTTCATGGCATTATGGTTTTAGAAGAACACATCTGATTTTTCAGTTCCACCTATTTATTAGCTGTGTGACTTCAGTCAGGTTATTGAACCTTTTGGAGCCTTAGTTTCTGAAGAGCAGTGTTCTTACCTGCCGTTGTTTAACAATTAGATTACACATATACAGTAGCTGGTACACAGTAATTTAGTAAACAAGAAGCCATTTCTTCTCTAGTGTGCAGCAGCCATAAACAAGGAATGACTCTCTCTCCCACTGTTTTTATTCCATGTACTGCTGTGTTGCCTCCATTTCAAATCTTGATACATAGCCCAAACTTCTGTTATCAGTGGATTCTTGAAATCAGTATGGATCTTACATTAAATTACGCTATGAGAAGCAACCTAATTTGTTTATCTTGGAAGCGTAGTTAGTAATATTTAATTGCATCCCAGAATGCCTCAGGTTTCAGAAAAGAAAAAATGGAAAGTGTAGATAACCATAATAACTTTATCTAAATACCTCAATACATTTATGTAATAGTCTAAGATCATATGACCATAGATTTGTCTTCCACCGAAGTTTGCAGAAGGCACTATCTCACACTGACCCCATTTACCTGAAATGACTTTAATAACCACCATTCTATTAATGTGCAATTCCTGCATATGGACATTAAAGTAATTTCTAAAAAAGGTCTACTTTATGTAGATTTTTTTTCTATATTATAGTTTTCTAAAATCATTCAATCTGAATGTGGTAATATTAACTCAACTACCTCATTCTCTTATGACACATAATAGAAATTTCTTACTTAATATATACTTTAAGCCTAATTACCGTTGAACCACTGTGCTACATAAAACTGAACACTTCATTACCAACAAGGACATTTTATTGAACAAATCTATGTACAGTACAAAAAATTTCTTGAAATGAGACACTATTGTTGATTTATTGCAGTTCAATGGCTCAGTTTTAATTTGTACTCTTATAAAATGCAAAGTAAAATAATTTAATGTTCAACAAGGAAGCACAAATTTCCTTTCTTGCTGAATCTGTAATCTTTCACATATTAACAATTCCAAAATGCATATGCAGCATTTAGTCATTCTGAAAAGGTGTTTTACAGTACCAAATAAATTAAAAAATAAACACTATCATCCCTTTTAGGTTTTTCATCCATACAACTGTTTAAACCAAACATAAAAGGAGTAGGGCCGAACCTTCAAGTGATTTCAGAAGAATCACAAGTTCAATGTTATAAATTATCTACTCATTATATAATTGATGGTTTTTAAAAAAAAGAATATGGCTAAAGCCCAAAGTACCAGTGTCCTTGTCCACGGAGATTCCTTTTCTACCTCCTCCATAATATCTCAGCAGCAAAAACTTAGATTTGTTATTTTCTTGACCTTATTGAAATAGCAGAAAGTTAATATTTACTGTTTTGAAGGAAATTATTTAAAAACAAAGGATTGAAACTTGGTCCATGTGAAATAGACACATCCTCAAAATAGGAGTAGAAAGAAAAAGAGAAGAATCTGAGGAATAAGAAAGCTTTCTTTTCCTCTGAATCCCAAATTAGAACAGTTGGAACTTTATGCACCCTCTAAAAGCAAACCGATGTAAGTTTATGTTCTATAAAACATACATAAAATGTACACTCTTTCAATAGCAATTATTTGAAAAGTATACAAATAGGTTAGAACAGTGTGGTCAAATAGAATTTTATAAAACATTCCTTGACTTATTATGTATAAACTGATTTGATCTCAGTCTTTCAGAAATAGTTTTCTCTTAGCAACACAAAGGTAGAACTAAAACCTCAAGTTAAAAACAAAAAAATAACGAGTGGAGTATGTTTAAAACATCTTGGTATGAACTGCAAAATGAATAAAAATAATTTGCAGACATAGATTTATGTTGATAGTTATATCTTACAAAAAATAAAGTTAAAAATGTGATAGAATGTTAAGTTGTAATTTTAAATTTCTGGAAAATGTACAAAGCAGAAATTATATTTCAAAAAAAGTCATTCTCCAAGTGAACTAGTTTCCAAACAGACTTTTTATTCCATATTTTAGACTGAACTGAAACAGAACTCAAGTATTATAGTTTTAGTATCAGGAAGTATGGAAACATTTATTTTTAAGCTGACAAAGAATTGAAAAATCTAATTGTGTTTACTTAAGTTATTTAAATGTAAATTCCACAGCCTAATGTAGGCTACATAAAAAAAAAAAAAAAAAAAAAAAAAAGCAAAACTGAATTTGATAGGAATGGATTTATGAATTGCATAGTAGTGAATGCCCATGATAAACTCATAAGACTGGGAAAATTTTTTTCAGATGTCTGATCTGTCATGACCTAGAAGTCCTAATTTAATAAAGTCTCAATGCTACCCTAGTAGAAATGTCCCACTTGCTTGGTAACTTCATTCAAGAAGCTTTAATATCCAAAGATTTATAATAGTAGTGCCTGATGAGATTATCTGCCTGAACAAAAATGTGTTAGTTGGAATAACTGGAATATTTGGTTGACATTGGTACATTAGTAGCTCAGTTTTTGAAGAATTTGCTTTTGCATTTTTGTTCATTTTTTTCCCTGCTATAGATTAACACGCTATTAGGTAAAAGGAGGTCTTTAAGCTTCCTCTTTTAAAGAATGTACAAGTGGAACACATCTGAGAGGGTATTTTAGAAAACATTTTTTGTTTTAACAACTTATTAAGTTACAATCTTCCTTAGGAAAATTACTGGTCATCAAGGAAAATAAATGCATCAACATATCTTATTGTGTTCTTGTGCAAATTTTTGGTAAATATTTCCTCTCATATATAAAAAAATTACTATTCAGACCAAATTCATCACTAATAAATAAGAAAGCATGAGAAGTATGGCTTATTTTTATAATTAACTCTAATTGAATAAAACCAATGAAGTCTTGACCTGATTCTTAGCTTACATATTTTTTTACAGCCAGTTATTTTTATAGGACGATACTTAGATAACTCACATTAATGTCTAAAGGACCTTACTATGAATCATCAAGCAATGTCCTAACACTACTCTATATACAAATAGAAGTATCCCAGTGTGCTTATACCATTATTCACATTGAGGAATTTGCAATTCAGTGTTTTCCTTCAACTAGATAGACTTTAATGGTCTTAGATTCCTCGCATCTCTTCCCAGAGTTACTGATGGTACTTTTTCTATTTAATTGACATTGCTGTCTTTTAAATATAACTCATTGGTATTACAAAAGTGGAAAAGTGGAAGGTTCCATCTAAGCAGTTTTGTTTTGTTTTCTAATTTTCAATGCTGGCATGCCATTCATTGAACTTTGACCTATCTGGAAACAAGTTACAATCTTTTATGGATAATATTGGTGGTAAGTCAAGTTATATTTTCACGTATCAGTTTCTAAATTATAATAAACCAAATAGTAGTTATTCCTTAAACGATGTTTGACCAAAAGGGAGGACATAATCTGAGTATGCATGACAAGAAAACAAATCCCATAAAATACTTGTTTATTGATACACCAATCCCTCCCCCTTTTTAAATAATGGATTAACTTCCCTTTCTGTAAGGCCATAGCTGGTTTCTTTCTAAGTTGCCTGAACATGTTTCTCACATAAGCAAAACTGAACATGCTGCTATCAATCATCGTGAACTTTTTTAAAACTGGTTTTCTGGATAACTGGTACTTTGGGAGTTTTGTAATAACCCTTTTGGAATCTAAACCAGCACATCCCCTCTGTGAGTTCATTCTAGACAATGTGCTTTGTCTTCATCTTTAGTAATCCGAGACCCCTCTAAAATTAAGGCCATCAGGGACATAGCAAACTGAAGATGCGTTTCTTGTAGTGTTTGTTCACACTACTGCTTGATCGACAGATCTTTCTGAAACGTTTTTATCAGGCACCTGTAAAACAGAACATGTCTGTTAATTCAAATTTTATAGATGTTCAACTGGAATTCTAAGTCAGATTCCTGTTTATTTATACCCTTTCTCATTCAAAAATCACTAGTATCAGTAGAAAGGCAAGTTCTTTTGCTCAAATTTTATTTTTCAGTTATTTTTTTATTCTCTTTTACTTGTTTACGTAATAGAGGCTCAACTTCACTGTTTATATTCTGGCATGCAGATGAAAAACTTCCATCATAATTACTTTGTTTCTAGAACTTTATTGCATGAAACTTAGAATGAAGAAAAGCCTCAAATACAGTGAAAGAGTATAATCAAAGAGTATGAAAAACCTGTGTACATGTTCTGGCTTCCACAAATTCATAGGCCTGTGCCTGTGCAAATTACTTAGCCTGTGAGTTTCAGTTGCTTGCTCTATAAAACAGGAATAATAACATCACCTCATGACGGTTATATGGATTAAAGGTAATGATGTATAGGGCAGTGCCTTATTATCTGTGCTATACAAATGTCTTTTTTTTTTTTTTAACCTCAAAGACCTATGGCCTATTCTTTTTCTACAGATATACCTACTGAGAAGATAGAAGACTTACTTTCATCATCTGAATCAAATCCAAAGAGTGTCTGACATTTCTTTTGTGCAAGGTGAGCCTCAAGTGCTTCTGCATTACAGTAGGTTGTCAGGCATTTACCACATCTTAATCTTTTCATTGATTTTTTACAAACGTTATCTTGATCAGAACAGGGATCTATTCTATCAGTCAGAAATTTTCTGCGTTTTGGCATACTGAGGTACCGTTCATCAAGGTAACTGGGAGGCAATGGTCTGACATATGGCTTTGATAAAATTAAGCCATATGAAGTATGTTCATTCGTCGGATTTGGTTTGGAAGGTGCCTGAGATACTGGCGGGGTACTGTGTTCTTGTGATACAACACTGGGTAAAATGGAACCGTTTTCTGTCCTGATTCTATTTGTATCAATTTTCAAAGCAGGATCTGATGAAACTAAAGGTGTCTGCTCTATTCCACTATGTCCATTGACTAAATCACTAATACTACAATTATTTTCAGAATTTGGCTCTATGTCAGGCATCTTTTGGTCTGTCAAGCTTGTATCAGAAACAGTGTCATCAGAATGTTCATTTCCATTCTGAACTAAACTGTCTGTTTTCTTTTCCATACTTTCTATACACGTCTTTGGTTCTGTAGAATCTTTTTTTGATTTGCTAGTAGAAACTGGCAGACTAATAGCTTGTTTCTCATTACTTGATGAGTCTTTTTCCTGATGATTAGGATTTGAGTCTGTAAGAACATCCCAAAGAATTGCTTCACTTGGTTGTGCAGATAATTCTGGTGTTTTACTTAAATAGTGCTGGGCTTCATGTTCATATAGCAGAGGAAGATCTTCGAAAAGCTCATGGCATTCTGGAAAACTACACTGAGCTTGAAATATCCTGTGACTTTTTGTGTGCTGAGCAAGCTGGAATGGCAGCTTAAATGACTCATTGCAATTAAAATGCAAACAAAAGTACACATTTGGATAGCTGTGTCTATTAAGGTGATCTATAAAATGCTGAGAATCTTCAAACTGCCTTTGACAGAACTTGCATTTTCCCTTGCTCCACTTCATTACCGTCTGCCGCACGTTTAAGTCAGTTGGATGTACAGTCCTTGCATGTTTATTTAGAAATCCAATTCTTTTAAATATTCTCACACAGCCAAGAGCAGGGCACTTAAAGTTTCCTTCTTGATCTGTAGCATATATGTCTTTGGGATGGCACACAGTTCCATTGATTTTATGAAGCACTGATGTTTCCTGATTCAGGTCATAATCATCTTCATAATCACCTTCTTCCTCCTCTTCCTCCTCATAGTCATCCTCACATAGAGGTAAAGGCTCCAATACATTATTTAAAGAAGTATCAGGACTGCCATTTTCAATAACGTTTTCAGTAACATCTCCCGATACACTTACGGGAATTTCAGTGAATTCAGCCACATGTGCCGGGATGACTTCTTTGTTTCCATCACTGCAAACATCAATAGCCTGTACTTCCAAATCCTTATCAGAATTCCCATTTTCAAATGAAATGAAAGAATCGGAACAATTTATTTCTTCCAAAGCAGGGATTTCCTGATCGTCCTGTTGAGCTGCAGCAATCTGCTGTCTCTGTATTTTCTTAACATGATTCTTTAAATGCTTCTGCATAAGTCCTCTGTTTCTAAATTTCCTACCACATATTACACATGAAAAACTGCCCTTTTTCTGATGAGCCTGAGCATGCCTTACAATGTGACCACCTAGGAATTCCTTGTTACATAACACACACCGATGCCTTGGGACATTGTGGTCTACTTTGGAAGCATTCGGAGCGGTAAGGTTTTTCTTCGTATGACTATGACCTTTAGGTTGCATTCCAGATATGTCATCAGGATCAAGCTCTCCAGTACTCTGATCTGTAAGAGAGTCAAGCCCTTCATCTAAACCCTGCTGTTCTACAGCCCTTTTCAGATTACGTGTAGAATTTTCCAGTGTATTTTCATTTAGAAATCTAACCGCTGATTTATCACTCAGTAATGCTACACAGTTTTTCTTTATCATTACAAAGTTCCAGAATTCAGGATCAAAAAACAATCCCTTTTTCAAAATTGGAAGTAATTCAAAACGAACACGATTTTGAACACTACTGGTGCCTTCGTTATACTCTTCATCTGGACGTTTGTAAAGCTTTTCAACAATATGATAAGCTTCCAAGGAACGCTCAAGAAAAAATATTGAGAGTGCACAAATCCTGAGGATTTCCAAATCATTTGGCAAAAAATGTGCAATTGTTTTATAAATCAGACATTTAGTTTGGGGATCATCATGAAGGTCCAGTTGTAGAGCACAACCACATATTTCAACACAAATTTGTAAGCCTTCTTCTTCAACCTGTAAAAAGAAAAAACTATTACTACTAAATACCTTTTGAAAAAATACTAATTTATCTTTTTAACACATTGTGGGAAACGAGTAAACTCGTCATATCGCCTCTAGTTGGAACCGGCAAAAATTTTGCAAAGTAAATAAATAGAGACCTCTTTTTAAACTAAAACACTGAAAGTTTCATAGAAAAATATCAAGTAGATCGAAAGATATGAATATTTTACGGAAAGTCTAATTTTGGCGAGAAAATGTCAAAAAAGCCCCGCGTTACGACGCGATTTGGCGGGAAAATGCCCACTTACAAAGTGTTAAAATACAACTCTGAAATGAAAGTTAAATAAACACAGTATTTCAAATGTGGAATTTTTCTCAATGGGTAGCCATAACGCTTTTTTAAAATACATAATTAAAACTTTCTTGAGAAAAATCTGGAAAAATAGCATTTTCGCTTCCAATTTATTTAATTTTCAAGTTTATCAAGCCCTACTAACCATTGTATAAAATGCTTCATAAACTTATGAAGATTAAAGTTTCTTACAAGTCTAGACCCGTTTATTATTTAAGTACCAACCTCACATTTTGTTGAAGGGTTAAATTTTATGTATTTAAACATATTAATTTTTATGTTAAAAAATAACCAGTTTTTGTTTTTCTTTTAAGCCCTACTTATGGAAACTTTTTCATATAGCTGCATTACATGGTATTACCTATTTTTACTTAAGTAATAATATTTATCAAAATAAGGGAAGAAGGGTAGGCCACATGAAGAGGGCAATTACAATCTTTACAAATTTAATAAGGTATCAGAATAATGAACCTACTGGAAGTTACCTGAAAATTATTCAAGCTTTGAAACTTTTTGATGACTCAAAAATCACTGCATCAGCTTTTACTCGGGAATGTGAGTTAAAACTAACTCAAGTTATAAACAATGCCATTAGTGATCTGGAATAATCTAAATGCTTATTTAAAGATGCAAAAATAATATGTCTTTAAAATTGTGTGTGTGTACATCATACTGCCTGCTGATGGGGTATTATACATGACAGAGAGGAAGACTACCTTACCATCCTCATGTCTTCTTAGTCCCTTATAACCCTGCTTAAGTACTGTCAGTTCCATAAGCAGACCTGAACTTTGCATATCATACTCTCACTTTATCTAGCTGGTAAATCCCTACCAATCTTCTGTGCATTCTTTGAGAATCAGTTCTACTCTGAAAGTTTTTCTCACCATTCATTCTGGCCCCTGCCCTGGGGTAACGTTAATCATTCCCTATTTTTCCCACTGAGAATAACTTATACTTACTTCTAAAAAGCATATATATATTGTTTTATAACTATCTGTTTTATAACAGGTAGTTATAAAACTATACCTCTGACTTTGAATTCTTAAATTCCTAGGAATCACTTTTGAGTTCCTAAATAATAGTGTCTCATTTTATTGTATACTCCTATGGTTAGCACAGAAGTTGGCATATAGTGACCTTTGAGCAAATGTTTACAGAATGAATGAGATCAGATCTATTCCACCAACTTTAGTTTTCTCCTATAAAGCTATCATTTTCAGCTTGGAATCCTTTTCTGAATTCAAATTTCCTATTTCTAATTGTCTGTTACAATTAGATATTCCCAGATAAAACAAATTCAAAATTCACTGCTTCATAATAATTGTTTCTCTTTCTCTTATGTTCTGTCTGCATTCTCTCTTGAATCATGAAGTTATAATGTACCCAATTGCCCAAATTTAAAAATTTCAGGATCACCACAAAGGACAAAAGGCAACATTGATACTTCCTTACATGCAATCCTTTAACGATTCCAGTATATTTATGGACTGAAGTTCCAACGTTTAGTGTGTCATTCAAGTCCCTTAGAATCTCCAGCACCCCACCCACCCACCTCCTGTAGTCCCTCCTATTAGTTTGATCTCTTACACACTCCCACTAGGTTTCTCTGCTACCCTATTAAAGCCACTGGACAGTTGTGAGAAACAAATATTAAAACGAGGCAAAAGTGCTCTGTAAAATACAAAATCCTCCACAATTGTTAGTATTATCCTCTTCTATCATTCAAAACTCAGCTGCAAGCATCTTCCTCTGTAAAGCCTTTTCAGGTATGCCATCTGTGCTGTCTTCTTCTGAACTCATACTATATTGTCTGCCTCTTTTCACAGCACCAAGGCATATAAATGATCTATTCCATCAGACAAAAATGTTTTAGTAGAGAATAAACAATTAAGCATATTTTTAATATTTATTTCATCTTTGAATTTTTCTTCCTGTAATGTATTCTTAGGTTGACCAGACTTGTGAAAATAAGAAAGCTTCATGATAATTGGCTGATCTTCACCTATATTATAGACTTTCTATAACAAAGTCTCAATAATTTGGTGCAAATGAGAATCATACTCATATGTAAAAAATAGAGATACATCTTTATTTTTTAAAAAGTTTTACAGGAGATTCTGATATACTTCAAATGTTGAAAAGTGTTCTACAGCATAGTCTGCTTGGTTTTCTCCCCTTTTTTGGTGTGGAGAGAAGTTAACTTTGACAATGCATTTGAATGACATTTCACTATTTAAGAATGAAGCTATTAATGCAGTTAGCAAAATAGGAAATAAACCCAAAAAAAACCAAAGCCTGATACAATGCTGCCAACATTGTATCATGGGAATATGATCACTAAATGGTCATACATCTAATGAATGATGTGATAATGAATGTGGTAAATGCATAAATACATAAGAAAAATTAAAATATATTACTTGAAGGATGTCTCCTTATGTACTTAAAAGTAACCCACATACAAATTCAGGTAAAATATAGGGTAGCTTTATCTTTCCTATCTTTGTATTCAAACTTCTGTTAATACTTGAGGGGGAAAAGTTTAAGGATCTGCAGATCCATTTTCATGTCTATGTAAGAGTCATATGTAGAATTGTACTCACTTGTAAGTGGCCCACGAAAAATTTGCTTTAGAACTATTTTTAAAAACAGGTAATGGGTTTGTATTACTTCAAATAAACACTTCAAAATTTATCCTTAAGCTTCAAAAATGCCTCAGTATTCATGGTTCCTTTTCACCTAAAAACCAGACTTAAAACTATGAACTGTATTTCTCTGTAACAGTGAAAAGATATTGCCTATAAATATATAAAGTTCATCTGCAAACCAGTTATGATTCTACAAACAGGACTTAGGATAGCGTTAAAAGTGACAAACTTATTTAATTATATGAAAAGAGAAAATAGCTTCTTGGAAGAAACTGTTACCATATTAAATTTTAAGTAACACTAAATTCGCTTTTACTCTGCCTTTTTTTAGTTATGTTTATTTATGTATATCCTTGTACCATGTTGGGAGTTTGAGGTGGAGGGGAGGGGAGGGTGTGATATATGGAGAATGTGGCCTTAAATTCCTCCTTCTCTTCAATTTTATAATCAAATAAATATCGTAAGAGATTATCGTAAGAGATTCAAGTTTCAGTGAACTGTCATTTAATTTTCATTTTATATGAAGGGGTAAATATATCCTATTTACCTCATCTTTAATGATTTTCATGAAAGGAAATATGACTCTCACATTAGTTGCTGTTCTTAAAAGCTGGTAGCATTGATCTACAAAAACTTGTTTTGAAGGATTAGACTTAAGCTGAAGTTTACTCCATATGAAAATCAACTCCCTGTAAATGAGAAGAAAAGAGAAATATCAAAAATACAGTTTATTCAAATACAGACATTACCTATCTTTCGCTGATTCTATAGTGCCCTGACTGAGTTGTGTACAAACTGGGCATGAATGGATTTTATGTTAAATCCCAAGCTACTTCTGCTACCTATATGTGACTAATAGAAGCTGTGGGAAAAGGTCAGAAATTGTAATTTTGTAGTGGTAAGGGATGACTTCCAATCATATGCTGACAAATCTAAGACATCCCTAGTACTCGATCAAAACAAATTCTAATCCCAATGTACTAATATTAATGATATTATTTTAAAAAATAAACTTTGGCCATTAATATCCTACTTGCAAATTTAGAAATTAATGCAGACTTTCTGCAAAGAAGAAATGGTTCATATTTTTATTTTCAATGTATTAAGATAGCGAAGACTACAGATTAAAGGTGTAAGTATATTATAGTACTAATTCTGAAATGTTTTAGATTACCTGCTTTTCCATTAAAATGCAGTACTTTGAAATAGACAAGCTATGGACCACTTAAATTGTTACACAGGTAGATTCTTTTCTAAAATATGGCCAAGGTTATTAGATGAACAGGGTAGGAGCAGTGGGTATTGAGGCAAAGGAATTCATAAGATACAACTGATATATTTGGATATCACATTTTAACAAATTAGAATTCTTTAAATGTGTCATTAAAGTTACATACAATATCATAATCTAAAAAATATTAAAATAATTGATGAAAAATGTTTTAAAAAAAAAAAGTGATTTACTGAGTAATGTATCCTGAGCCCAGCACATAGAACTATTAAATCTAAGGGCAGCTTGACTATCACAAAGGTTCACAGTCTACTTAGACAATACAGAAAACAAAATGATGGGAAGTAAAACCAAAGTTCCACCTCCATTTCATACTAGCTGTGTGGTGTTCATAAGTGTTAGTCTACCACCCACTTTTTTTTAAAACATATACTCCCGTAGAAAGCTCACTGGGTTTCACAACTTGCTCCCAAATCTCTACTTCTGACTTCTTTACCAATTTCCATGTCTGGGTATATTTCAATTTAGATTGCTTTCTATCACCTTAACCATCTTAGAACAAATGCTATTCCTGTAAAACTATCTTTTCCTAAATTAGTCAATGATACTAAACTTTCCTCTAACCTATTTGAGTCTAACCTGATTATTTTCCACAGGCTTTACATTTCAATTAGATTTCTCCCCACAGCCATACCATTCTTTCTCAACGCTAACCACCTTAGTCCCCTTTAATTTTACATATGTACTTCTACAGTAACATCAAACGATGCTTCCAAGTTCTGGTCAAGATGGCACCGTAGGTATACACTGTGTTTACCTCCTCTCAGGGCCACATCAAAATTACAACTAAACTACAAAAACAACCGTCATTGAGAATCACCTAAAATCTTGCTGACCTGAAACCCTACAACTAAGAACATACAGCGAGGCCACTTCGAGACTGATAGGAGGGGCAGAGATGCGGAACAGGCTGGTCCTACACCCACATGTGACCATTAAAAACTGGGAGATGTACCTCGGCTGTGGAGGACCCCTCCCCCACCCCAGCCCAGGGTTCCAATATGCCAGGGAGAGAAGTCCCCATAATTGATGGTTGTGAAAAGCAGCGGAAATTGTGACTGAGTGAGACGGAGGGCGGTTTCTCTTAAAGGGACCACACAAGGACTTCCTCTAAGCTCCAGTGCTGGGGCAGCGGCTGGAAAGGCAGCAGAACCATATGGTGGGGAACTGAGTATCTGGTTTGGGACGGGGGCTAGAGGGCAGCTTTGTCCTGGACAGAGGAGCTGGCTGAGGCCACTGTTTCTTTGTTGAGTCTTCCCTCTTCCCAGTGTGCAGATGTAGGCAGCTGCCATATCTGAGTCTCGCCGTGTGTTGGCCACACCCTAGTGATTCAAGGCACCATCGTGCCCAACTTTTGGGTACACCAAAGATGCTTCCAGTGGCTTTTTCGTACAAACCACCTGCCTTAGCTCATGCTGCAGACTTTCCTAGGGTCTCTCAAAGGTTCGCAGAACCCAAACAAGCAGCATCTGGCTTGAGCATATCCCGTACCCCTGGCTGAGCATCCCTAAGCCCAGCACTAGCAGCAGGCAGCCTTGCTTCGCAGCTTGGCCTCTCAAGGCACTTCCAAGCACAGCACGGATGGCAGCCATCTATGGATTTCTTTGTGGTTCCTGCCAGGTGGCCCTGAATGGGGCACAGGCTGTGGCTGAACTTAACCTGCAGTGGATCTCTTCCAAGGATCCCTGATGGGCTGGCGCCCCCAAGTAGCCTGCTTTGAAATGAGCTGGAGCATCACCCAGCCGCCTCCAAGAACAACATATCCAAGGGGCTGATTGGGCAGGCACCAGAACACTGCTGAGGCAGATCCTGCTCTGTAGGGTCAGCCCCTGCACCACAATTCCTCCACTATAGTCAGAGGCGGTCCTCAACAACCAGTGAGCCCGAGGGCCAATACCTCTCATTGACATACAAATAGCAACCAAGACTCAACTACAAGAGGAGGGCACACATTACCCACACAAGGGACACACTTGAAGTGCATAGCTCCGGTGATCTGGAAGACTGCGCCACTGAGCCCCACAGCACATCTACTACATAAAGCCACTCTACTAAGATTGGGAGAAATAGCAGACCTAACTTGCTTCTAATGCATAGACGCAACACGGAGAGACAGCCAAAATGGGGAGACAAAGAAACGGGTCCCAAATAAAAACAAAACAAAGCTCTAGAAAAAGAATTAAAGTGGCGACAAGCAATCTACTACACACAGAGTTCCAAATACTGTTTATAAGGATGTTCAATGACCTCAGGGAAAACTTAAAGAGATAGGAAACGTAAAAATGAAGATAGAAAACATAAAAAAGAACAGGTCAGAAATAAAGGATACAATAAGAGAAATGAAGAATACATTACAGGGAATCAACAGATTAGATGAAGCGGAGATCAAACCAGCAATATAGAAGACAAGGTAGCAGAAAACACCCAATCAGAACAGCAAAAAGAAAAAAGAATCCAAAAAATTGAGGAGAGTTTAAGGGGCCTCTGGGACAACATCAAGCGTACCAACATTCGCACAATAGGGGTACCAGGAGGAGAAGCGAGAGAGCAAGGAATTAAAAACCTGTTTGAAGAAATAATGACAGAAAACTTGTCTAACCTGGTGAAGAAAATAGATATATAAGGCCAGGAAGCACAGAGAGTCCCAAACAAGATGAACCCAAAGAGGTCCACACCAAGGCACATCATTAAGTAAAATGCCAAAGGTTAAAGACAAAGAATCTTAAAAGCAGTTAGTTACCAACAAGGGGGCCCCCATAAGACTGTTGGCTCATTTCTCAACAGCAATTCTGCAGGCAAGAAGGGACTGGCAGGAAATATTCAAACTGATGCAAAGCAAGGACCTACCACCAAGATTACTCTACCCAGCAAACCTATCATTTAGAATGGAATGGCAGATAAAGAGCTTCCCAGACAAGAAAAAGCTAAAGGAGTTTATCAACACCAAACCAGAATTACAAGAAATCTTAGAAGGACTGCTTTAAGATGGAAAAAAATATATATATGTATATATATATGAACGATAAAAGGGCAACAACTACATACCTATCAAAAATTACTTTCAATGTAAATGGATTAAATGCTCCAATCAAAAGGGAGGGGAGCTGAATGAATAAGAAAACAAGACCCTTACATACGCTGCCTACAAGAGACTCACTTCAGATTGAAAGACACACACAGACTGAAAGGGATGGAAAAAGATATCTCATGAAAATGAAAACAAACAAACAAAAAGGTAGCAATATTTATACCAGACAAAACAGACTTTAAAACAAAGACTATAATGAGACAAAGAAGGACCCAGTAATCCCACTTCTAGATATTTATCCGAACAAACCCAAAATGCTACTTCAAGGGCACATGCTCATCCATATGTTCATTGCAGCATTATTTACATGAGCCAAGATATGAAGGCAACTTGGGTGTGTGTCCCTGAATGGATGAATGGATAAAGAAGAGGTGGTATATATATACATGGAATATTAGCCATAAAAAAGAAGGAAATATTGCCATCTGCAACAACATGGATGGACCTAGAGAGTACTGTGATGAGTGTAATAAGTCATACAGCAAAAGACAAATGTCATATGATTTCACTTATAAGTGGAATCTAAAGAACAAAATAAACAAATGAAACAGAAACAAACTCAGAGAACATTTTGATGATTGCCAGATGTGTTGAGGGTTGGGGTGAGTGAAAAGGGGAAGGAATTAAGAAGTATAAATTGGTTGTTATGCAGTAGTCACGGGATGCAGGGTATAGCATAAGAAATATAGTCAATAAGATTATAATAACTATGTATGGTGTCAGATGGGTACTACATCTATTGGGGTGATAGATGGGAAAGGCATTGGGGGCAGGGTGAAAAAGGTGAAGGTTAGTAGTTACAAAATAGTCATGGGGATCTAAAATATAGGGAATATAATCAATAATATGGTAATAACTATTATAGTGCCAGGTGGTACTAGTCAGGGGCATCACTTCCTAAATTATATAAATGTTTAACCACTATGTTATACACTTGAAACTAATATAAAATAATATTGTCAACTAACTGAAAAATTTTAAAAGGCAGGAAAAGATCAATAATATTGATAGCATGGTACAGTGTCAGATGGCTGCTGGACTTATCATGGCGATCACTTCTTTAGCACAGGGAATATAATCAGTAATGTGTTAATAACTACGTATAGTGCTAGGTGGGTACTGTTGAATAATTATGATATACACCTAAAACTAATATAATACTGTCTGTTAGCTATATTTTAATAAAAAATCTTTTTTAAAAAATACAAAAAAAAAAAAAAAAGAAACCCAATGTTTCCAGCCTTCCAGATCATTTCATTTAGTGCTTATTCAGTATGTGGCACAGTTGGAATAGCAACCAAAACATAGGTTTTGGAGTCAGAAGCATCAGGATTTGAATCCTGGACACTATTCTAGGTTAGTCTCCTAACTATCAGTTAATTTGCTTCATTTATTCTCACTTTCATTTATGCCGTGTACTGTACTTGGAAAGTATTTCTTTATTTCTAAGGTGAGCTTATCTTTTTCAAAGTCCATATCAAGTGCCTCTTCATGAATACCCCAAACTAAAGTGACAACTACTTCAGAACAGATCTTATCCCTCTTTTGATTTCACACCTTTCACATACTTCCTTGCTTTATTTTATAGGTCCTATTTCCCCAAATATTAATACATTATACATCTCTTCAATGACATATTGTGTAGTGGAAGTAGTGGCAAAAACATGAGACTGAGAATAAGAGAGACCTAAATATCAATAGGACATTATCCAATGGCACTGCCCAGTTTACAGTAAGGTACCCTTTTCTGGCAATAGCCCTAATACACAAGATTGGATGGAACCCCAAGTGGCCATGTCTCCTATGTGACCCTCCTTAAGATATTAATTTAGGAATAGGAAACAGACCCCAGTCAGAGTCCCTGGAATGTTCTCAACTCTAAACTATGAAGTCTGGGGACTGTTGGCATTCCTTCTGGTCTGCAATGGGAGAGACTGGAACCAACTGGCACAAAAGAGACAAATTTTTAAAAAATCCTAGCAATCTCATTGTCCCAGATAGCACTTCTCTTTTAAGGACCAAGAGTATCCCTATCCTTTTTGTGGCTCATGTCATACCCCAGTATCCTTTCAATAAATACAGGCATCTCTCGTTTTATTGCGATTCACTGCTGCAATTCATAGATGTTGCAATTTTTTTACAAATTGAAGGCAAGACCCTCCATGGGTAAAAAGATTATGACTTCCTGTACTGCAATGCTCTCTTTATTGTGGTGGCTAGAACCAGACCTGCAATATCTCTGAGGTACGCCTATACTACATTTTTCCTCAACTAGTATGCTGTGACGTGCAAGCAGACTAGCATAAATTCCAACCTCATTTTGTTAGTAGCTGTGTGACTTTTATCTCTTATCCATAGTTTTCCTATATACAAAAAGAATTGAGAGAGCTAAGTGAAAATATCTAGGTAAAATGTGTGGTATATACTGATGTTTAATTAAAAAACAAGTTTCCTGTATGCTTTCCTTGTCTTTATAATCTTAATTGTACCAAGCAATGAGATTTATTCAATAAATATTTGTTAGTTAGTAATCTGGAAAAAAAAAATGTGTTCTTAAATGCTAAAAGCATTTAGAGGAAGCCTCTTGAGGAAGCATATTAAAAGGAAATGTAGACATGGAATGAAGTAAAAGATGATGGACATTCTTACTAAGGGGTGTATTATAAACATAGAGATATGGATGGAAAAAGGCAAACGGATCAATGGTGTTTAAAGAGATGTGGCATATCTGCAACTGATTTAAAGACAAAAACAGTAAGCAGGAAATTATGGAAAAATATTCAAAATTACATAAATGAATGTTTAACATATTAGAAATGAATATATTTATTCTCCAACTTACTCCAAAAAATTGAGACTCCTTAGAGAGACATTCTTAAGGTACAATATTTTTTTTTCCTCTTTTCTGAAGAGAGAAATCTTACTTCCCTTTGTCTCTGTTAATTCAGGAGGAAACTTGGCAAACAAAATGTAATACTAATTTCTTAATAGATTTGCCAGGAGAGGGCTACCAGTATGGATTTTAGCTTCCTAGCAGTGAAAGCAGAATCTCAGGATGGGGTTATGAAGTTCCATTTTGACTGAATTTACAAAAGGAGTGTCAGGTTTTACTTGTATACTGGGTCTTGAAGGGGAAAAAAAACTTTCCTCTTCAGAAAAGAGGATAAAAAAATATTGTACCCTAAAAACCACTGATAGTCTTCTTTGTGAAGATCTAAGGGAATGTTTATTGAAGCTTATGTTTTCAAACAGAAGGTCCTTCAGGAAAGAGCACCAACTTGGTGTACAAACACATTTCCCAGATAGCTAAGTACTAATAAAAATCATCAAGTTATCGAGTTGCAGAGAATAAGCTATAACAGGGTCTACAGCTATCCTTACAACATAGATTTATTTTCATACTTGACCCATTTATAGTAAGTAATGTTTAATAGTAGAGGCTGTGAGTCAGGCTGCCTGGGTTTGAATCCTGGCTTCATGATTTAATATTGAATGGCCTGGGCATAATATTATCTACCCCATAAAATTGTTGGAATAAATGAGATAATGCACATATAAAGCAGACTATAGGAGGCATTTAGCAACAATTAGCAGCTGCTATTACTGTATTATTTATTATTTATTTAGTGATGGTGACAGAAATGGGGTTAGTAGCTTACTCAACTGGCTTGAGATAGAGCAAGACTGGACTGTGATCAGGTTCTGTCCTAAAAGAGGGGGGATAAAGGGTAAGGTGGTTCACAGACCTTGTAGCTGGAAAGAATCCTGCTCTTCAAGTTACAGTAAAAACCAATTTTTAGAAGCAAGAAAAAGTATCCCAATATTCAGAAACATAGATGAGAGGTGGAAGAAATAGGCACAAGAAGGCAGACAGTCAGAACTCAGCCTACTCGGAAGGACAGAGAAGCAGGCTAAAGATTCCTTTCCAGTTAGGCAGCTGGGAGTCGCACACCCTGCTTCTATTCTTAGAGGGTGACTGTGGTCAGGAGCAGGAAAGATAGGCACTGTTCTATTTTTAAGGTCCCTCCCTAAAGAGTAGAAATTGGTTAGCAAAGAAAAGAAGAAAATACATTTTCCTGCTTCTTGCTGTTTACACTTGATTCCGGTTTACTTAAGACTACATTAAAATAAAACACTAAAGATATCCTGTATAAATAGTTTAATACAGCCAAGGGTAAATAACATTCCTATCCCCATAGGAAAAGATCTACTGTAACAGTCATGACTATTCTGTTTAGGAATAACTACGTATCAATAAATGGTAATAGTTAAGTGTATGTCTTGTCACTGCCTCCTGATCCCTTCCTCTATTTGAAATTCCAATTGACAGGGTAAACTTTTGAATAAAATGTATGTAATCGAACTAAAAGTATACTCTCCTAGAAGGTAAGTCCACTAGTTTAGACTCAGCTCTGATATTAATTATTTGATTCTCTTAGTCTGAAGATTTTAATCTATAAAACAAGAATATTAAATGAGTTTAGCTTTAAATCGTCCTTCAAACTATTGTTTTAAATAATTAAGAATTTAAAATTCAAAAGCATTGATTAAAAAATGTTTATAGGCCATATCATTTCAGATTATTATGTTTGATAAATGAAACCTAGTTTTCCCTTAAGAATTAATGACATGTCAAAGTGATGGTGGTGGTGGTGGTGGTGGTGTGTGTGTATGTGTGTGTATGTGTACTGGAGGGGAGGCAGAAGTTATTAGAATTTTTTATAACTATTATTCATGGTTTCACCTAATAGCACTTAATTGTTAAAATGTTTAAAAACACAAATATTCACACAATACCTTTACATTAGCACCTCAAAAATGAAATATTTAGGTATAAATCTAACAAAATATGTACAAGATTTACATGAGGAAAACTATTAGGATGGTACAAAATAACTGCGGTTTAAAAGGTTAAAAACAATTGCAAAAACCTCAATTACTTTTACACCAACCTAATACAAAACTCTGGTGAATTAAATCAAAGAACTAAATAAATGGAAAGATTTTGCATGTTCATAGATAGGAAGATATCAGTTTTTCCCAACCTGATCTATGGATTTAGTGCAATCCCAATCAAAATCCCAGCAAGCCATTTTATAGACATTGACAAACTGATTCTAAAGTTTATATGGAGAGGCAAAAGACTCAGAATAGCCAATACAATGTTGAAGAAGAACAAAGTTGGAGGACCGGTGCTACCCAACCTCAAGGCTTACTATAAAGCTAAAATAATGAAGACACTGTTATATTGGTTAAAGAATAGACACATACAAGTGGATCAATGGAACAGAACAGAGATCCCAGAAATAGACCCACATAAATATAGTCAACTGATCTTTGACAAAGGAGCAAAGGCAATACAATGGAGCAAAGGTAGTCTCTTCCACAAATGGTGCTAGAAATAGTGGACATCCACATAAAAAAAATCTAGATGCACACCTAATACCCTTCACAATTAACTCAAAATGGATCACAGACCTAAACATAAAATGCACCATTATAAAATTCCTAAAAGATAACATAAGAGAATACCTAAATGACCTTGAGTATGGTGATGCCTTTTTAGACATAACACCAAAGACATGATCCATTAAAGAAATAACTCATATGCTGGACTTCATTAAAATTAAAAACCTCTGCTCTATAACAGACAGTATCAAGAGAATTAAAAGACAAGCCACAGACTGGGAGAAAATATTTATAAAAGACCCATCTGATAAAGGACTGTTCCCCACAATAGACAAAAAACTCTAAACTCAGTAAGAAAACAAGTGGATTTTAAAAAATGGCAGAGGGGTAGTAGAATGGGGGAGGGCGCTTATCACTTTGTGAGGGGTATAAATGATAAATGTCTAAGTATTACCGTGTTTTGTACACATGCAACTAATAAAAAAATGGGCCAACAGACACTTCATAAAAGAAGGTATACAGAGAGCAAATAAGCATATGAAAGTTGTTCCACATCATATGTCATCAGGGAAATGCAATGAGATACCACTATACACCTATTAGCATGGCCGAACTCTGACAACACCAAATGCTGGTGACGATGAGCAACAAGAACGCTCACTTTGCTGGTGGGAATAAGAAAGGGAACATCCACTTTGGAAGACAGTTTGGCAGTTTCTTACACAACTAAGCACACTCTTACCATACATTCTAGCAGTTGTGCTCCTTGGTATTTATCCAAAGGAGGTGAAAACATGTTCACACAAAAACCTGAACTCAGATGTTTACAGCAGTTTTATTCATAATTGCCAAACCTTAGAAACAACCAACATGTCCTTCAGTAGGTGAATGGATATATAAACTGTGGTCCATCCAGACAATGGAATATTAATTAGCACTAAAAAGAAATGAGCTATCAAGCTATGAAAAGACATGGAAGAACCTTAAATGTGTATTACTAAGTGAAAGAAGCCATTCTGAAAAGGCTACACATAATATTCTGGAAAAGGCAAAACAAGAGACACAAAAAAGATCAGTGCTTTCCAGAGGTGGGGGCTGGGGGAATAGATGCATAGGCAGAACAAAGAGGATGTTTAGGGCAGTGAAAATACTCTGTATATTATAATGATGGATACATGTCATCATAGAATTGTCCAAACCCATAGAATCTGTAACACCAGAAGTGAACCCTGAGGTAAACTGGACTTGAGGTGATTATGATGTGTCAGTGTAGGTTCATCCTTGATAAAAAAAAATTGTACCATTCTGATACTGATATTTGAAAAAGTGGGGTACATGGGAAATGTCTGTACCTCCCTCTTAATTTTACTGTAAACCTAAAACTGCTCTAAATTGGAGTGTCTTTATTACACTCCAAGTTTAATTTTAAATATAATTGTTTCATTATGACACATACCTTAAACATTTACACTATCTAGTACTGGCATATTATCTTTTTATTTTAATCTTTAAGTCTTACAAACTATTACAGTTTCTTGTTTAACATTTTCCCATAACTTTTAAAAAAATATAAAAGTCCAAACTCTGCTAACCAGTCTTCCTTCTGTTCCTCATATTACCATTTCAATTTCTGTATTAGAAACACTTACCAGATACAGTACATGTCCCCATTCTGGAGCTGTGGAATAAGAAAAGATTCACAGAGTTGTAAGGCTAACATAGTCTTGCCTTCTTTTTCAGTGTTACAGATGATATCAATTCCACTCTTACAATCAGTTTTCAATAAATGCTATAAGAGGAAAAGAAAAGTTAGTTCATATCATTAAAAATATCTAAAAAGCTAGTTGCAATAAATGTTTAAATTACACATTCAGAAAAAAATAATTTCTAATTTTCTTCTACAAAGACGATGACTTGTACAGAACACTTCTCATGGTTTCATATGGTAGTTTTACTATATAGCACCTACAGTTTACAACGACTACTTTTAATCTCATTAAAATCCGTAACTTGTAGGTAGGTAGTGTCCATAGTGTTAGGAAAAGATTAATTCTTTCATCTTGAAAAAACAAAATAACAAACATGAATATTTAAGTTCTTAGTATTTTATTTAAAAGGCAAAATCATAATGCTTCTCAGTTTTTATTTGTCACACCAGAAACTCAACATAAATGCTTATTAATGAATGTTTTGTTAATTTCATCATTTAATATCAGATCCTGTCTAATTCAACATGAGCTTAAAGAATGGTGCCAAAGAGCACACACCTAGATAATGTAATCCTAAAACCTTTGCTATTACTGTAAAAGGAACTTAACAAGAATGGGCTTTTTTCTTTCTTTCTTCTTTTTTTTTTTTTTTTTGTAAGGTTAAAATGATGATAGGCAAACAAAACAAAAATCTTAAACAATACCTCCCGGAGTAGCTGATCTTCTACAGGTGACATAAATAGACATGTGAAGAGTGCTTGATGGAAGTATAAGTCTTTACTGATTTCTGGGTGACTTATACAAGATTTAATAAGAGCCATTGCTTCAGGTATGCGTTCACAAGCAATTAGGTATCTGGCACGTAGTTCAAAGAATAGTGGATTTTCAGAACTTAAGTATTTGTTCACTATATTAAAAAAAGAAAACAGACTCTTATTACTCTCAAGAAAAGATTCTCTTAAACTCTGTTGTTTGAAACTTTATCTTTAACGTTTGGTACCTAGCTGATTAACCAGTTATTTAATTAAACAGCATTTTCTTAGTTGGAGTTTAGTTGTGAAAAGAATATAGAGTTACATGACTGGAAAATGGAATTAACAGCGACACCAAAACAATACTGTCAATTTCTTCTCAGTCTAAAAAGTAAAAAAATTAAAAAAAAAAACATGAAATTATTTTTTCATTTCACTAATATGTTAAAATATGTTTCAAATAGCATGGGGTCTGGAATTTCTTTCTAGTCTAAGATTATGTACTTCATCTTCTTACTGCCCAATATTTTCATTATTGTAAAGGTTAAAAGGCAGAATCCTAATTTGTCTTTAAAACTACATTAATTCAACCACATTAATTCAGATTAATTATAGAAATATAATCTGAATTAATGAAAAAGTTAAACTGTAAAAGAAATATATTTCATTACTTTTCAACAAAAGATTAAGCCAAAAGTAGTGCCAACTAGGGCTGCTTATTAATATATTGTCCTGTATTGCTAAGGATAATAATAAATACTTGCTTTTACACAATTTAAAAATATACAAACATCTTTATCTACATACGTTTATTGAAGCCTAACAACAATCTTATTACAGGTATCACAGTATTTGTTTTACAGATTATAGAACTGAGGCTCAGAGAGGTCAAATGACTTGCCCAAGGACAAAAATTAAGTGACAGAGCAGGAATTAGAACCCGTATTTCATTTCAAACCAAATGTATTTTAATTAGTTATATATGTTTAATCATTAGCTTCTAAAATGCTATGAGTGAGGTTTTATTTGGGCTTCAACATTTGCCTTGCAATTCTGTTTACAATCTGTGATAAGCAGACACTGATTTGTACCATTCATGCAAAGATAAACTTCAGACTAGTCTTTACCTAATGATCACCAACTACAGGAGAGTCACCAGTATGAAGGAGGCTCTAGAGCAGCTTTTCCCAGAGTGAGGTATGTTAGTGTAAGTAGGAAAGGACTGTATGAAGGACTATATATATATACATGTATTGAGGCCATCAGCCCTCACACCAACCCACAACAGGTTTGTTCTAGCTCCTACTCAGAGAAGCCTAAAAGCTCCCCTTTAAAAGCCCAACTTTTCTTCTCCCATTTTCTTTCCTTCTGAAGCTCTGCCTTTGTCTAGCTCCTGTTCCCTCTGGCGTCAGTCCCCAGTCTCCTCATATTTCCTTCAGTCTGTCACCCTTGCCTTCCTTATATTTGACTCTTCATACTTTTACTCGGCATTCCAACTCTTCCACCTCAGTTCTAAATGCCTCCCTCTTCAGCTTTTTTATCCTTCCCCAGACTCTCACATCAAGTGTCAGTCTCCTCTGATTCCCTTGGGTATATACCTCCACCACTGTCACATATACCTTAGCCTTTCCTCCTAGTCTGTTCCTACCGCCAGTCTCATCCCACCGCTCTGCACTACTTCTCCTGGCCCCATCTCTTCATCTTCTCTCACTTCCCTCTTGCAGTCCTCCACACTTGCATCTTGAGGTCAGCTTGCTCGTAAGCCCAAGCACTTCAGCCCCTTCTCCACTCAACTCTACTCACAATCCACCCCCACCCCTTAACCTGGAACAAATGGAAAGATCCTAACCTGCTCAGCACAACCTGTGTTGTGAAGTGTATTCCTCACCAGACCAAGGTCTGAATGGTTCCAGAACTGGGAGTTCTTGTCTTTTCCCTTTGGCCATCTTATAATTGCACTCCATAGGCTCTCTCTATCCTTTCAAATGTTTTCCAGTTTTGTGCTTATTCACTATGTCTGAGCTTACATTCTAAGTTTTGGTGATCCACAATGTTTTGTGACTCAGGAGTAATATGGCAAATATTTTTTAAAAGAATTAACTAGAAGGAGTTGACAGAGCCTCCTACCTCACAAGAAAATTTTGGCCCACAGGAACGACTGTGGATCTAGGGTTCAGAAGAGGTCATGTCAAAGAAGTATGCAGGTGGTAAGGGAGTGAGAGAAAATTTAAGTTCTATTAATGGATGAAGTTTGGGAAATACTGCGCTAGAGTATTTGGAATTGAAACTTACTTATTCAATTCGTCACTCATTCACTTATGCAGTCATCAAGTGGTCATTCATTTAATCAACAAATACTTATATTGAGCACCTACTCTGTACCAGGCACTGGGCTAGGTGTAGGATAAACAGTAGTGGTAACAAAAATTGAACGAGTTTCCTGTATAAGGGAGATCCCACGTGCTTATGCAGGGTATTTTGTTTTGTTTTATAAAGCTATTCCTACTTAAATAGATTTAAAAAATACAAACTGAAATGACAAAAACAAATGAATTTTCTGTAGGTAAGTAACATCTGGACAGTAAAGGTGTTAACACACTGAATCACATTAGAATGGGAAATTACTAGAAATAAATGTACCTAATCTGGTGTCAAAAATCACTCTTAGGACAGTTTAGTACAACAAATTAAACACACTTCATGTGAAAATACGTAACTCTTATTCAGTATTATAAAATAAAGAAGAATCACTATAACTGCTCTAGTTAGAAAATGAAATTGTGTTCACTTCTCACAAATGTTGGTTTGGATTTTGAGTTTCCTGAAGTACCTATCTCCTGAGATGCTGGCTGGGCTTTAAGAACAGCTTGCAACACTGGATCTTCCCATGGGCCACCATCTCTAATGATTCGAGTCACCAGTTCCAGATTCACATTTCCATATCTGCGGAGGTGATTCTGGCATTCCTAGGAGAGAAAAATCATTTTGGCTTTGTGAATTTAAAGGGGTTAAAAACTAAACTTGATCATCATTGTCAATAAAATGACTGATGGCCAGTGAGGCTATTAAATTATAAAAGAGAAAGGGTTGCTAAGTAACCTAAGTAGGGTGTCCAAACCCCATCAGTACACAAATAGACTTTAATGCCAAAGGTTACACAGTTTGTACATAATTGGACTTAGGAAATCCCATAGTAACAGGGATGAAGTGTAACCTAAGGGAAAAACTTAATGGATGCATCATTTCTAGGAAAAGAACCAGGTTGCAAAAACCTAAGGGAAAAAACTTAAAGTTTCTGTTAACGGCAGGCAAGAGCCTGACAATAAGAAGGGGGTACAGGGGTGCAATGCAGACTGGTTGGCAGGTAGACAGATGTAGGTGGCCTGCCCTGATCCCAAATGTATATATAATCTTAGTTGTGATAGAAGGTTGCAAGATGGAAATTCTATTCCACTTTATTGTACAAGTAGATTTGGAGTCTTGGGATAAAGGAAAAACAGGCTAAAGGAATGAATCCAACCTATAACATGAAAACTTTGCATTATGTTTAAGGTAAAAATGTATTGATAAGTTGGGTATTAACTGATAATTTGTCTATGCATTTTCTGGGATTTTTAAAAAAAGATATTTGAAATGTTTTTAGAGAATTTTATCTTAGACTTGTGATTGTAATATGAATTATGTGACAGCAGTGTAGTTTGTAAGCAATGTTTAATATTAAGGAGAACTTGGTTTATACTGAATTTATAAATTGATTTATTATATTTAGATTTACAAGATTTAATTATTTGATTATGCTTTTTTAACTTGTCATATACTTTATTTAGTATCGTGTTTTAAAATGTTTCAGGGTATTTAATTTGGTAATTTAAAAAAATTAACTGAAGGCCTAGTGAAAGTATGAATAGATTTTTTTAATGCATAATTTGAATTTAAAACCTTAAGAAAAAACTAGATATTAAAATTGGCAATGTTAAATAAAATTTTGAATAAATTGCACATCAATTAAAACACAAATAATTGCCAGAATTTCTTGCTGTGCTCAAAAAAAAATCCCTGACATTAAAAACTTAATAACAGTTTTAAAGCAAAGCTTCAGGATAAAACAATATATGTATATTTACAAATTTTGCTTATCAGATAAATCACCAAGCTACATACTCAGAGTAACAATAAACACTTCCCTTTTATTAAATTGTTATGTTCTTTCATTTGAACGTTCCAAAATGACATCTACATGTCACTTCTCATTCCATGTTAAAATATACAAGAGGTTTTCTTTGTTTTATACAAGGAGGCAGTAGAAGAAATCAAAGTTCATGATCATCATTCATTCAAAGAAGTCAAAGGATCATTAAGTCAAAACATGAAAGTATCTTCTGGAAGTCATTTAGGACATTCCCAAATTAAAAAGAACAGGCAAGCAAACAAAAACCCTATAAACAATGGGCAAGTTACTTAACCTCTCTGTGCTCATTCAGTTAACTCCTCTGCAAAAAGGATACTAAAAACACCACCTTCATAGGATTGTTGTGAGGATTAAATAATATAGAGTATTAAAAAGTGCTTGATACAATGCCTGGCACGTAGTAAGCACTTAATAAATACTAGCTATTTTTTCTTCCAGTATATTTTAAAATTTTGAATAAATATTTTATTTTAGGGCACTCAATTGCCTCAGTATAAAATTAATTTCTACATTTCCATGTGTCAGCATGTTATATAGCATTCATAAAAATAAGATATAAAGTTATTGATCAGCTATGCTTTTTTAAAGACATGGAACATAGTAATTATCTGTGGCAACAGATTCATGGTTAAAAACAATCAATTTAAAACCTCAAGGTAAACAAACTCCTAAATTACACTAGACACACACATATTGGTGCCCCTAAAATTCAAGCTGGCTTTTGATCCAATCAAAGCACAAGAAATCAAGTGAGCTGGATGCTTGCCCCTGAATCACCTGGGGAGCTTTAGCTCTGCTGCTGGGCCCTTGGACAACCCATCTTCCTTACTGTCTTAGAGTTAGTGAGGCACCAATCACTCATGCAGCCATTAGCACTTGCGGGGCTTAGAACTGGACTTAGGCCTAAGACATGGTGAAACGGGTCTATTGATAATTTCCTAAACTTGGCTGAAACTAAGAAACACTTGGAGGTCTTGTTAACAGATTTCCAGGCCCCAGTTCAAACCTACTGAATCAAAATTTCTAGGGGAAAGCACTGATGATCTGTAAATCTAATAACCCCTATGCCATAGTCAATTTTGACATACTTATTGATTGCACCTCCTACAATTAGTCTGTACTTTCATAAATGTTTACACTATAAATTATATACTTGTATTCCCATAAATCCTTCCATTAAAAATTAGTAAATTAGTTTCAGTTAATCTTTCTAAAATGAAAAAAAATATGAGTTTTGTTTTTTGTGTGTGTACTTCTTAAGTACATAATATTTTGGAGACCACTTCTATGAGAAATAGCTCTGGATAGGAAATAAAGATGAAATAAACATTTCATTTTCGCCTATTTAAAAAGACACAGGACGAAAGAAAACAAATAAGTTTGTAAGTATCTTTTGGCTCCTCCTTCCTTAAATAGTATGATGGTTTGTTGGATGATATTCAATCAAAAGGCCTCCAAAGTGAAAAAGGAAACACTGAAATCACTGCAGAATACACAACTTATCTTTTATAGAGTATATACATATTGTATTTTGTAGGAGGTTTACTTAAAGATTTTGACCTATATATAAACCTAATCCTTTATTAAGTTGTCTGCTGTCACTGATACCAACTGCACGGCGCTAAACATTAATTCCCTCAGAAACTTCTATTCAACCCTGTGTCACTGCCAGAGGTAGAGAAAACACAACTCCTTCCCTCACTCTTTTAGAATCCATGTGGCGTGGGCTTAATGTTTCGTTCTAGAAGATTTTTCTTCCATGAACTCGATGCCACTTTGTTAAACTCTATCTGGCCACTGGAACATGTCTATGAAACTGCAGGTCAGTGTTCTGACTGTTCTACACACTTAATCTGAACCCTTCGACAACTTATCACAGGATGAAAGTCTTAATGCTCCAATTTCATATATAAGGACCTCTGTACTTACCTACCTACTCATTCATTCATCTGCTACACTTCAGGAAGTCTTTTCTCCAATCTGGTCTCTTCCATATCTCTCAAACTCACCTTGTACTTCTTTCCTATGGTTTTTCTCACATCATGCTCTTTCTCCTACAACAGGTGTGTCCAAACTGCGGCCCATGGGCCGCAATCCATTTTTTATTGGCCCGCAGGAAATTCCAAAAATATATTTAGTTTACTTAAATAAACCAGGTGAGGCAATACATACTTCACCTCGAGTGAGTGGCCCGGCTGTTTGTGTATTTTACCGCATATGGCCCTTGATGAAAAACGTTGAAAAAAGTTTGGACACCCCTGTCCTACAACTTCCTATAAACCTATCTAAACCTTTCCGTAAACATATCTAAACCTTTTCCTAACTATTTTTCCACAGGCCCACTTTTCCCTGAGAAGCCTCCGCTAGCTACCTCAATCCATAATAAACTTCATTCTTTCTCCTGCAGTATTGAAAATCTCTACCAGTCCACTCTTCTGGTGTTTCTCACATAAGAGAAAGGCCTTGCGTTATTTAGTGTTAACATCTTACTTCCTAGGTAGTTTAAAGCTTCTTCAAAGTCAAGAAAGGAAAGATACATTAAAGATACATTCTCAATAATAAGTGCTTTTTTCATCAAAATAGGATTCTATGGAACTACGTGTAAGTAGAAGCACAATGCAATATGTCTTACTTTTAATGAAATGTAAATTTCAGAAGAAAATGATAGAATACCAATCTTATTCATTCATTAGCAAGCTATTGTAGTAAATGAAAGCAAAAATATAAAAAGTCTTCATGGTGGTTAATTTTATAAAAACAGAGCCTTTAAAATACAATAAAATATTTACAATACTATGAAAAGAGATGAGAGTGATCAGTATCTTTTATTATTACATTTTCATTCATTATCTTATGGCAAAGCACATCAGAAAGTTGTAAAATTTAAAGATATTAATGCAGTTTTCTTTTAGAAAAAGACAATTATCACAAATTTGCAATTCTTTTCTGTGATTAAGTTCCTATGGAGTATTTACCTGATGTTTTTGAAAAATAAACATTCCGAATTTGTCCATATAAAGAGGACAGTATAACAATGAAAAAGTTACTGCTTTTCAAAAGAAAGTTCTTATGAAGAAAGTCATTTAAAATGAATGTTTGGAAGTGTTTGCATCATTACATGATTATTGTTGCCAAAAATCAATGCCACCTATAATACTTGTATCTATATCATTAAAAAGCTTAAATTAGAATTTTCCCTTGAAAAATCTTTCAACTGGAGCATTTTAATGAGTTTTCAATTCATTTGTTAAAAATGGTTAGTATTCAAGAAACATTGATTAGCTTTCGGAACGCTGGAAATTTAGCACTCAAATTTCAACAAAACTTTGTATATTTGGTCAAGGGCATTTACAACTGAGAAGCATAATTTAGAAACAAAAATTTTGCCATGCGGATCTATCAAAGGTATCTTTTTCCACCTATGACAGCTATTAAAACCAAGTATCAAAGTACTGAACTTGAAATTAAGACTTTGAATTACCATATGACCAAGTGTTAAAATTTTTCAAAAAAAAGCACATTCAATCACATTAGTGTCATTCAAGTTTTTACAATGTTAAAACATTATTTTTAAATATCTCTTTTAAATGTATTTTTATATTTTGTAATGTATATAGTATTAGTACATGTACATAAATAACAAATACATATATACTGGGGATATGTGCTCAAACTTTTTTTTAAAAACCTGGATGGGTATGATATCAGAAGTCTAGAAACTCCTGGTTTTAGGTATTACTTGTTTTTGTATTTGTGTTTGGAATCAAATATTAAACTCATCTTTTTCGGTTGATCCTAATATCATGTCAGTTTTCTTTAATATCTTCTGATCTACTTCCTTGCCACTTCTAAGAGCTTACAATCTAGTCTAGGCCTTCATATGCTGTCAACTCAAATAACCACATTAAAGTTTCTCCTTCCTCCCTCTCCCCAGTAAGGCAGTCTTTAAAAAGGTTTTAAAATGTTAAGACCAAGAAGCATGTAAGACAGTATAAGTAAAAAACATTTTTTTAAAACTATTCTTTTGACATATACATTATTGTAAACAGTTATTACATCATTTCATATAATAGATTAGGGAATACTAGTAAGAATGCTGGGTTGAGAGTAAGACTTAGACCCCTGTACTGCTTCTAGAAACCTCAACTCTACTGAAGCTTAACTTTCTGGTATGTAAAATAAGGGATTGTTGGATTAAACAATTACTAAAGTGACTTCTAGTCTCAAAATTATAGTAATGGGGCCAGCCCGGTGGCTCAGGTGGTTGGAGCTCCCCCATGCTCCTAACTCCAAAGGCTGCCAGTTCGATTCCCACATGGGCCAGTGGGTTCTCAACCACAAGGTTGCCAGTTCGATTCCTCGAGTCCTGCAAGGGATGGTGGGCAGTACCCCTGCAACTAAGATTGAACATGGCACCTTGAGCTGAGCTGCCGCTGAGCTCCCAGATGGCTCAGTTGGTTGGAATGCGTCCTCTCAACCACAAGGTTGCCGGTTCGACTCCCGCAAGGGATGGTGGGCTGTGCCCCCTGCAACTAAAAACGGCAATTGGACCTGGAGCTGAGCTGCAACTAAGATTGAAAGGACAACAACTTGACTTGGAGGGAAAAAAATGTCCTGGAAGTACACACTGTTCCCCAATAAAATTTAAAAAAGCAACAAAAAAAAAAGCAACTTCTCATCTGGTCTCCAGGGTTAAAAAAAAAAAAAATTATAAAAATGTATGGATACCTGTAAATTACACATTTGATTTTTAAAAATAACTAGAATCATGTACTTAGTGAACTATTTAAGATACTGCTTTTGGGACTTTTGAAAAAGTGAATATTTAACTTAAGTAAATTAAGTAATTGGTTCCCATGATTACATTTTGTATACATTTAAAAAAATTAACTAATAAGTGTAAATGTTACTTAAATTAACAATCAGAGTTTTAAATGAAGGGTACAACAATCATACATACAGTAAAACCATCAACGGAGAGCATAATCAAATTTCAAAATTAATTGGCGGTTGCCATGCTAATGAAAGCACATCCCTCCATTAACAGTTTTAAGTAAGTAATGAAATAATATCGCCAATAGAGAAGTGCTATTGTTACAGTTCTAACTCTAAGACCCTGAAGCAGGATTAAGGAGTATGAGAGATTTATCTGAGCACAGATTCCCACACAAAGAAATAAATATAAAATCTGATTCAGTAGAAAGAGCACTGGTGTCAGTCAAGAGAACAGGTCACAGTATTAGCTATGCTACAAATTAGGAAGATACTTAATCTCTAATATTGTTGAATGGGTGAATGAATGAATCTCGCTGGTCCTCGGTTTCATCATTTCTTAAAAAGTTAAATTGGACTAATGCCCTCTACAATACCTTACAGCTAAATTTTCTATGATCTAATATTTTATCTGGGAAAATATAAACAACTTGAAGCACTAACATGCAGATACTTTCAGTTATGTATTAGGACACTACAGAATCAGCTTTCAGTGAATAATGAATGCCTCATTGATCCTGATGTGTTTTCAGAGCTGGTTTCAAAGTGTTAATCCTATCATTTATTTTGAAAGCACAATAGTCGGACAATTAAATTTGCAAACTTTCCACCATGCACTTACATGGTGGAAAGTTCACGAACTTAATTGTCCGACCTGCCTACATGCCTGCTCACGACAACAAAGATTGCAAAATGCTTAGAATACAAGATCTTTGTTTATGGTCGGCTATGTGGTGTAAGTATTAATGCACAGTGCTTAGTACCCTCTTTTAGATGACTGTTGTTCCATGTGACAGAGTATAATGACCTTTCCTGAAACTTACTGATGCTGCCAGCCCTATCTTTTGGAGGATTGTTCTTTGGTCCCTAGAGTTTAAATGTCTCAAGTTTTTTTTATTATATGTTTTAAGCTTAAAATAACTCTGGCTGTCCTATCTCTTCAAAGTGATTATAGAACCTCAACAGTTGAACTGAAGTAAGGTGTTTCCTTCTCAAACAAATTATTTTTAAAAATATAGAGAAATATTTCTGAGGTCATGATATACTAGAATTATTAATCAGGAGTAACAATTTCAAAATGATGCCAGTAGAAAAATACCAAAACTTTACCCATTTTAACACAAGAGTTTTCTAAGGAATACAGTCTTTACAAAATGATTTCAGAATCTGAAACTTTAATTTTAACATCAATCCTTTTCACTCCCAGTGCTAAATATGGGGCACACTTGTCAAGTATGTTTCTTTCATAGATAGTGAAATATTTTCCGTCATACTTTTCATACAATTAAGCATACTTCATTTTCTCTTTTTTCTGTATACTGTCAAAGTAGAATCAACAAGTAGATATTTGATGTTTCACCCCATGAATATGTTTACTTATCTCTCCCCATCTCACTGTACACAATGGTAACCAATGGACCACGAGGTAAACAGTTTCAGACAATATGCCTCACTGTTTGTGTTTTAGAGTTTTCTAAAAGGATTTTTTTTTTTAAAGAAAGAAATAGTAGACATCAGATAGAAATGTCTGTGAAGTTATTTATCCTTCCTTTGTGCTGGCAAATACATCGTACTAAGGGACGAAGGCTAAGTGTTGGAGACACAGGGATGAAAGTCAGTCTCTGCCCACCAGACCTGACAGCGTAGTTGGAGAGACTATCAAATCACAGAAAGAATTTAGAGGGATTAGTGTTTTGGTAACAGGGAAAATTTAAGGGAGAAAAGTTATATGCAGTCAAAATAGTGTTGGGCAGAAACAAGAAAGAACTTCTGTTAGAGCAGAAAATACAGGAACACAATTTTAAAACTGCTACTCACAAAATACATGCTATTGAGCTGATAGGGTTATATTCTTTAAAAGCCTGTAAACTATGACTACAAAGGTGGTTTTGAATACCAGGATTAGGACTTTGCCAAATTAAGTCTTTGGGCAACTTATTCCAAGAAGTCTAGGGAGGGAACATGGTCCCGAAGGTTTTAGTGGAAAGTCAATAGTTCTAAATTTCTTCATACTAGCTAAAAATAATACAACCTGTGAGGTGTGCTGGTTTATGATGCCCATGAACACACACTCTAACTTGTGACGCGAGATCAGCACTTACCCAGCAAAGCAGGGTGGGCACAACAACTCATCTGACCTCTTCTCTTGAGGCTGGTTCTTCTATTTTTGATTATTTGATGCTCCTCTCTCATGATGCTACTGCACTAAACTAGCCTTGGGCCTCCTCATCCCTGGGAGGTTACGTCCCCTACCATCTCACACCTCCATCCCCCACTCACACAAAGGAGGGCAAGCAGATTAAAAAATTAGAGGGAGTCCCAGGAAAGCGAGTTTTACTAAGGCCTACTTCTGGTCTGAACAGAAAAGATCTCTGTGACTTACACATTGACCACTAGGATGGGGACAGTTTTCTCTGAGGGGAGGACAGGCTCATTAAAACATTTGCAGAGCTCTAGCAATAAGGCTTCTAGGTTACTGGTTGGCAGTTTGCAGACTACTCCAAGGTCTCTTTCATTTTTCTAAATTTAAAAAAAAAAAAAAAAGAAAGAAAAATCCGCTTTATAACATCTATTTTTCTGTTGATTTATAAAAGTAATGCATGTTCTTGGTTAAAAAAAAAAAAACACAAAACAAAACTAAGGAGGTAGAAATATTGATCCATGGATCTAATCATCACTGGGCATTAGTACTTGGATGTTCCAAATAAATATAATGCTCTGTGTCTAGAATGGAACTTTCTTTCTATATCCTTCTTTTCCCCTATAACCAATTGCAGCCCACTTAGTGAATGGCCTGTGCTGTGTGGTTACTTCAGCTTAGATGGCCAAAAATATACTTGATTCTCCTCTATCTTCCTTACCCCCATCCAATCAATACCATAATGTGAGATTTTAGTTCTAGATTCTTATGTGTGCTTTGACTTAAAAAAAACTTGGGGCAATTCCTTTTTCCAGAATCATTTCTGACATTGATAGAATTTTCATAATAGCCATATTAACAATAACCTACTAATTTTAACTTGTTTCCTCAGGTTAGTCCTATTTCTTTTATTCTGCAACAACTCTATTTGTAAATTCTTTGTTTTGGTAATTTCTAAATCAGCTGGTATACTATACTTCTTTATTTGTTTTCCTGACAAATGAAGTATGCCCACATGTAGTTGGTTTATTTTCCAAGTATTTGGACTATTTATTTCTGTTGCCTTCTCTCATAAACTATAGGGCTTGGCAGTTGTATTATTAAACAATAGTTTTTCTCTTGAAAAATTCACTAGTCATTATCTATTTATTCTGGCATTTGTTATGTTGAAAAGGAGTTCATTGCCAGCCTGATTATATTTTTTCCCTTTGTGGGAATCCTGTTTGTTCTACATGAGTCCTGCATTTGTAGGAACTTTCCTTTATCCTGAAAACTGAAGATGATAACAAGATATGGCTGCACATAACTATGAATTGAAAATTAATTTTTAGAGATCATTTCCTTCATTGATTTGGTTTTTCCTGGAGCTAATCCACTGTTGGTTGCCAGATCAGAAATTCATGGAAGAATAGAATCAACTTAATTAAGGGCTGGGTTTCACTCTTATTGTGAAAACAGAAGTCCAGGTAGTATGACTTCAGAGCCCACATGCTTAAGGCTATTAAGACCCGCCTTAAGCCAGATCATTTTGCTAAGAATGATGCCAAGCTGATGACCCTACGCAGTAAGTACAACACTGTCCCCATTTTACAAATGAAGAAACTGACACAGAAATTTCCAGGATGACAATGAGTGGCAAAGCTGGGATACTCATGTTTGGAGTATTAGAGTGGGGGAGGAGGTGGGTACAGAAGGAATAATTAACTAAAATCCCCTAAAGAGTGTGAGTCCGTTGCTGACTCAGTGTGGTCAGAGAATAGCTCCACAGGCATCACCTTGGAGCTTGTCAGACATGAAGACTCTCGGGCCCCGCGCCAGAACTACTGGGAATCATAATCTGCGTTTTAACAAGATCGCCAGGTATATGGTAGAGGAGAAGGAGCACGATCTTAAGCTGGCATGAATCTGTATGAAAGGTGGACAGAAAGGAACCAGTTGGGGACAATTTTTGCGTTACTAGTATAAAATTTTTAAAATTTCAAAAGGTGACATTGTGATTGCTATGGTATTACCAAAGGTCAGTCAAAAGCCTGGAAAATTTACAAAACTTAATAAATGCAAAGTTTGAGGGGGATGTACATGTACTACATGTTGGTCCTTCCTGGGTCTCTAAGGGCACAGACCTGGGAAGCACCAGCAGCGACAGCTCAGTTCAGAAAATGCAGGACGATGCTCCAGGTAAAGCTTAAGTGGGAACAAAAGGTGAATCTCTCCTAGGAGGCAGGAGTTGAGGCTCAAGAAAGTTCACAGCAGGAAGAAGGCACAGCAACAGAAATGGCAGGTAAATTTTTAAAAATCACAACAAAGAGGAGAGGAGGTGGGCTGAAGAATTTGGACAGGAGATAGAAAAGGGTGCAAAAACCATGAACTCTCATTTGAGGAAATGATTATTTTGATAACTGAATGGAAACCCTGCTCAGAAGAAGGAAAAAAAGGATATATCCCTTCAAAATGTTATTTCACATATTTAAAACAACAGATTCTCTCATCTACTCTACAGACACTTCCTTGGTTCCCATTGTCAGTGTTCAGCCGAGGTCTCCATGAGGCATCCCCTGACCACCCACTTAAAACAGAAATCCACCCCCCTCCAATACCATTATGCCAGCACTCCTATTTCTCTGGCCTGCTTTATTTTTCTCGAAGTCACCTGTCACTTTCTAAAATATCCTTAATTTACAAAAGTTTGGTTTATTGTCTGTGTTTTATACACTAGATTAACAAACTCCACAACACCAGGGGTTTTGCTTTTGCTTTACTACTGTCTGTTTCAGAGCTTAGTACCTAGCACATAGTGGAGATCAATAAATATTTGCTGAGTGAAAGTTCAAAAGTGGATTGCCAAGAACACAAGTGTCAAAGGAAAAATTGAATGGAAAATGAATAAGTTTCAACTTGAATATAGTCCCTAACTAAAACGTAAACTCCATGAGAACAGGTATTTTTTACCTTTTTTGCTGAATGTAAGAATGGGTAAAGTAAAATGTTCAAGATAATGTACCTACTTTCACTGACTCTAACATGCACTTTTTTTCGTATTTGTACAACTCTGACATCAGAATATGTTGTATATCCAGTGATATCTTAGAATCCACGTCAGCCTGCTAATGGTCATGATGTAGTTGTTATCCTGCTTGCATGGACATTCAAAGAGACAGCACGAAAACTTGCAAAAGGGTATACTCGTGACTCAAGAATAAAATCTGAGACTAGCAGAACATTTTTTTAACTCTTGGGAACCAAATAGTGTGAAATGAGTGTAGGGCAATTAATCTAATTTAATAACACCCCTGAAGCAGGAGTCAAAAGTTGGCTAAACAGAACCAAAAGACCAGCTTAAGCTTTTAAAAGCCAAGTTAAGTACCAAAGTCTTTTAGTTCTTTTAGTCATTATTTTAGGAAATGCTACCTCACTACCACTTTTGATGTCACTGAAGACAAAATGGTATAGAAAAACAGACACTGATGACTGAGTGGAAAAGCAATTCTAGAGTCAGATTCTGAATGTGAAGAAGTTTTAGATAAACCTTAGCCAGTTACGTTCGCTTATAGTTTTCCTATTTTGGGTATGCACCAGAGTGAGCGATCATAAAATTCGATTCAGTCTAAAAGCTTGCTTTCAATATATGAAATAAAAATTCTAGGTGAAAGAAAGCACTGCATTACTTTTCTGTTACTCTTCTGATCTCTTCCCCAAGGTGGACGGCAATCCCGGTTGACCATCAGCCTTTTTAACACCATAGGAGTAAATGTAAGAGATGTTGTCTAAACACGTTACCCCTAGGTGGAGTTCAAAGCACATCTTCCTTTCTTACACCCCAGAGAAGTGCTGATGAGATCATGCCAAGGACACATTAGTGAGCCGCAGTCCTACCGTGTTTCCCTGAAAATAAGACCGAGTCTTGTATTAATTTTTGCTCCAAAAGACGCATTAGAGCTGATTATCTGCCTAGGTCGTATTTTCGGGGAAACACTGTAATAAAAAGATCAAATGTTCTTGCCATTTAGAGAGGTCTTGGATTTTTTCTACTCTCTTTCCTCATACAGAATGCGGAAGAAAAAAAAAAATCTGCCTCCTGTCTTGGGAAGGCTGTTGAGAAAACAGATGAGAAAATCAGGGTACAGTCAAGGGAACAAGTGACATGGAACTGAGAGCCTAATTCTAGTCTAGGTAAGAAGAGTCCTTTTTCACTAGGGCTGAGCTCTATATAGGGCTTTGGAACCAATGCCTGTAGCAAAAAAAAGTGAGTATATGTCCAAGATGTGCTTTGGAATCTACAAGGATGTGGCAGGAGGCTCTGGGATACCAAATGTAGAACTGGAACTGCTTAGAAATACAGCTAAAAGTTCATTTAAAGACATTTTCTCTTTCCACTAGTATAACAGGATCCTTAAGCATTGCCATCTTAGTAAATATAATAACTTATAAGCAACAAATAACCAATATACCATTTTTAGGGATGAATAAAGGCCTGTTTTAAATGCAGACAAAATGTGAAACAGTAAATTGTTTTACCTGGAATGATCCAAGAATATCCTTTAAGGGCTCTTCAGAAAATTCATCTCTTCCAAAGAACAGCAGCAACTCAAAGAAACTCCTAAAAAATAAGTGAATGATAACTTTCATTGCTTCTTTGACTTTTTTGCCCCAATTTAAGAGTCCCAAGAGTTTATAGCAATGTAATATTAGATATCTAGTTTTAAAACAGTTGGTTTTGAAACATATTGATCATTTAGGATACATGTTATGTTTTCAGTAAAATTGTAACAGAAGTGTCTTCAAGAAAAATACAAAGAATTCTAGAACTACAGAATGAACAATTACATTATTCATGCCTACTAGAGTTCACTTAAAAAAAAAAAATGCAACAGTATACTGGGTGGTAAAAATGTAGCTACCATGTGAGATGACCTAAAATTGGCACATACTCCTAGTACAATGGGCCCCAGAAAAAATTCAAAATCTAGTATTTTTCAGAGGGATATAAGGGATGGATAAATTGACACAAAAATGTAAATTAGAGAGATACCATGAAACTCAGTCAACAATTGTATTAGGTTGGTGGAAAAATAATTGTGGCTTTTGCAATTGTTTTTAACCTTTTAAACCACAATTACTTTTGCACCACCTTAATAGTAGGATCACCATTTATGAATCTAATGACACATGGATCCTCAAAATCTAGGCTTACCTCGATTATTCCACTGATGACAAAACTGCCCAAAATTCTGTGATTCCTCATTTTTAAATAAATTTAGAAAATACTATTACCAAATATTTTCTGTGCCATTAATAATTCATGAGTTCATACAGGAAGAAATATGACTTATTTTCTAATCATAAGCATGGAAAATTATAAAATTATATATTACTTAGCAATCCTAAAGAAGCACAAATGAAAAATCACTCAAAATCTTTAAATTTTAATTACGTAGAAGATAACTAAACTAGGAAAACCTAGTTGTAGTTTTTATAAACACTTTTTGCCTTTGATCAAAATTACTCACTAATATAGATTGCAAGTTTTTAAATGTAAACAGTAACTGAGATTATATTGTTTTGAAATGTATATAAAAGACCTAAGTATTACACAATAATTACAAAGACCCTTCTAAATATAGCATAGTAACCATGCTCCATAAACTGATATTTTTATAAATTTTACTACTTAAAATTTTTAAATGTCAACAGACCAAAAACTATGAAAGCAGTCAAAAGCAAAATGATACACTGAGAAAGAATCTTGGCTGATTTTCTTAGTTAAAAAGCTTACACAATTTCTTAAAAACTCAACAACCCAGTAGAAAACTGGGAGAAGACTACTTCACAGAAAAGATATGCAAGTGGATTTTGTTTTCAAATATGAAAAGATGCTCTACTCATAATTAAATAAATGAAAATTTATGAAGAAATACCATTTCTCCATATTTTTAAAAATGAAAATGTTGATGTGTTCTGTGATGGCTCTCTAATGTGGAGAAATAAACTCTGGTATCTTGTTGGAGGGATAATAAATGGTGCCATCTTTTTTAAAGGCAACACGTTAATAGTCATCAAAATTTAAAATTTATACATATACCATTTGGTTTAGCAATTCCACTTATAGGGATTTAATCCTCCAAACACACAAACATAAACCCGAAGATGTATATATAAGGATATGTATCCACAGATGGTTTGTAGTGGCAAAAGAACTAAATGTCTACCCGAGGGAACTGGGTAAATTAATTACAATACACCCATACAATGTAATATAATGCAAATATTAATAAAATATTAGTGAGAACATACTTACATCTATATGAATACAGGGAAAAAATCCAAGATATATTGCTAAACAAAGATGCAGAAATATATCCATTATATTATCATTTGTGTAAAGGGAGGGAGGGAGTAGTGGAGACATATACACCAATGCATATCGTCAGACCATCTAGAGGGACGTGCAACAAACTGGTAAAAGCAGTTGCTTCTACACAGGGGATACGGAAACTAGGGGTCAGGGACGAAAAGAATTATTGGTCATTAACCCTTTTACAATTAATTACTTTACTTTTATTAAGTATAAAAAAACCCCCATGAATGTGCCTCTGTAATCTTCTCCATCCTTATTAACGAAGCGAAAATTCACATCTATCTTATCTATAAACTTCTAACAGGCCCTTCCTATCTCCAGTCTTACTATTCCACACATCTGCCATTGTTATCTTCCTAAAACACAGAATGACATGACCACTTTCAGATTTTACAAAGCTGTGTGGATTGCACCACCTAAAGCAAAGAACTTCAGTTGACCTACTTATTTTGCTTGGATATTATTTTAAACTATTTTAGTCAGTTGCGAGTATTTAAAATCTGTGATGCTTCAGATTAAATCTAGATTTCTCTGAGCTCTTGAGAAACAGGAACCCCTATAACAGGGCTTGCATCTCCATGGCAGATAAACTGAGCAGCTACAGGGCATGAACCTCCTTTCCAGTTTGCTGGACTCTACCCACCTCTCTTTTTTCTCCAACGTGGTGCCTCGACTTCCTCATTACTTGTATTTCCTTCCGATCCTATTTACGTATTTGTGATCACTGATCTAGAGTAGGAAATTCAATTTCCTCATCATAAGAACCTTTATGTCTGATCCCAAACTGCTCTTACACACATAGCCTTTACCACAATTCCATGCTCTCCAATCACAGTAAATTTCTCATTCCCTAAAACTCCTATGCTCTTAAGGTCGTTTGAGCTGTTGCTTCTTCAAGACCTATTTATACAATTTCACCTAGGAACTACGCCTAAAACTTCCTCCTTCATTCCAAATGGCTGATTCTTCTGTACTATCATAGTACTGAACTTTGCATATAGCATGTTGAAACATGGGGGCATTAAATTTGAGTAGGTAGAAAGGAGTGGGATTTCATCATACTGTTGAGTAGACGGCATTGACTGGTAGGCAATTAATTGTATTGAAGAAGGGAGCGATACGAAGGTTATTAGTAGAAATAAAATGTGCTATGGCAGTTAATTTAGAGATGAGTATGCAGACCAACATGATCTTGTAGAGAATCAAACAAATATATAAATTATATATCTGCTTCATGTGAACATGAAAGGGGAGCCAACATTTTTTCCAAAGGAGAAATCTGTGTATGCCCCACAATCAGCTACCTCAATAACAAGGCCCAACTCCATAGTAATGATATTAAAATGAGAAAAAAACACATGCACAATAAGTGAAGAGTAAATAAAGACAAAACAACATGGTCTAGCTAGCTCTACCCTAGGGTAAGATTCAGGTAAGTCAACAAGAATTCATGCAGTAGTGAAATCACAATGGGAAAATAAAGCTAGATTGTATGTAGACGTAGAAACTTCATGTTTCATACCTGTTGTATTTCCTATTGACTAGTAGTGTAAAGGATCAATTGAACGTTTAGAAATCAAGTTGTCTAGCCCTCATGGAAGAAAACTCTACAAGGTGCAGGGTAAATGAGTCCAAAATACAACAAAGTAAGACCAGAACTATACATAGCAGTCTAGACCTGGCTGACCAATTACTGCACACAAGTCAAAGAAGACCTGTTTCTGTATAATGCAAGAGGTAAAAAGAGTTAGCCATATTTAAAATGTTAAAAAAAAAAAAATCAGGAGAATAATATTTCATGACAAGTAAAAATTACATGAAATTCAAATATCATTCTCAATAAATAAGGTATCATTGGAACACACTACACCCATCTATTTACATATTGACTGGCTGCTTTCCCACTACAATGACAGAATTGAGTGGTGGCAACAGGGATCTTATGGGCTAAGCTTAAAATATCTGGCCCTTTTACTCACCCATTGTCTAGACCTACACTGGGTTTGAATCTCAACTCCACCACTCATTTGATATGTCACCCTGGGCAAGTCACTTGCCTCGGTTTCTTTATTTATAAAATAGAAACAATAATAGTAGCTACCTCTTGTAAAAGCACTGAGAACAAGCGCTGGTAGTGCTACAGGTGTTTCCTAATATGGTACTAATATTTTTATTATCAATATTGCCATCCATGTTTCCTTCAACAATCTAAAAGGAAACACAGGATCTTCTCAGCTGTATATGTGTCAATTTTGTTGAAATATAAGACATAAATTTTTCTTCAAATTATAAAAATTTTAAAGATATCTGACTACATTCATCAAAAGGTTTCTTTCCAAAAATGTATTATTGTATGTTTATATCAGTTTTAATGTTGAACATGTTTAAGGTGTTTGCATAATACATATTTAATATGTTTAATATGTAATAGTCTATACATTAGTCAAATTATAATTAATCCAGTCCAAATTATAGGTTTATAGGTTACGTACAGTTCATTTACCTAAATTATTCAAAATAGAATTACCTAAACAAAATGATTTATATAAAAACAAATTATTTGTAATGGGACAACTACAGTATAGATGGTATGCTTTCTGAATTTAAAAAAATTATACCATATATAATCATTCTTATTTGACTTTCATCAATCAGTATATTCCTATTAGCTATGTAAGCTTAAATAACCAGAGTATCACGAGAGTCCCTATTTATGAAACAAACTATATTCTGTCATTGGGGTGCTTGGAAGTCAAAGCATATTTTCCCATATATTACAAATGGTGAAAAGGTACCAGACTTTCTTAAAATACACAGAAATGCAAAAGGAGACTGTTTAGTAATTATAATCAGAATCACTATTCTCTTTTGGGTCTCTGTAACATAGAAGTAATTTCCACACTGAAATACAAGAATCTCACTTACCAATATAGAGCATAATATAGTGAGACAAAGAAATGGAAAATACAAGGAAGCGTTAGAGACACGGGGAATGGAATGTACAAGTCTAACAAGTCTAATTGCACTTCTACAAAGAAAAAAAGACAATGAATGAGGCAAAGACAAAAGCTGGGTAAGAATTTCAAAACGGATGAAAGATACCAATCCTCAGACCCAGGAAATCCCTAAGGATTAATAAAAATAAATCTACACCTAGCTAACCACAGTAAACTACAAAATACCGAATACAAAGAGCAATGTATAAAACAACCGGAGAAAAATATAGACTGTTTACAAAGAAATAGGAAATTAAATTAGCAAGAAGTGTTTAAGACACAAAAATATATAGGCTATAAAATTTGACAGACTGAAGCAAAAATAATAATCTCATGTAGGCTTTAAAAAGTATATAGCAAAAATACATGACATCAACAGCATTAAAGTTAGAAAGAGAAGTTTCAATATTAGTGTTCCAGTGCCCTTAGACTGGAAGAAGGTAGAGTATATAAAGTACATACTTCAGGAAGTTAAGCACTAAATTCTCCTTAACTAATTGTATAAATTTACATGAAATAAAAGCACCTTCAAGTTTTCCTGGAAATACACAAGTTGATTACAAAGTTGAGCATCTAAGAAAACCATGAAACAGCAAGAGTTATGAAAAGTAGCCAAGGCTAAGACATTGTCAAAGCCTCTATAATTGAATCTCTATGCATGGTATTGGCACATGGAGAAATAGCCTAATAAAATCTTACAGAAAAGCCAAAAATAAATGAACTGCATGTGAAAAGTGAGTATATGACATAAGCAGCATCTCAAATCAGTAGTGAAAAAAGAGATTTCTTCATATTGGATAGTCAAACATTAAAAGACAAAACTGATTTACTCCAACTTCCAAACATAAGAAAACATTCAAAATAGATAAAAAAAACTTAAACATAAAAAAATTAAACAATTCAAATATCAGAAAAAAAGTCCCATGTAACTTCGTTATAGAGAGCTCTTTATGATTCAAAATTCAGAAGCAATAGAGGGACACTGATAAAATTAATTACATTTAAAAATGTCTAAAAATATAAATACCATAAGCAAAGCAAAAGATAAATGAAAAACTATATATTTGCAATTTACATCATGGGAAGGGATTAATAATATCTCTCATACATAAAGAGCTTATGAAAACTGAAAAGAAAAAGTCCAACTTACAGAAAACAGGCTTGAGATATACATATTTACATGTACCTTATGTAAAATGAAACACAAACGTTCTTTAAGGATATGCAAAAAGATGTTCAACTTCACTCACAGTAAGAAAAATACAAATTAAAACTACATTGTGCTGCCATTTCTATTAGAGAAACAAAACTGACAACACAAAACTGCAGTGAGGTTGAAGGTAAACAAAGCCTCTTTTGTGGGTGAAAATGCAAAATGGTACAAGCTGTATAGAGGAATCTTAGGGACTACTTAGCAAGATCTGTATCTAATCATCCTTTAATACAGATGCTAGGAACCTACCCCACAAATCTACTGGCAAAAATACAAGATGTATGCAAAAGGATATTAATAACAGCACTATTTGTAATTAGAAAAGAATGGAAACAATCCTAATATGTATCATTAGAAGACATATTGAATAAACTATGGTATATCTATGAAACAGACCACTATGGGTTGTGAAAAGGAATTTGAACTATGTCTATATCACTATGGAGTGATCTCCAAGATATAATATTAAATGAAAAAAGAGTAAAGTATGTATGTTTATTTTTAAAAGGGCATACGGTATGGATACATATCTGTTAGTTGAATCTTACTTTTCTATCCAACTAATTTCTTTTTAAATTGGTTTAGACCATTTAAGAGTAATTTCTTATATGCTTAGATTAAAATCTACTACCCTAACAGTTATTTTCTATTTGTTCTATCTGTTCATAGTTCTGTTTGACCTCTTCTTCCACCTTTTTTGGACTGAGTAATTTTGATTCCATTTTCTCTCTACTTTTGTTTCATATATACACCTCTGTATTCTATGGTTTTAGTGATTACCCTAGGGTTGACTATGTATCTTTAATAAGTACCAGTCTACCTTCAAATATTATGCTGCTTTAGGTGCTACTTTTGTCATTCACTTTAATTTAAAATATGCTATAAAACAATATCAATTCACTTCAAATTTTGCTTTAGTTTTGGCACTTAGTAGAAAATATGACCATAGGATGGTGGCCAGTTTTGTAAAAGTTTTATTGGAAACAGCAACACACATTCATTTATGTATTGTCTATGGCTGCTTTGGTGCTACAAGAGCAGAGTTGAGTAGTGACAACAGACACTGTGGTCGGCAAGTAGAAAAATATCTGGCCCTTTAAAAAACTGTTTCCCAACCCGCTTTAGATAGTTATGTGTCACAGTGATTAAAAGTAAGAAAAATTCCGTTTTATGTGTATTTTAAGGTTTTACCATTTCCAGTTTTCTCCATTTCTTTGGATAGATTTTCTATCTGGCATCGTATTTCTGGTACTTTTTTGTTCAGGTCTTCTGGGAATAAATTCTTTCAGTTTTTGTTTCCCTGAAAACATGCTTATTTCTCCTTCTCAAATTGAGAATTAAAAGATTTTTTTTCTTTAGCACTTTAAAGAGGTCACTTCATTGTGTTCTGGCTTGCATAGTACCTGAGATGTCTGCTGTATTTATCTTCAGTCTTCTAAATTAGGTAGTGTCTTTTTACTTCAAGATTTGCTCAGTGATTTTCAGAGTTTGAATGTTATGCACCTAGGTGATCTGTGTGTGTGTGTGTGTGTGTGTGTGTGTGTGTGTGTGTGTGTGTGTGTGTGTTTCAAATTATCCTGCTTGTTGTTCTCTGAGTTTCTTGAATCTGTGGTTTCGGGGTCCTCTGCAGCAGTAATCATATCCCTTCTGATATGTCAGTGCTTCTTCCTCTCATCAAACATCTCCAGTCTCTGGGCTTTACCAATACCTCTTTTTCCTTCCTTTGTCTTTCCGTTTCTAAGGCTAACAGAACCTTACTAGAGTGCTAAGCTAAGTCTGGGTTCACCATCCTCTCCTTGTCTATTCTCTCAGATCTTCTAACAACTTTGAAAAAGGTTCTGTGAATTAAATCCCCTCTACTGAATTATCCAGCATGACTTACATTTCCCTAACTAGATTTTGATTAAAATAACTTATATATCTTAATCAAAAAAATGAAAAAACAAAAATAAATTTATTGATGACCATTTCCTACAAGAGGAACAGGAAATTAGTTTTTGTCCCCACTTCCAAAATTGCAATGCAAAACTTTTTCAGAATATCATGGCTCATGAAAACTATAACCAGGCTATAGCCAACATGAGTCACATATTTATTTTTATTAAATATTTAGAAATATATGTTTGTCTTGGTGCCTTGATCCTGCAGGATTTTTTTTCCTACTGAGTTGTAATTGACATGTAACATTATATTAGATTCAGGTGTACAACAAAATGATTTGATATTTGCATATGAAGCCTGACAATTAAGTTTGTGAATTTGTTGCAATGATGTGGCTAACCTTTTTTTGATATCAAAGAGGTTATTCATTATGAATTTATATGAACTGGACAAACAGTTAACTAAGTTTACTATTTGGAAGTGCTGAAAAGACTACATGAAAAAATCAGATGACCTGAACTTTTCTCCAACAATGCATGGCTCTTGCATCACGGTAATGCACCAGCTCACATGACATTGTCTGTGAGGGAGTTTTTCCACCAGTAAACAAATAACTGTATTGGAACACGCTCCCTACTCACCAGATCTGGCCCCCAATGACTTCTTTCTTTACCCGAAGATAAAGGAAATACTGAAAGGAAGACATTTTGATGATATTCAGGACATCAAGGGTAATACAGCTCTGATGGCCATTCCAGAAAAAGTTCCAAAATTGCTTTGAAGGGTGGACTAGGCGCTGGCGTCAGTGCATAGCTTCCCAAGGGGAGTACTTCAAAGGTGACCGTGGTGATATTCAGCAATGAGGTATGTAGCACTTTTTCTAGGATGAGTTCACAAACTTAATTGTCCCACCTCATATATTGCAAAATGATCGCCACAAGTCCATTAACATCGATCAATCACAAGTCACAATTTTTTCTTGTGATCAGAATTTTCAAGACCTACTCTTTTAACAACTTTCATATATACAATACAGTATTAACTATAGTCACTATGTTATACACTATATCCCAAAAACCTGTTTATTTTATAATTGGAAGTTTGTACCTTTTGACCACCTTCACTTCACCCATTTGGCCCACCTCTCAACTCCCACCTATGGAATCCACCAACCTGTTCTCTGAATCTGCGTTTTGTTTTGTTTTAGATTCAACATATAAATGAGATCAAATGTTGTCTTTCAGTCTGACTTATTTCAGTTAGCACAATAACTTCAAGGTCCATCCATGTTGTCACAAATAGCAAAATTTCCTTCATTTTTATGAGTGATAATATTCCATTACATATATATGGATGTATCCCATTTTCTTTATCCATTCTCCATTCATCCATTGATGGACACTTAAGTTGCTTCCATGTCTTGGCTACTATGAATAATGTTTCAGTGAACATAGAGGTACAGATACCTTTCAAGTTAGTGTATCCATTTCCTTCAGATACATACTCAGGAGTAGAATTGCTGGATCATAAGGTAGCTCTATTTTTAATTGTTTGAGGAACCTACATACTTTTTTCCATAGTGGCTGCACCAATTTACACACCTACCAACAATGAACAGGGTTCCCTTTTCTCCCCGTCATTGCCAACACTTGTTATTTGTTATCTTTTTTATAAAAGCCATTTTAATAGGTGTGAGGTGATAGCGTGTTTCCCCGAAAATAAGACCTAGCGGGATAATCAGCTCTAATGCGTCTTTAGGAGCAAAAATTAATATAAGACCCAGTGTTTATATTATATTTATTACACATATTAATTATATTATATTTATTACATTAATTATATGATTAGACCTGGTATTATATTATATTAAAGTAAGACCAGATCGTATATTAATTTTTGCTCCAAAAGACGCATTAGAGCTGACTGTCCAGCTAGGTCTTATTTTCAGGGCAACATAGTTATCTCATTGTGGTTTTGATTTGTTTTCGATTTTGACCGATGGTTTCCTTTGCTGTGCAGAAGCTTTTTAGTTTGATGTAGTCCAACTTGTTTATTTTTAGTTTTGTTTTGCTTTTGTTGTCAAATGAAAAAAAAAAGTCACCCCCAAGACCAATGTCGACCTTACTAAGTTTTCTTCTAGGAGTTTTATGGTTTCAGGTCTTTTGTTCAAGTCTTTATTCCATTTTGAGTTGATTCTTGTATATAGTGTAATAGTGGTTCAGCTTTTAAATGTGGCTGTCCAGTTTTACCAACACCATTCATTGAGGAGACTGTCCATTTCGCACTGAACATTCTTTGTTCCTGTGTTGTAAATAAATTGACCATATATGCGTAGATTTATTTCTGGGCTCTCTATTCTGTTCTGTTGATCTATGTGTCTATTTTTATTCAACTACTATACTGTTCTAGTTAGCTTTGTAATATAGTTTGAAATCAGGAAGAGTGATGCCTCCAACTTTGGTCTTCTTTCTCAGTATTGCCTTGGTTCTTTTGTGGTTCTATATAAATTTTAAGAATTGTGTGTTCTAATTCTGTGAAAAATGCCATTGGATTTTTGATAGAGATTGCACTGAATCTGTAGTTTGCTCTGGGTAGTATGGACATTCTAACAATATTCTTCAAGTTTATGGACATGGATTATCTTTCCATTTATTTTTCTCTTTAATTTCTTCTATCAACGTCTTATAGTTTTCAGTATATAGGTGTTTCACCTCCTTGGTGAAATTTATTCCTAAATATTTTACACTTTTTGATGAAATTGTGAATAGAATTGCTTTCTTAATTTCTCTTTCTGATAGTTCATTATTAGCGTATAGAAGCACAACAGATTTTTATACTTTGATTTTGTATCCTGAAATTAATTTATTACTATCCATCACTGAATCCTGCCTGGAATGCTGAAATCTATGAACATTTACTTTCCATTGGGAAAAATGAGGCTGGGAAGGTAGCATTAAAGTTTACTTTTACTTTATGTAAAACTAGTAAAGTGTATGTTTTTTGCCTTAAAGGTTAAATTAGTTTCAAGGTGTTCGATTTTGTTCTACCTATAAAATTCAGGAATCATTATTTAACCAATCTAAAACAAAAAAACACTAGGAAAAAATTCAGAACTTAACTCAGATTTTCACAAGTTCCCTAACTTCACAGTCCTGTTTTCTTATAAAAGAGGATTAATTCGAGGTTGTTTTTAGTGCAAATACATACATACACAGATAGCAAAATCTTCATTTCTTTACAAAATACAGTTTACAGGGCATCCCAGGTAAAATTATAATTAGTCGATTTAAGACAAATCTCTACATCACTATTCATTTCCATAAAATTTAAAAAACACTCAATTATAAATAAAAACAGAATTTACTTTCCTTCCCTCTGAAGAATACCTTCACAAAACTGTAGTTTTTAGTCTCCCAGCCTTTATATACAAGGCAGATCTTCACACGTTTCATTTACAAGGTGGGTATAAGCATTTATGCAAATGGACATGGGTATAAGCTTTTATGAAGGTGGACATATGGACCAGACAATAATACCAGAGAATATAGTAACTTATATGTTTAACATATTACATATTATATATATATATATATATATATATATATATATATATATATATATTAAATATATACTTACATACAGAATATTTTAGATATTAGTTAAGTTAATCCTTTAGCTGGCCTATAAATTTTTTAGTATGTCAAGTTATTAAAAAATTAAAAATACATGATAATATATCATAAACAAGAATTCTACAAATAGATATGAATTATAATGAAACCCATTAACATCCTGACATCTTGTCCAGGCACCTTGAACATTCTGTTTGCCATCCCTGAGAGGTTCTTCTGCTCCTTTTTCTAATTTATCGCTATCATTCCTTCAGAGCTCAGCTCGAGGGTTAGCTCACTCGGCAAATTTTCCCTGACTTCTAGGACCAAGTCAAGTCCCTTGTTATACTGCTCATTGTACCCTGTAATTCTTTCATGATTACATTACATAATAATGTGACCTTTTTAATATATTTTAGCTCTGTAACTCTGTAAAAGTCTTTGAGAACAAGGACTTAACTATCTTACATTCTATGTTATCCCTAGAACCAAGCACAGAGATTGAATGAATGAACGAATGAATGAGTATGGAATAACTGTTAGAAGAATTTACTGGCTTATGTATTTATTTAAATAAAATAGAATTAAAGATTTACTACTCTTTTAATAGTACCACCATGTTGCTATTTCCCATTTTTCTGTTGGTATTAAAAATACAATTTTCTGTTAAATTCAAATAATGCACAAACTTTTCTTTGTAAAAAACATTATTATTTGACAAACCACTAAGATAATTTGCTTTCTTTTCCCTAGCACTGTCCATGCTAGATTAGATTTGCTTCTGCTTAATACATTATTCTTTTCATGAGCAGTGGTGAAAAAGCTAGCAAGCAATGAAACAGAAGTCAACAAATGATTTAATTTTTTTTAAAAGTACTTTTGTAAGACTTAAAAGCATTTTCACATTATACAACACTAAAGTTAACAAAGGTGATATAGAAGGGTAAAAAAATCCACAAAGACACTGAAATAAGAATAATACTTCTTACTTACAAATAACATATTTGTATTAAGTCAGAAAATAACTGAAACCACTTTTGCAGTTTTCAAAATAACATATAAAAAAATGTCTGTAGTGGACATCTATTATGTCTGTCTACCTGGCCAGCTCTCTTCACACTACCTCACTCACTTCTTGAGAGAACTGCTTATCCAGCCAACATTTCTATGGTTCCGATAGGGCTGCCAATGCAGTATTTCCCCTAGCCACGGGGTAGGCTTGTCATCAGACTGAGACAAACATTTTACCACACTCTCCTCAACACAGGGATTAATCCAAACAGTGAGCACATAACCTCTGCAGAGCCTGAGTCCCCCAAATATTTTAGGTATTAGAGGTGGGAGGAGGGGGGTCTCTCCTCCCTCAGTTAATAAAATAAGCTTAATCCCAGAATTTTCTGCAGCCCTGAGAGAAAAAAGCCAGAAGAGGATGGAAAGGAGAGAACAGTTCTAGATGATATTTTATTCTCTGATTCCGAAAATCCCGAAACTAGTTAATTTAGTTCTTGCTTTTTCATGGTTTAGTCATCTAATAAATTCTTACCTTCACCCCACGTTTTTGCTTAAACTAGCTTGGGTAAGATTTTTGTCAATTATAACAAAAAAGCCCTAATACATTTCCCATATTCATTTAGGTATGATAAAACTAAATATAAAATTATTATAGGTTTTATTTAACTGTCTCACTCTTACAAATCTAAGTAGTGTTATATTCTAAACTCTCCTTCCCTCCTACAATTTTTTTTTAGCTTTAATGGGGTATAACTGACCAACAGAAATTGTATATATTTAAGCTATACAAGTTGATGTTTTGATATACATATAGATGGTGAAATAACCACCACAATCAAGATGGTTAAAATATCCATCACCTCACAGAGTTCCCTCCTACAATTTTAAATATATGCAAATAAACTTTTAAAGAAGCACAATGTACATACACTATTTTAAATTTATATATATAAAACAAAAAATATAGTTCAAACATATGAAATTACCACATCTTCAAGATTTAAAAACGCTGATTATAAAGAAAGGCTTCAAACTTCTCCCATTAGTCCAATGCCCTAGAATTAACAACTTTCAATATTTTTAATAGGTGTTGATAATAAACCATTAGTATTTCTTGATTTACCAATTTTAAATATTATCTCTTGACTTCCTGCTATGGGAGAAAAGAATTTAACTCCTCACACAACCAATTCCACCTTTCCAATAGTTAATCATTACTTTTATTATTTCCTCTATTATTTATCTTTGTAACATTACTTACACCTTTATTTATGGTTTTATGGACTACTGATATTCCAATTTCTAAAATAAAAATGAAATGAAGGATATTAGTGCCCTTGTCATTCACTTTCAACTCAACTTTTATTAAAAATACTTTTATATTGAAAGGTTAATAATTTCCTTCTGTTCTATAACTAAAATTATTTTTGTACTTTATCTAAAAGTTTAAAGTTAATAAACATCATTTACATTATTCTTTTTATATTACACCCTCATCTGGAATATACTTTCTAATAACTTCCCAAGAAAAAGAATCTGAACACGTCAATCTTCTTGGTCCTTAAATGCCTGGAAATGTTCTTTCTACTCTCACAGTCCACTGACACTTTGAAGGAGTATAAAATTCTATACTGAAAGTAATTTCCCCTCAAATCTTTAGAGACACTGATTAATTATACTCTACCACTCACTGTTAGTTGTATGAAGACGGGTATCAATCTGATGTTTGTTCCTTTATAGGTGACCTAGTTTTTCCTCTCTAGAAGATGTTTAAATCTGTTTTTCATTTTTGATATTTTGAAATGGCAAAATGATGTATTTAGCCGAGTAGCTTTCATATTCATTGTGCTGAGCATTTATTTGTCTCTTTCATCCTGGAAGTTCATGAATTTCAGTTCTGGGAAATCCTTTTAAATTGTCTTTGAAAATTTCCTCCAATGTATTTTCTCTAAGTTCTTTTCTGAACTCCAACTAGTTAAATAACAAATCTCATATACGGAGTTATCACATCATTTTTTTTTTTTTCTGACACGTTCCTTCTCTTTGGTTTTGATTTACACTCCCTATTATTTCTTCAACTTTACTTTCCAAACTTCCTACAGAAATTTAAATTTTAACCATCATATTTTCTTAGTTTCCACAAGCTCATTTTTGGTATCTCATTATTCCTTTCATACAGCATGATATGTTGATGTTTTAATGTAATACATATCTTCTCAACTCTCTTTGAAAATACTAATTATAGATTTTATATTTCTCTTTTTAATTTTTTTGTTTTCAATATTAATACTATTTCTTCCAGAATTTGTATTTGTTTTTACTGTATTCTTTTCATGTTGAAGGCATTCCTCATGTGTCTCATGATTCCTGAGTACCAATTAACATTTAAGAATAAGGCCATAAGCAAATGAATTGGAAGCATGTCTAGAGTTTGGTAATGAGTTTTTCTTTGTTAACTGTCTCAAAGAGGAACCCTTAATTGCCAGAATGTAAAAAATAAAAAAATAGCAATACGGTTTCCGCACCCCACCCTTGGCCCTAAGGCCAGGTGATTGGCCTGAATGGAAAAACTGCAATTAACTCCTTTATCTACATCCTCCCAAAATATCTCATTCCCTACTCTCTATTTCACACCTTCTATGTGCAAATTCTATACCATTCTAGGATTCTGGGAGGAGGGGAAAGGACAGTCTGTCTTCCTATCTTATAAGGAAGAGGATAATTTTAATTGCCACCCAGTTTTTAAAAATGTTTTCAAATAAGTCATGAGCTGCTTAACAATGGGAATATGTTCTAAGAAAGGCTTAGATAGGCGATTTTTGACATTGTGTGAACATCTCAGATTGTAATTATAGAAACCTAGATGGTACAGCCCACTACACACGTAGGCTGTATGGTATAACCTATTGCTCCTAGGCTACAAACCTGTACAGCATGTTACTGTGCTGAATACTGTAGGCAACTATAACACAATGGTAAGTATTTCAGTAGTTAAATATATCTAAAAATAGAAAAGGTACAGTAAAAAAGATTTTAAAAAATGGTAGGTACACCTTAGGTAGGGTAGGTAGGGCACTTATGATGAAAGGAGCTTGCAGGACTGGAAGCTGTTCTGGGTGAGTCAGTGAGTGAGAGGTGAGTGAATGTGAAGGCCTAGAACATCGCAGCACACTGCTGTGGATTTTATAAACACTGTACACATAGGCTACCCTAAATTTATTTTTAAAAAAATTTTCTTTCTTTAATAATAAATTAACCTTAGCTTACTGTAACTTTACTTTACTATATAAACCTTTTAATTTTTTAACATTTTAACTCTTTTGTAATAACACTTAGTAGAAAACACACACACACACACACACACACACACACACACACACACTGTGCAGTTGTACACATCTATTTTTTTCTTCATATCGTTATTCTATAAGCTTGTTTTCTATTTTTTAAATATATTTTTAAAACCATTTACATGTTTTTGCTAAAAATTAAGACACAACACATACGTTAGCCTATGCTTGAACCATCAACATCACTGTCTCTACCTCTACATCTTGTCCCAGTGGACCGTCTTCGGGGCAATCACATGCATGGACCTGTCCTCTCCTGTGATAACAACGCCTTCGGGAATATCTCCAGGAAGAACTGCTTGAGCCTCATCTTCAGGAGGTCTCACTCTTTACAGAAATATGTCCATGGTGATTTGTTTGGTTTATTTATTTATTTTTGCCTTATGGATTTGCTTGTAAGCAGATAAGGCACCATGAACATTCCTCTCTATTAATGAAAACCTTATGGTGTTGTGGTCCATGTTTTCAAATTTTTTAAGGAGCTTGATGAGGTCTGCAAAAGCTTCTGCTAATCCCTTCACTGTGAGTTTTCTTGGGGGTTTTTCCTTTTCTTCTGCAGTTTCCTTTTCTCTTGACTCTTCTTCAGCTATACATTCCTGTTCCGGTTCTAACAATTCCTCATTCGTCAGTTCCTCAGGAACCACCTACGAGCTCCTGATGTCATTCTCATCCAAACCCGGGTTAAAGCTGTTTGCCATGTCAACCAGAGCGTTTTCGGTATTTGCAACCTTTGCGCTAAGATGTTATGACAGCTACATAACTAGGCAATAGGAACTTTCAAGCTGCATCATAAATCTCATGTGACCACCATATGCATGTGGTCTGTCATTGACCAAAATATCATTATGCGGCACATGACTGTATATAAAGATAAATATGAAAAACAACAAGTTTCACAAAATAATACTTATCTTATGAGACGTACTCATATTTTCTATTTTACTTTGTAAGGTTGATAAATGATTTCACAACCCACTATTGTGATGTGAGTGCAATTTGAGGCACAAAAAAATAAATGTGGTGACTTGCTCTGCCACGTTTAAAAGACCACTCTTCTGTCTGTTTTCTGTCCCTCAGAAAATTGCTGAAATCTTTCATTCACTGATGACTTTTCTCTATTTTCTTTTCACTGTATTTCTCTTTTACTTCTTTACTATAATTTTCAGAGGATAAAAAAGAATAAACACAAGTACTCAATTTGTGATCTTTAACTTGAAGTCCTCTACAAGTATTTTTAAAAACCAGGCTAATTTAAGATACTTCTGCTAACTATGATGGCCTGAATTGTTGTATTCTGGGACTTACTATCACAGCTTACCAAGACAACCTGGGGAATTAAAAAGAGAAAGTGCTTGTAGTGACCATAACAAGCTATATAACAATTCCATTTAACTCTAAAACTAAAAGTAAAATTGGGATTAACCAGATACTTAAATGAAATGGAAATTTCTTTCTGAGAGAAGACTTTAGGAAAGGTGCCTTCCACAACAAAAACAATCAGAAACCAATTCTCAAATATGTCAAGAAAAATAATAGTTTATAAGAAGTAAAGAGTACTTACAAAGCAAGGCTACTCAAAACGTATTGTACGTGCTCACATTCATCTGGGAATGATGCACTGGCTGATGTAAAACAGCAAAGTGCAGTCTGAAGAACTTGAAGCTGTGGCAAAGGGACCTGCCATCTTCCAGCATAATCTTCAACCACCTGACAGGGAAGCAATCCAAAAAGTAATTAGAGAAAATTTCTCAAGTTTAATAATTTGGATAAAACTTACAAAGTAATTAAAATACCAGGGATGCCAAAATAATGTATACAAGTAGACACTTTGGTTAACGTTGCTCAAGCAGTAGTTCGCCATAATCAGAAGTGTCTGGATGCTGATGGTAACCACTTTGAGCACCTCTTGTAACTGCAGAAGTCAAATGTGACTTGTATTCATCTTTTGTTATCGGTATATATTGAGTATTACAATTTTAATACAGTTTTCCTTTCTTAAAATGCGTACACATTGTTTGGCATCCTCTGTATTAGTTAAGCATGAACACAAATGATTTGGAAGGGAGTTCCTTATTGTTTATTTTCATGCTGTGCATCTGAAAAAAAATTAACTATTATCTTTGAAAATATGGAAAAGAAATATATGAATGACTGTACTGTTCAGCTGCCAAATCTTTACCAAACTTTGTAACACATAACTCTTCACCTTCTATATTTAGCTTTTGTCAAAATACCAATTATCAAATATTAAAATAGCTACTAGACAGCAGAATATAATAATAAAGAAAATTAGAAATGAGTATGCATTTTATCATTATTTATAAGACTGAACTCGAAGCATTCTGGCAACAAATGAGTATTAAAGATATAGTGGCATGATGATGACTATGACAATTTAAACTGTACCATATTATGGAGTAGAGTTCAGAATATAATCAGTCTTGGCTCTGTCACTTAACTAGTTTTCTGAATTGGGTAGGCCATCTTACTTCTTTATGCATTAGTTTCCTCACCATAAAATGGAGCTACTCATGCTTATCTTGCACATTTACTCTGAAGTTAAATTGGGATAATTTATGAGAAAACATTTTAGAACTATCAATTCTATAAAATATTGATTTATATTATATATCTGTAAGTGTATATCTATAAAATTGTGCTCTCATATGCAAGACTGCTACATTAAAACAATGTATTTTAAAAATTCATCATATAAAATGGGTTGGCAAACTATGGCCTGCAATCAAAATTTAGTCTGCCCCATTTTTGTACAACCCACGAGTGAAAAATGGATGTTATATTTTTAAATGGTTGAAAAAAATATTTTGTGATGTGAAAACCATATGAAATTCAAATGTCAATGTCCATAAAGTTTTATTAGAACACATCCAGTGCATCCATTTACGTATTACCTAGGGCTGCTTTCCTGCTATAACAGCCAAGTTGAATAGTAAAGACAGAACACAGACGGCTCACAAAGCCTAAAATATTTAATATCTGCTCTTTTACAGAAAATGATTTCCAATGCTGATTTAAAAGCTGGGAAAACTAGAGCAGAGTAAAAAAGCCAAGAACACGTGGTGCTCAAGAACTCTTCACATGAATCACTTGCTGTTGAGAGACAATTTTCCATGGGTCTATTGTATTATATTTCTATAGTTTTTCAAAAAGAGGCTTTGACTGCCTTTATCTTTCAAATGTATTTATAGGAAACAGTCTTGAAAAATAGAGATGATGTCTTCCTGCAGACCAGTAAGCCTCTTTGCTGTCCAGTATAATTTTGGCGTCGTCTCTCTCTGGATCTAAGGTCATGCTAATATGCTTGCAAACCAATTAAAAAAGCTTGGTGTCCCTCGGCTGTGATGAAAACCTACTTTGAACCTGAGCTATTCCCAACACCTTTGTGAGACTTGAGGGGCAAGAGGAACCCTCATGAACAGGTAGCTCACGCTGCTTGCTGTGCCATGAGTAATCGAGTCCTTTATCTCTCACCCAGGAGATTCATGTCTTCTGCCAGCATCCATGAAATTGTGGCAGGCTTAGATAAACTGTCAGACCCTTCACAATTCTGTGATAATTCTAAATTGCAATACCAGGTAGCCGGCACATGTCTCCAATATTTCTAGGACCACGTGTGGATGAAAAAGAAAGCTAAAGAGTATTATCTCTGTGTAATCCAAGATCCCTTCCAGATCTTGTAGTCCTTACAAAATGCAAAGTAAAAACTACTGCTAACTATGATAACCCCAAGTACGACAGACTTTTCTAAATCACCACGGGCCAAAAAAGAATGGTAGATAAACAGTGGTTCCCTGGTTTTAAACTTTCTCTTCACTAAAGTGTTTGACTAGGTTTATTTATTGCCTCTTTTTGGCCACCACAACACCATTTTGGTACCACATAAGAAATAGTCACCTAACAGACTGACATTTTTCCTGTCTTCAGTCCCAAATACCGTGTTTCCCCGAAAATAAGACCTAGCCAGACAATCAGCTCTAATGCTTCTTTTGGAGCAAAAATGAATGTAAGACCTGGTATTATTTTACTGTAATATAAGACCGGGTCTTTAATATAAAATAAAATAATATAAAATAAAATAATAAAATAAAATATAATAATGTAATACCGGGTCTTATATTAAGTTTTGCTCCAAAAGACTCATTAGAGCTGATTGTCCGGCTAGGTCTTAATTTCAGGGAAACATGGTAGTTCGCCCTAATCTGTATCTACTTACAACCTTATTCACTTCCTATTTATAGGCTGGGTTTATCCTTAGCGAGAAGCTTTCTACTTTTTCAGCTTCTGTTCTCATTGTAGCTTCCCTCACTCACCAACATTCAGCTACTAATACCCTGCCTGATCTAGCTGAGCCCAAACCTAACGCAGTAAAAGTCCTGTGGGCAACACCTACCATATGTTTGCCACAATACCTTTGAAGGGACACAAACAAAATTGGCTGAAATTTACATAACTTCTTACATGGTTTAATGTCATACCAGACACTGCTAATTCACTATAACATTAACATAACACTATAACATTTACTATAACATTATTTCTTTTAAATATTCCTTAAAATATGTAATACTATATTACATTGCCCTTTTACATTGAATTTTTCTCCTGTGCTGTAAGTGCTATCATAAGCCCTCAGCTAATGAGAGCTGGAAGCTGAACATCACAAGCTGAATGTGCTCCACCTGGCCAGCAAGCAACATACTTTCCATTTTTATTTTTATTTTGTATGCTAATAAGTAAAGGTTTTAATATAATGGGCAGAATAATGCTGAGTTGCTGCAAAGAAAGGAACAGTATTTATTTGGACCTTTAAAATCAATTATTACTACAGTTCTAAATTCTCCAAGAAAATGAACTAAGAAACAGAGATCAACATCAGCAGTCCATCAGGGATTGGTAGAAACTTTTTTTTTTCCATTTTGAAGGGCATAACAAACATTACTTCAATGCAATTTACTATAAATTGTAGACACTGTATCAATACTGCTGAAAGAATTTATAGCCAAGGCCAAAGCATGCCATCACATAAGATGAGCTGAAGAGAAGGGCAGAACTATTGCCAAAGGAAGATGTTGGAATATTCCAATAATCCTACAGCACTTTCTCAGCACTCATTTACAAGAGCATATGCCCTGCTCTAAAAGAGATATAGCTATACTATACACTGCCTATCTTAATTTACCAAGGCAAATTATTGTGAGAATGAACACAGATTCTTTCTGTCGAAACTGTCAAAACACAGATTTAATATAAACCTATTATGTTAAAATTACATTCACTATTTAGGAATGTTGAAATACATCATCCAAATTACTATGGACTGAAATGTGTCCCCCTAAAGTTCATGTGTTAAAGTCTTAAACCCCCTGCGACTGTATTTGGAGATAGGGTTTTTAGGAGGTAATTAAATAAATTAAAAGATGTCATGGGAGGGGGTCCTAGTCAGATAGGATTGGTGGCCTTGCCTTATAAGTAGAGGATGAGATATCTCTCTCCCTCTCTCTCTCTCTCTCTCCCTCCCTCCCTCCCTCCCTCCCTCCCTCTCTCTCTCCACATGCATGCACTGAGGAAAGAGCCCAAGAGAAGGTGGCTGTCTGCAAGCAAGGAAGAGAGTCTTCACTAGAATCCTAACATGCTGGCACCCTGAATCTCAAACTGTGAGAAAATAAATTTCTGTTGTTCATGACACCAAATCGGTGGTATTTTGTTATGCAAATGGAACTGACTAATACACAAATGTATAAAAATAAAACAAATGTAGCAATTAAAGAACCCAAAAAAGAGCATATAAAGTGATCAACTAAAATAGTTATCTTTTCTTAACTGAGCTCTCCTTTTTTTCTAAAATAACAGTGAAGACTACCAAATACAAGTTTGCCACTGAACAAACAATCCTCTTGATTTCTAAATCCAGGTAATAACAGATAGATCATTAACAGAGTATCAAGCATGACTATATTTCTATTAGTTGGCCATTCACATCCCTGTGATTTTCCTCCTTGAATTCTCCTATTGTCATCAACTTGCAATATTTTAAACACCTCACTGACTTCACAAGGGGTCAGTCAAGCTGTTCACTAATGTTAATTTCATCATTTATTTACAGTGAATCCATCCACTTCTAAATCTGATCAAACAAACCAGAAGACACATTACTATTACCTTCTATTGAGATTCAAAAAATGACAATACATGCCTGTATTAATCTGTTGAATAAAGATTAATACAACTGAATAAATTTGCTAATTTTCTAAATGCCTAAAATAAACATTGTAATAAACATTGTTAAGTCTTTTCCTCACCTCCTTCAGTATGATTATTATTCATTTATACTGTAGCTACTCTCTCTCTACATATAAAACGTGTGTGTGTGTGTGTGTGTGTGTGTGTGTGTGTGTGTGTGTTTCCTAGTTCTGTCCACTGAGAAGACCTAGGAGCAATGACAGTCCAGTAGCAATATGTACAGTTAGAGCCCAAATCTTGGTTTCCAAACACTATTCTCCCAAAGAATGAACTTAGGTTCCTTAAGTGCAAGGAGATTGGGCTAAAACCCTCCTCCAGCAGGGCTGGAGCGGGAAAAATACAAGATGAGATTGGAACATTTTGTGGTATCAGAAAGTAATGAAGTGTTTAAAAAATGATGAGCTATAAGAACACGGCAGTCAATGTGAAAGTGCTCCTAGCGGCTAAAGCTGGAACAATTTAAGCAACAATTTAAGCAAAAAATAAATGAACAATTTCATCCATGGAACCAGTTAAATATCCATGAGTCCATACGGATACAAATAAATAATCTAATAAGTACATAAAGCTTAGAGATTAAACAGCTCTTCCTTACAGTAGAAGCCCAATAAACACAGAACAAAAAAAGAAATAGAGAATCACCGTTAGGTAAATACACAGTGATGAATGTTGTAGACAAGATCCATGGGTCAGCGTTACTATTAGCGAACGAGAGGAGATCCAGGATTTGCAGTCTCACAGTATCTCTCCACAAGACATTTATCAACTACAAAGAGATAGCAGCTTTACAGTAGAGAAACTCCAGACACAAACTTAACCAAGCCATCAAGGTATATTATCATAAATCTGTTGATACACCAAGAAAGACACAATGGCATAATGCATAAACTCATTCCAAACATGAGAAATCATTAGACAAAACAAAACTGAGGGATATTCTACAAGAAAATTCCTCAGTACTCTTCAAATGTGTCAAGGTCATGAAAGACAAAGAAAAACTGAAGAATTGTTACAGACTGGAAGAGACTAAGCAGAAATAGCTAAATACAAGTGAAATCAGAAAGAACATCCTGGAACAGAAAAAGCATTAATGGAAAAATGAGTAAATTTTTAATAAGGTCTACAATTTGGTGAATATTACACCAGTATTATTTTCCTGTTGATAACTGTGCTGTTTTCTATAAGTATAAAATTAGCTCAAATTTTTTAAAGTTTAAAAACAAAACTATTTTGCTCCAACCTTTTCCCTCAAATTTCAAGGTTCTCATTTATGTTCTGGATGCTATTCTATAAGTACAATTCTACATTTACTTTCCCTACTTTGTTACCTGACTACACATCAAGATATACACTTGCCTATGGATATTTTTAAAGAATCAGATGGAAAAATAAAGCAGATAGGTTGGCAACACTGTGGAAAGAGTATAGGTTTTGGAATTAAACAGACCTGGCTTTACCATTTACTAGCTGTGTAACATTAGCAGAGTTATTACACTTCTCAGTCTAAGTTTCCTATGAAATGAATTTAATATCACTTTAATCACAGAGTTATTGAAGAATTAAGTAAGATATATATTAAAACCTAAGGTAATTCCTGGCACATAACAAAGAGCTACTACTACTAGTACACTTTAAGAAAATGGTGAGGTTAAAGCTTACTTTGGTAACTATTTCATTGCATCAGTCTGAACTGCTTAGTTATTTGTATCCAAGTGTGATTAATTACAACAAATTTTACTCACTTTTGGCAAGCAGACAGGCCAATAAAATCTATGCAAAAGCTACTGCTGAGCTTCAACTATTTAGTCCAATACTCATTGACAAATGGAGCATATCTTAGACACAGCAATACAAATAAGATGCTTCATGCCTGAACAGATATCTGAGGATTCTTTTTGTTTGTTTGTTTTTGTTTTACACTGAAAATCAAGCTCATAAAGAAAAGCTCTGTTCAAAAAAAGAAGAGTCACTTGTCATTTGACATTTTCTATCATGATAATCATGTAAAGAAAATCTAAAATTAAAGTCATTAAAAAAGAAAAAAAACACCAAACTGATTTAGAAGTAGATTCTAATAAGTTAAAGTTGTTTGGAATCTGCAAAGGGCACAGTCTTTAGTAGCAAGCAACCTAAAACCCACTTCTTTTGCGGGCTCAATAAAGCATGTTGTTTTTTCGGCTCACTACTCCTTTAGTTCATATTTCTGTAACATTAAAGTTTTTAGTAGGTTCTGTGAATGTAATAAGACTAAACCTTTTACAAAATGAAAAACAGAGTAAGGATCTCTACATCTTAATATTCCATGTAATCATACTATTAAAAGGAGTCTTCAAGATTATCTAGTCGGAGCTGCCGACCACAGCAGAAATATCCATCCATTACAGTATCATTCCCAGAAGGCTCTCTACTCCTTCTTGAGTTTTCTGCATCCATATGGTGTGAGGCAGGCCAGGGTCCTTCACGTGGCTGCCTGAGTATCTGCTGAACGACTCCACTTTCCTCCAAAGTTGGTCCAAAGAAGGTAAGCAGGAGGCTCATTTTTAAAGGATTCAAATAAATTCTGATCCCTGTCAATTTTTCATTTGATTCCAAACTCATTAGAGACAGTAAGACATTAAATGCTTCCCTCATAAACATTAAAATTGACACACAGACAAGGGAACCCCAAAATATATGCATAAGGAAATCTAGGTTGAAGAAATGTCCTTTTCAACAAAGCCTACAAGCCATAGAATTAAACTGAAAAGTTGGTTAAGTTCCATTTGGGTCTTTTAACACTAGTGTGTGAATGTCTGGCCTTTAAACCATTAATTAGTATTAGTCCTAGATCAGTTGACCTAATTCTGTCCTCTCTCTCTCTTAATTTTGTTCTCAAAGAGCAGCTCTTAGATTCACGTGACTTGTCCAACCACTTCTGGAGTCACTGTCATAACAGGTTCTCAAGTGAGTTTCTGAGATTGAGAAGTGTACCGAGTATACAGAGGGTGCCAAAAAAAGTATACACATTTTAAGAAAGGAAAAAAACTATTAAATTACTCTGATGGTAACCACTTTGAACACCTCTTATAATTGCAGAAGTCAAATGTGACTTGTATTTATCTTTTGTTATCGGTATATATTGAGTATTACAATTTTAATCGCTTTTTCCTTTCTTAAAATGTGTACATATTTTTTGGCACCCTCTATATTATACATGTAATCAAAGCTGTAGATGTCAAGATTTTATCTGTTCAACAAAGACAGCCAATGGATTTTTATCATGTGAACAGATAAAGCAGAGTCAAGTTCCTTATTAAAAGAGGGCATAAATCAATTTCTTAGGCTAAAGTAGAAGTGAAACTATTACAAACCCAAAGACAAAAAGGTAAATTTAAAAGGCCTATGCCTCAAACACTAACTTTGGGTACCAGGTTTGCTCATTCTCAAAAAGAACTAAATTTGTTTTAAAAAGATGATACACTTACAATTAAAACAGCAGTGGGAGAGAGTTAAAAAAAATAAAAGGAGGTCATGTTGATTAAGATAGGAGAGGGACTTCCTTAAGAATAAGTTCAAAAAAAAAGAGAGAGAGGACCCAAATTAATAAAATCAGAAATGAAAGAGGAGAACTGAAAACAGACACCGCAGAAATACAAAAAATTTTAAGAAATTACTATGAGCAACTGTATGCCAACAAATTTGACAATCTGGAAGAAATGGACAATTTTCTAGAGGCGTACAACCTTCCAAGGCTAACTCAAGAAGAAACAGAAAACCTGAATAGACTGATTAACACCAGGGAAATTGAATCAGTAATCAACAATCTCCCAACAAACAAAAGCCCTGGACCAGATGGCTTTACAGGTGAATTTTACAAAACGTTCAAAAAAGAATTATCACCTATTCTCCTCAAGCTCTTCCAAAAAATCCAGAGGGAGGGAAGACTCCCAAACACTTTTTACGAAGCCACTATCACCCTGATCCCAAAATCAGACAAAGACACCACAAAAAAAGAAAACTACAGGCCAATATCGCTAATGAACATAGATGCAAAAATCCTCAACAAAATATTAGCGAACAGAATTCAGCAATACATTAAAAAGATCATACACCATGATCAAGTGGGATTCATCCCTGGTATGCAAGGGTGGTTCCACATCTGCAAATCAATTAATGTGATACACCACATTAATAAAATGAAAAATAAAAATCACATGATCATATCAATAGACACAGAAAAAGCATTTGATAAAATCGAGCAGCCATTTATGATAAAAACCCTTAAGAAAGTGGGAATAGAGGGATCGTATTTCAACATAATAAAGGCCATATATGATAAACCCACAGCTAACATCATACTCAATGGGGAAAAGCTAAAACCACTCCCCTTAAGATCAGGAACAAGGCAAGGTTGCCCACTTTCTCCACTTCTATTAAATATAATGCTGGAAGTTCTAGCCACAGCTCTCAGACAAGAAAAATAAGTAAAAGGCATCCAAATCGGTAAGGAGGAAGTAAAATTTTCATTATATGCAGATGATATGATACTATATATAGAGGACCCTAAAAACTCCGCCAAGAAATTATTAGAGCTTACAGATGAATTTAGTAAAGTAGCAGGATACAAAATTAATATTCAGAAATCAGTTGCATTTGTATATACCAATAATAAAACATCAGAAGGAGAAATTAAAAAAGCAATCCCATTTACAATTGCTCCAAAGACTATAAAATACCTGGGAATAAATTTAACTAAAGAAGTAAAAGATCTGTACTCAGAAAATTATAAGACACTGAAGAAAGAAATGAAAGAAGATACAAATAGATGGAAACACATACCATGTTCATGGATAGGAAGAATTAATATAGTTAAAATGTCCATATTGCCTAAGGCAATATACATATTCAACACAATTCCTATCAAACTACCAACGACATTTTTCACAGAAATAGAACATATAATCCTCAAATTTATATGGGACTATAAAAGACCCTGGATATCCTCAGCAATCTTGAGAAATAAGAACAAAGTGGAAGGCATAACAATACCTGACATCAAATTATACTACAAGGCTACAGTAATCAAAACAGCATGGGCCTGGCATAAAAACAGACACAAAGATCAATGGAACAGAATAGAGAGTCCAGAAATAAATCCATGCCTATAAGGCCATCCATGCCTATACGACAATGGAAGCAAGAATGTATGGTGGGGTAAAGACAGTCTATTCAATAAATGGTACTGGGAAACCTGGACAGACACATGCAAAAAAATGAAGCTGGACCACCTCCTTACACCATATACAAAAATAAATTCAAAATGGCTTGAAGACTTAAATGTAAGATCTAAAACCATAAAATTCCTAGAAGAAAATATAGGAAGAAACTTCACAGACATTACCCGGAGTAAGATTTTTACTGATATATCCCCTCGTGCAAGGGAAGTAAGAGAAAAAATAAACATGTGGGATTACATCAAACTAAAAAGCTTTTTCACAGCAAAGGAAATCATCAATAAAACAAAAAGGGATCCTACTGAATGGGAAAAGATATTTGCCAATGATATATCTGATAAGGGGTTAATATCACAAATTTATAAAAAACTCACTCAACTCAACTCCAAAAAAACAAACAACCCAATTCAAAAATGGGCTGAGGACATAAAGAGACATTTTTCTAAAAAGGACATACAGATGGCAAACAGACATATGAAGAAATGCTCAGCCTCACTAACCATCAGAGAAATGCAAATAAAAACCACAATGAGATACCACCTCACCCCAGTCAAGATGGCTATCATCAATAAATCAACAAACAACAAGTGCTGGTGCGGATGTGGAGAAAAGGGAACGCTTGTGCACTGTTGGTGGGAATGCAGATTGGTGCAGACACTATGGAAAACAGTATGGAGGTATGTCAAATTTCTGAAAATTGAACTATCTTATGATCCAGCAATTCCACTCCTAGGTATCTATCTGGAGAAATCCAAAACTCCAATTCAAAAATCTGTATGCACTCCTATGTTTATTGCAGCACCATACACGGTAGCCAAGACATGCCCATCGGTAGATGACTGGATTAAGAAACTGTGGTACATTTATATAATGGAGTATTACGCAGCCATAAAGAAGAAAGAAATCTTACCATTTGCAACAACATGGATGGACCTAGAGAACATTATGTTAAGTGAAATAAGTCAGACAGAGAAAGAGAAATACCTTATGATCTCACTTATATGCGGAATCTAAAGAAAAGAATAAGTGAATGAACTAATCAGAAACAGTTTTGGAGACATAGAGGAAAAACTGAGGGTTGCTAGAGGGGAGGGGGGGTGGGGATAAGGCGGAAGGTGAGGGTTTAGAAAATAGTTGGTAACCACAAGATGGCCACGGGGTTTTGAAAATTAATTTGGGGAACGTAATCAATAATGTAAAGATTTTGTAGGGTATCCGATGGACACGTGTCCCATTTGAGAGACCACCTCAGGGATGATGTAGATGCTTGATCTCTGCACGGTACACCTGAAGCTAAACAATAATGAATGCCAACTATAATTTATATATATATATATATATATATATATATATATATATATATATATGTATGTATGTATGTACATATATATATGTATGTATGTATGTATACATATATATATGTATGCATATGGTTACAGGAAGCGGAGTACAGCATTAGGAATAGAGACAGTGGAAATGTAATGGCTCTGTGCGATGTCACCGAGGGATAGTGGATGGGGGAGGGGGGTTCACACAGGATGAGGGATATAAATGATAAACATCTAAGTATTGCTTTGTCTTGTGCACCTGAAACTAATAAAATTATATTAAAACAAAAGAAGAAGAAGTTCACTTTTAGAAACTAGGCAAAGGTGAAAAAAGAAAAATATATACTAGAACTACGTTCTTAAAAATGGAAGTGGGGGAAGTATTTTAATTGTTATTCATAAGAAAGGAAGGATGGCTATTTCCAAAGGTACCTAACAGAGGGATAAGAAGGTAACTAACTGTAGGATGGGAATCTAAGAGTGAACCAGTCTAGAAATCCAACTATGGCAAAATACTCTTTTAAACAAATAGAAAATAAATAACAGCAAGTAAAAAATCATAACTGAGACTGCCAAAGAAGCTAACATAAAGCCTGTACAGATTTGAAAAGGTAAAAAAAGCCCTGGGAGATTACTTAAAATACCTGAAGAATTTCAAGTGCATTTCAAATTACTACAGATGCTCTTTGACATACGATGGAGTTATATCCAGATAAACCTATCGTTAAGTTGAAAATAATTGTAAGTCAAAAATTCATCCAATATACCTAACCTACCAAACATACAGCTTATGACGAGACTACCTTAAATGTGCTCAGAACTTAACCCGCAGTGTGCAAAATCACCTAACACAAAGCCTGTTTTATAATAATGTACTGAATATTTCATGTAATTTATTGAATACTGCATTGAAAGTGAAAAACAGAATGGTTGTGTGGGTACTCATCCATAACATACAACTGAAAGCACACTGGAATAGAGATGGGCATTTTGCAGACATGATGGGATGCGAAAACACACTATCCAAAAAGCACTGGCAACACAATACACTGCAGACTGAGTTACTCACCCCTGTGATCACATGGCTGACTGGAAGGTGTGGCTATGTGCCCAGTGTCACCAGGGAGTGTCTTACTGCACATCACTAGCCCAGGAAAAGATCAAAGTTTGAAGTACGGTTTCTACAGAATGCACGATGCTTTTACACTGTTGTAATGTCGAAACATCTTAAGTGGAACCACTGTTAAGTTAGGAACCGTCTGTAGTTATTATAGAGAGTAATGTATGATATGGCAGGTGCCACAAAGGAAAGTGCCCCAGGAACTCAGTTAGGTCTCTGGGAGTGAATAAGGAAAATCAACATGGAAAAAAGCAAAATAGATCAGTATGAGGTTTGATGTTGAGCTGGTAAGATTTTCTTAAGTCAGTGAGATGAGAGTGGGCAAGATCTATTTGATAATGAACGTTTTCTGATAAATTAAGAATTCCTTGATTTTCATCTCTGATATTACGTAAGATCATAAGCGATAATAAAATAATATTAAAACTTGAACCCAAACGCAAAGAGAAAGGAAAAGGAAGACAAGAGGGGTCAACTTAAGAATGGGCTAAAATGTAAACAAAAACAAAAACTAGCTATGCTTACTTGAAATGCCGTATCTTACTGTTGCTGAAAGGAATATGAGAAAAATGAATGTTTACACAGCCAATGAAGTAGAAGAAATTATGCAAGGCCTAGACCAGTAACAGTAAAAAAAAAAGAGTTTTAAAAAAAAAGTCTAGAGGAGCAAGTGGCAGAAGAGATATTGTCTTCACTGGGCTCCTATTTGAGCAGACGTCAGAAATATTAACACGTTGCGTACGGCGGGGTTTAAATCCCTCATACCCCTCTGTTCCGGCAGGTTTTTAAAAGAAACTACTTTAAAATGCACTCATCTCTTTAAAGCGTAAATGCTTCTATATCATTTATTATTTTTCTATGGAATTTTTTAGGATTTACTCACCTATGATGTTAGTAATCCCTCCTGGTGTGATACTGCAGAAAGCAACTTCCTTTGTGCAGTGGGGCACAACAAAAATTGCATATGTTCCGAGTTTCACTTCTCACTTTTTTTGATGCGCACACTTTACACACCCTTGTGTGATATTTTTCCTTTCCTCTTCCCACTATGGGCTCCAGATGATGCGTGGCCAAATCTCCCGAGAGCCTGGCCTGACCAGATTGTCTTCCTTGGGGTCCCGCTGCGTAGGCACTTTCACAGCTGGTTCCCTGTCGCCACTCGTCTCACCTCCCTGTCTTGGCCTCTCACTGCTCTCTGCCCAATCTTTTGAAATTCGCGTTACCCGTCCTTAACGCATAGCTCAGAAAAAACGAAGATTCTCGTGATCCGTACGCAACGTGTTAAACGCAGCTTTATTTCAGGTACCCGTTGATAGTTATTATCTGAATAATACAAATACGGGGCACTACAGGAGTGCTTTTATGATTTCAGTTCAACAGACCCAAAACTTTCAGGGATAGTGGCAAAAGCCAAGATAGTGCAGGACTAAAAATGTCCCAGCACAAGGTTGGGAACAGAGAAACCCAAAGACAAGGGCAGAACACTGAGGCTGAGGAGATTATGTTTGAGCTTTTATACACTACAAGTGATACACTCTTTACAAGATGCCGTACAGAGGCTGGGCCACTAAATGAAATCCACACCTACTGCAGCACACAAGTACCAGGACAACACACAAGAAATGGACATTAAAACCTTTTAATATGAAGGAAATCTAAAGGAGGAAACATCAAGTGAGTCCTGGTGCCAAGGGCTGACAGCCATGGAAATTTTTTAACTCTACAAGACAGAAATTCAGATAAAACTTTCAGGAAGTAGGTATGTTCGGGTGAAGTGCTCCCACCCCACAAAGAGTATGGTAAACATACAGTGGCACAATTAACAGCTTGAATTTTCCCAGTAAAACTTTAAGTACAAGTTATAAACTTTAACAGCTGGCACAACTGACGGGCACCCCGGTGAGGTTGAAACCAAAACTGATTTAGTAACCTGTTTTCTGTGCACCATCTTCCCTCTGATATCACTAACTCCTACTGGCAAAAACTAATGTGAGTTGAGACAACCAAGACTGTGCAGTAAACGCTGTGTCTACCTTTTCTCACAACCACATCAAAATGACAACTAAGTTACAAAACAACCATTATTGAGAATCACCTCAAGTCAAGCTGAACTGAAGCCTTTCAACTAAGGACGCGCAGAAGACACCTCCAGACTGGAAGGAACGTCAGAGACACAGAACGGGCTGGTCCCACACCCACGTGTGACCATTAAAGATCAGAACAGCTATTTCAGCTGTGGGGGGTCCCCCCAATCCCTAAAGGAGCAAGAGATACCAGCCCCACCCCAGCCCAGGGTCCCAGTGCCAGGGAGAGAAGTCCCCATACTTTTTGGTTGTGAAAAACAGCGAAGATAGTGACTGAGACAGTGCGGCTGCACTCACAGGCGCTCCTCTTAAAGGGACTGTGCGTGGACTTACCCACCAGTAGAGTCACTCGCTCTGAGCTCCAGCGCTGGGGCAGCAGCTGGAAAGGCAGCAGGGACAAATGGTGGGGAACTGAGTTGCCTGGCTTGGGAAGGGGGCTGGAGCAGAGTCTTTCTCCTGGACGAGGGAGCTGGAGGAGGCCACTGTTTCTTTGTTCAGCCCTCCCCCTGCCCGGCATGTGATGCGAACACAGGTTGCCGCCATTTCTGAATCTCCACTGTTTGGTCGCCCCACCCTGGCAATTTGAGATCTGGCCCCACCCAACTTTCGTGCACACTCAGGCTGCTTTCAGTGGCTTTTTCATGCAGACCACCTGCCCTGATATCAAGCTGCAGACTTTCCTAGGGACTCTCAAAGGTTCATGGAACCCAAACAAGCAGCATCTGGCTTGAGCATGTCCTGTACCTCTGGCTGAGCAGCCAAAAGCCAGAACTAGTGGCAGCCGGCCCTGGTTCGCAGCTTGGCCTCTCAAGGTGTTTCCAAGCTCAGCACAGGCGGCAGCCATCTGCAAATTTCTTTCTGGCTCCCGCTAGGTGGCCTCAGGTGGGACATGGGCTGTGGCTGAAGTAGACCTACAGCGGATCCCTTCCAAGGTGGTCTTGGGGCTGCCCACCCCCTCAGTGGCCAGCTTCAAAACGAGCTGGAGCATCACTTAGCCGTCTCCAAGTACGACACACCCAAGGGGCAGATAGGGCAGGCACTAGAGTCCTGCTGAGGCAGATCCTGCTCCGTAGGGTCAGCCCCTGCACAACAACTCTCCACTGTAATCAAGGCCAGTCCTCACAACCAGTGAGCCCACGGGTCAGTCCCTCACACTGATGTGCAATTATCAACCAAGGCTAAACTACAGGAGGAGGGCACACAAAACGCACACAAGGGACACACCTGGAGCGCATAGCTCAGGTGACCAGAAAGACTGCACCACTAAACCCCACAGCACACCTACTACATAACGCCACTCTACTAAGACCGGAAGACATAGCAGCCCTACCTAATACATAAAAACAAACACAGGGAGGCAGCCAAAATGAGGAGACAAAGAAACATGTCCCAAATGAAAGAACAGAACAAAGCTCCAGAAAAAGAACTAAGCAAAACGGAGATAAGCAATCTATCAGACGCAGAGTTCCAAACACTGGTTATAACAATGCTCAATGGGGCAGCCAGATGGCTCAGTTGGCTAGAGCACAAGCTCTTAACAACAAGGTTGCTGGTTCATTCCCACACGGGATGGTGGGCTGCGCGCTCTGCAACTAAAGATTGAAAACAGGGACTGGACGTGGAGCTGAGCTGTGCCCTCCACAACTAGACTGAAAGACAAAGACTTGACTTGGGGCTGATGGGCCCTGGAAAAACATACTGTTCCCCACAATTCCCCAATTTAAAAATAAATAAATAAATAAGAATGCTCAATGATCTCATAAAAATGGAGATGGAAACCATAAAAAAGAACCACTCAGAAATAAAGGACACGATAATGGAAACAAAGACTACTACAGAGAATCAACAGTAAATTAGATGAAGCAGAGGATCCAACCAGCGATGTAGAAGATAAAGTACCGTGTTTCCCTGAAAATAAGACCTAGCCAGACAATCAGCTCTAATGCATCTTTTGGAGCAAAAATTAATGTAAGACCCAATATTATATTATATTATATTACATAAGACCAGGTCTTATATTAATTTTTGCTCCAAAAAACACGTTAGAGTGATTGTCCAGCTAGGCTTATTTGGGGGGAAACAAGGTAACAGAAAACACCCAACCAGAATAGCAAAAAAAAAAAAAAAAAAGAATCCAAAAAATTGAGGAGAGTTTAAGGGCCCTCTGGGGCATTATCAAGTGTACCAACATTCGCATTATAGGGGTAACAGAAGGAGAAGCGAGAGAGCAAGGAATTGAAAACCTATTTGAAGAAATAATGACAGAAAACTTCCTTAACCTGGTGAAGGAAATGGACATACAAGCCCAGGAACCATAGAGAGTCCCAAACAAGATAAACCCAAAGAGACCAACACCAAGACACATCATAATAAAATGCCACAGGTTAAACACAAAGCGAGAATCTTAAAAGCAGCAAGAAAAAAGCAGTTACTTACCTACAAGAAAACCCCCATAAGTCTGTCAGCTGATTTCTCAACAGAAACTTTGCAGGCAAGAAGGGAGTGGCAGGAAATATTCCAAGTGATGAGAAGCAATGACATAAAACCAAGATTGCTCTACCCAGCAAGGCTGCCATTTAGAATTGTAGGACAGATAAGAAGCCTCCCAGACAAGAAAAAGCTGAAGGAGTTCATTACCACCAAACCAGTATTACAAGGACTCTTCGAGAGACTTCTTTAAGATGGGAGAGGGGTTAAGGATGGGTGAAAGGGGAAGGGATTAAAAAGAACAAATTGGGTGTTACACAGTAGTCATGGGGATGTAGGTTATAGCATAAGGAATATACTCAACAATACTGTAATAACTAGGTATGGTGCCACATAGGTACTAGATCTATCAGGGTGATTGATGGGAATGGGGTTGGAGTCAGGGTGAAAAAGGTGAAGGCATTAAGAAATATAAATTGATAGTTAATACAGTATGGGGAATATAATCAACAACGTTGTAAATATCATGTAAAGTGCCAGGTGGGCACTGGACTTATCGAGGGATCAAGTCATAGACTGTGTAGATGCCTGACCAATGTGCTGTACACCTGAAGAGCTGATGTAGAATAATACTCAAGGTGAATTATAACTAAATATAGAGGTATATATAGTCACGGGATGTGGAGTACAGCAAGATAGTCGATGGTATTGTAACAGCTATATAAAATGTCTGAGGAGTAGTAGCTTGGGGGGTGGGTTATCACTTTATGAGGGGTTTAAATGTCTAATGATTACATTGCTTTGTATACCTGAAACTAATTTTTAAAAAAGTACAAATTGGGAGTTACAAAATAGTCATGGAGATGTAAAGTAAAGCAAAGGGAATATAGTCAATAATATGGTAATGACTACGTATCGTGCTGGGCATGTACTAGACTAATCAGGAGGATCACATCTTAAATTATACAAATGTCTAACCACTATGCTGTACACCTTTAATTAATATAAAATAATACTGAATGTAACTGGAATTGAAAATTTTTAAAAGGAAAAAAGTGAAGAGGAATAAGAGGGCCAAATTTCCCAGTATAAAACAAGTCTTGGGGATATAATGTACAGCATAGGGAATATAGTCAGTAATACTGTGATAGTATATACAGTGTCAGATGGTTCCCGGGCTTATCATGGTGATCACTTCTTTAGGTATATAAATGTTGAATAACTATGTTGCACACCTGACACTATATTATTGTATGTTAGCTATATTTTAATTAAAATCTTAAAAAAAAAAAAAAAAAGTAATGTGAGCCAACTGTACTAAGTTCAAGGAATTACTAGTGGGGTTTCTAAATTTGATGGGCACTGGGCTGGGTAGAGTAATAAATGCTTCTGGATTCCTAAGAAAGTAAGACACAAAAGAGATTGGGGTTAAATAATAATCCTTTAGAAGTACAAAAGAAGCCACTCCCAATCAGAGGAAAACAACCCAAGTTACAGCTCCTGGAAAATCCCCAGCTCTAACCATAGAGACATATGAGAGATCCATTGGCTCTGACTAAGCAATATTCTGGGAAAGGAGGGCTTGGGGAACCTCTTTGGACTCTAGACTTTAATTTCTCTTTGTAAACTTGACAAAGGGAGATAATTCGTTTGATCAAATTTGATACATTATTATTTTTATGGATATTTGGTCCTGTCCCTAAATTAAAACCCAAAAGAAAATTTTAAACTTGTAAACTATCATATGTAAATAACTCTCAAATAAAGAAGCAACCTCTATTAAAAATCCTTACACTCTAAGTATTGACAAAAAGAGATAAATTTTGAGTTCTTTATTTTCCATAAGCTTTATCATCAGTTACCTGAAAATGCATTATTCTTAAATGGGGGATGAGTATCCTCAAGATTAATAAAAATGTCCATTGTGGCCAATGACTAACAATTAACTACCTCTGTTCTTTGTTTTATTTAGAATGCACTAATTTTTCAAACCCAACAGTCAAAACTCTACTGTTCATTTAAATTCCTTAATTGTTCCTTCTACCATTTACTGTTAATACCACAACCATAGTCCCAGTCATTTACACTAGAAACCCAATGCAATTTCATAAAATTCTTTGTGCCTTGTCTCCACATTCAACCAGATGCTAAATACTTCATTTCCATATTTTTTGAAACTGTTTCTGTGTCTCCATTTTCATTGTCACTATCCAGCCAGGCCCTCAATTACCTGTTTTCTGAAATGCTCCAACCATTTCCCTTTTTATCTAGGCTTGCATTCTTTACCTCCTTTAGTCTATCTTAAAACAGTACTTTAAGATTAATGACGACCCTGCTTTGCCCTTAAACCTACATATCTTCTTACAAAATTCAAACTCCTAAAGCCAAGATCTGGACCAATTAATTTTTCTAATCTTAGTACCCACAAATAATTTTCTGAATATATGTTCTAATCCAGTGGTTCTCTACCTTTAGTATGCGTCAGAATTATCTGGAAGGCTTATGAAAAACACAGATTGCTGGGCTCCAGCTCAAGTTTCAGATTCTGCAGGTCTGGGATGGAGCCAAGAATTTACATTACTAATGGTGCTCAGTGATGCTCCTATTGCTGGTCTGGGGAATCACACTTTTAAGAACCACAACTCTAGACAATTAACTACCTCCATTCATAAATATACCATACCATCTACCTTTTCACAAATTATCTGCTCTCCTTATAATGTCCTCTTACTCATACCACTTTCTTTTTCATGCCTCCATTTTAATACTTACCATTCTTTAAGACTCAATTCAAAAGTTATCTCATCCATTAAAACTTTCCCAAATTATCTATCTTTTTCAGGAGTACTGTACATGATGACTATTAGAAGTTCTCCCAAAGTGAACTTTCAGAGGACTTACTATACATTGTTTTATTATATAAATGTCTAACCACTATGCTGGACACCTAAAACTAATATAAAATATTGAATGTCAACTGTAATTGAAAAAAAGTTTTAAATATATATTGTTTAAGTGGCACTAATCACTAAATCTGTTTTAGGGTTTATTTATACTCATTCATTTATTCAAACCTTATTGAGTGCTTACTATGTACCAAGTACCCTGATGCCTTGTTTTACTTGAAGGAAAATCCATACAAATATATACTGGATGGTGTTAAGTATTTTAAGAACAATACAACACAGGCAAGGGGAAAAGGGAATGCTAGAGGTGAAGTACTACTTTATACTTCCTCTGGAGTGTTCAGAGAAGGCTTCCATCTCATTAAAAAAGGATGCTTGAGCAGGGAAGGTCCTAAAGCAAACCACACAGATATCCAAATGAAAAGTGTTTCTGGCAGACAAAACAACAGCCAAGTGCAAAAGCCAAGAGGCAGGAGCACTCTTATTCAAGTTGAACAAGGGGCAAAAATGCTAGCATAACTGAAGGTAAGTATAGAGGCAAAGCGTAATAGGAGACCAGTCAAAGAGCTAGACAGGGGCCAGATCATGAAGTCCTACAGTCCATTTTAAAGATTTGACTCTGAGATAGAAAGCATGGACGGTTTAGAAATGATCTCACTCTTGTCTTTAAAAGCATTGCTTTGGCTGTGTAGAGAATAAACAGAAAAACTGAAAGCAGGGAAATAAAATAATCCAGGGGAAGGATGACTGTGGTTTATACCAAGGTCGTAACAGTACAAACGTAGTCAGACACGTGTTTTCTCCTAATAGAGGATTCAGCTCCTGAGGGCAGGGATTGTGACCTTTTCCTCCTGTATCTCCTATAATCATTAGAATGAAACTTTTCACACAGTACACAATTTTTTTCTTTTGGGAATACCTTCTACAACACTTTTATTATACTTTATCCAGATCTATACCTAAAATAATCAAGGATAATTCACTTGATTGATACTAAGAAAAAGTAAATTACATACTAATACTATCAAACAGACACATGCAGCATTTTATAAGCACCTATTAAGTTATGAACACTTAATAGCTGTTCAAGTTAACTTCAAAATAAAAAAGAAAGGACAAAGAATCTCAGGAGTTAAAAGACAAAATGGCTTCAGTTCATATAGAAAGTTTTTAAGAAAGTATAAATAAATTATTTTTTTCATAAAGTCAAGAGTTAAGAGGCTGTATAGTAAGAGTTGAGTGCCAATAAGGGAAGCAAAAATTGTATATCCACTCTAAGTTTATAAACACAGGATAACACAGTAGGAAATCAAAATAATAAGAAAGCATGAGTGAGTTTTAAGATTCTCACAACTCAGTTCTATCTACCTATTTTTTTTACAACTTTCTCCCCTCTTGATTCATATGTACACTCTCCACAGCAGATTTGAATAATGCATGAAAAAAAAAATCCATCATTGTACTTCCCACATATAACCATTACTATTAACAGCTTGGTATATTTCCCGTTTCCAGCTGTATGACTTGGTCTTAGCTGTTTAACCTCTCTGAGTCTCAGACGCATCATTCATAAAATGAAGATAAAAACAGTACCTATTTCACAGGGTTGTTGTAAAGAATAAACGAGACTCTAGAATCTGACATAGTTTTTCTTAAAGCAACTTATGGGCCACACTTTCTCTATCCTAACTATTCAACATTGCTGTTATACCGTGGAAGTAGCCACAGAATATATAAAAATGAGTAGGCATATGCCAATAAAATTTTATTTGCAAAAACAGGAAGTGCTGCTTGTGTCACAATGACTTACAGCAAAAATCCATAATCTCTTGGTGTATTTGGATTGTTGTTGGGATGTGTTTGTTTAGCAAGTTTTGAGATTCTTAAGAGAATCTGATAAAAAACAGAAACCTTAGACCTGGTCACCAAGGATGCAAACGTAACTTTTTGCAAATACGTAATTTCAGAGTTCACAGACTTCAAGAAGTATAGAATGGCTCCTAAGGATTATCATCAAGAAATCCTGTTCCTAGTGAAGTAGCTCATTCTTTACAGCACTTTGCTCCTCTAAAATGCATGTGAGTGCAGTGGGAATGGACCAGCCTACATTCAAATTGTGTCATCCTGTTACAAACAAATTTTTCCATCTCATTTTTTTATATTTTCCTTTGTCATTATATACAGTCATTGAAAATAGCATTTTTAAGGCTGAATAACATTTTAGTTTATGAGGGTTGAGAAGTTCTAAACCATTTTAGATGTTCCGGTTTCTTTTCCATTTTCCATTAATTCCTTTTATTAAGTATAATCAATGCTATGACAAATAGCTTTATGTCCAAATTTATATTTCATCAGAAATTAATGCTATAAAAAAATTACTAAGTCAAAAGGTACAAATTATTTTTAACATTTCTAATATATTTTGAAGAATCACGGTTCAGAAAAGCTGTGATATTTATTCCCACCAGCCCAAAATGAGACATCCATTTCACCACCCTCATGAGCATGGAATATAAATTTTAGACTTTACTAATGAGTTCTATAAACTGAGAGATTATTGGCAAGTGTTTTCAAAGCATGGTAAAAGGACAGATAAAAGTCTAAATGCATATCCATTGTACTCTGGATTAGTAAGATTTCCAGATATTCAAGGTTAAATCTAAATACTATAGAGAGACTGAAAGTTTAAAATTTAATCATTTAAGATAACCATCTAAAACACATTCCATACACTTCTGCAAGAACACGCGATAAATAACATAAAATAACTTCTATTGGTTTATAATCATCATAACTCTTGCATTTTAAGCATAACTACTATAGTGAGCCACTGCTTCTGAGAGAAGTCTATCCCACTCAAAGGATTGAGACTTCTTATAAGGAACTTATGAGAGCTTAGGTTTCATTTTTCTCTCTCTCTTTTACATTCATGAACATCTTTAATTTGTTCTGCCTTGAGTCTTTTTAAATCACTTCTACTCAGTCAATAACTGCTCTAGTATGCTATAGTATACATTGAACAGATGTACACAGATGCTATAATAGATACCAAATGTATATTCCTAAATACAATATAATGTGTATTATATATTGGAATAGCTAAGTACACGGGTTCTTAACAGTCAGACTGGCCAGATTCCAATCCGACTATCACATACTAGCTTTGTTTACTTAGTCAAGCCATTTAATCTCTCTCATTTTAGTTTCCTGAACTGTAAATTGAGAACAATGGCACATATCCTGTAGGGTAGTGGATTAGATGAGCTACAACAGGTAAAGGACTTATCACAGTATCTGATACATGGAAAACACTCAAAATATGAGTTATACACATCTATAGAGCATTCCAATAAAATAAACAAATCTTCCAGATATAAAAACATAACACACACATACTGAATCATTGGCAACAGTGATTAGTGAGTATTCAAAACAGTTCAACTTTGGGGTAACCAAAACAGATACTGGTTAATTTTAGTAAACTCCAGTTATAGAAACATATATTAATAAACTATGTACATGATTTATTGGGGCATTATATATATACACACATATTTTCACAGTACACAGAGCAATGGTGTGTACCCATCTATTAATATCTTCTGATAGAACCACTTCCCTTCCTGCTCATTTCTCCTTTTACTTCTCTATACTGTACTGTTTTACCACGATTGGAGCCAGAAAATGAGTCTGTCCCTTTTTCTCAAAGTTAATTAACTAGGCAATTATAGTATATTGCGCAACACTGAATGACCATAGCTAATCATGTTTTCCATGCCTTCTCCTACATAGATTAAACTCTGCTGAACAAAAGTACAGACTAGTGTTCATTCTACATTTATAATGAGCACGCATATGGTTCTGTAGGTCAATTCAATCTACCTCTCTACGAAGCTACTATTTTAGACTTCCATTCACCAGCCCCAGGTACTCAACAGATAAACTTCCCTCCTACTCCGAAGCTCCTTTATAAAGCAATGTTTCCATTTGTACTTTGAATCTTATCCTTTCTTCCCTATTTGGAATTTCATTTTATATATTATCTCTTCTTTCTTTTGTAGATTTACCTCTTCCTTTCAAATGAATCAGTCTCATCAGATTTTAAACATGCCAAATTCTCACCAAATTTTTTTTCAATTCCTCACCTTCAATCCACAAACTCTCCAGCTCCCACCCATATCTTTCCCTCTCCTTTGTAAGTTATATATACATACTTACTGTCTCTATTTCTTTGTTTCCCACTCCTCAAACTACTCCAGTATGACTCCTGCTCCCATCACATCAAAACGGTTCTGCTTACAGTCACCAACGACCTCCACGTAATTCAATGGGTCCATTTCAATGGCTTTGCTTGTGACGCCAGCTACCATTTACTCCATTCCGAAACACTCTCTTCCCATATATTCTGTGACACCACAGATGCTTGGTTTACTCCAACCTCTTTAACTAATCCTTCTCAGACTTCATTTGAAGACTCAACACTTCCTACAATCATTTAACCCAGTGGAATTCCTGAAGCTGCTCCTTTTCCCACTATTGTCTACGTGAGCTCATTCATACAGGTGACTTCAAATACCACCCACATAACTTCGATGACCAGACCTCCCTTCTAAGCTCTAGATTCTGTAAATCCGGCTATCTTTAAGATCTCTCCTCGGATGAGGAATGTCACCTTAAATTCAACGTGTTCAAACTAAACCAAAGAATCTTAGCATAGTTCAACTTGCCCAAGAATCCAAAAATTGGCAAGCCTCTTATTAGCCCCCATTTTATTGTACAGTAATCCCCCCCCTCATCCAGGGTTTCACTTTCTGCGGTTTCAGTTTACCCACAGTTAACTGTGGTCTGAAACTATCAGATGGAAAATTCCAGAATAAACTATTCATAAGTTTTAAGTTGCACGCCATTCTGAATAGCATGATGAAATCTTGCACAGTCCCGCACCTTCCCGCCTAGGATGTGGATCATCCATTTGTCCAGTGTATTCACCTCACTTCATCTCATCACATAGGCACTGAATCATCTCACAGCATCACAAGAAGGGTGAGTACAGTACACTAAGAATATTTTGAGAGAGCACATAACTTTTATTACAAAATATTGTAATAACTGTTCTATTTCATTATTAGTTATTGTTGTTAATCTCTTACAATACCTAACTTATAAATTAAACTTTACTGTAGGTATGTATATATAGGAAAAAACACAGTACCATATTTTGCCATGTAGAATGCGCTCCCAGGTATAATGCGCACCCATGTTTCTGGCCCAAATTTCAGGGAAAAAAATCTTTTATAATTTTTTAATTCAAATTTTTATTTGTTTACATTTAGGTACTTGTTTTTTGTATTATAAAGGAATTTTAGCATTTACTTTTTAACATATTATGGTATAAGAAATTTTATGTAACAAACAATTACAAAACACAAGAACAGATACAAGGTACAAGAAATTTTATGTACCGGTGATAATTTATATTTACGCATCACAGAAGGCCAAGAACTCTTCGTTGTTGCAAGTTCGTCATAAGTTCAACAAAACCGATTATCATTTTCCAGGATATTATTTTGCATATGGATATCGTTATTGATTTCTAGAGTTATACTTTTAACTCATAAGCAGAAATAAAAGAATTAAAAACATTTATATATAGAATTAGTACTACCCATGTATAATGCACATATTATTTTTCCCCTCACAAATTTGGGCAAAAAAGTGCACATTATACATGCAGAATACGGTATATGTAGGGCTTGGTACTCTCCAGTTTCAGGCATCCACTGGGGGTCTTGGAATGTATCCCCGGCAGATAAGGGGGGACTATTATATTATACACCTTTTCTTTATAGAACTTATCAAAGTTGTAACACAAGAACAAGGCCAATGCCTCTTTGCTTACAACTCTATGCCCAAGCCTCAAATCTAACATCAACGACTCATTTTTCTACTGCTTAGATGGACAGTCTTTCAGCCATTTTCATATTCACTGCGGCTCTGGAGAGTTGAGTATTGAGTGTTTGCTACACAGTGTCAATGTACTGGATTTTAGGATCTTATGTAACACATTATACAAATCGACCTCCTCTCATATTTAGTTTGCTACCAGGGTCCCACCATGGTTCTAACCAGGTGATGCTGATTGGGTCTCATCTTAGAGAGCAGATCCATACTGAATAGAGAGTACTGCTGAAACGATGAACTAACCTGCCAGAGAAAAAGGGAGCCAAGGAATCAATGTGATATATATTACATGAAAGCTGAAGGTTATCTTGTATTACCAGAAATTATAAAATTTAAAAGTACTCTCTAATTTAGAGTAGATACTACTGTAACTGATTTACAACATAATTAGAATACTTAGTTAAATAAATTACCTTAGATTTTAAGTGGCCTAATATCCTTACCATTACATATTAATATACCTTTAAAATGGCATATCAATTGACCATATTTTATTGATTTATTTTTTCAAATACCTCACCAGACATATACTTTTCAAAGCTTTCTTAAATTTAACCTAAAGTGATCTGTTTTGCTTTTGTTTGTAATTGCTAAGGTAAAGTTTAGCATATTTTGGCAGAAAAGTCAAAAAGATTTAGTGCCAGCAGTAACAGCACAACTGGTGCCTTACTTCTGTTTGGCAGAATTGCAAAATGATAGTATCATTAAAGAACTTAAAAGCAGTGAACTTAATTTAAATATATTTTCCCCTACCATTTTCTCTACAAAATGAAAACTGAGTTAGATTTTTTTTCCCCAGCCAATGTGATGGAGTGGTAATTCAGAAGCAATAATGGACATGTATCTAAGGCAAGATTGTGCATAAAGAAGTTACTTAAGTTTAGGATCTCATTGGTTAACCTAAAATAACCCTCATAAGTACACACAACCAAACACCGTTTCACATATTTTTGAGAGACAAAGTAGTTAAAATTTCATCATACTCAAAATAATCTTGGATTTATTCACAGAAAATAAGCAATCTGTGAGGGACAGAAAAAAATAAAATGTACTTTTTTATTGTACTTTATTTTTTCTTTGATTATAAAGGCAGTAGGTTTAATCAAGAAAATACAAAAAATAAATAAGTATAGAAAATAAAATTCAGCTATAAATATATCACTAAGAAGTTATCAACTTTTAACAGTTTGGTATTTTTTTTTGTCTTTTTTATTTACAAAAGTGAAATTACGTGTCTCCTATGACTTTTCAGTAGTTATTACATCATGAACAATTTCCCATATGAATATTCTTTTAAAACATTGTTAAGAGGAGAACATAGTATATTCCATTATACATAACAACTCCCTTAACTTTCATCATTAAGGTTACTTTCAATGATTTCCTATTACAAATAACAAACTGTTCATCATTATGAACAATTAGTACAATTTGGTTCTAAAATTCAACCTAAAAAAGCATTGAACAACAAAAGCATTTAGATCCCCAAATACAGCCACCAAGATCTAGGATACATTTTATTTTTCCTAGTTATAGTAAATAAGCTAATGTCTTTCCATGGAATTCACCTTTTATGAACACTGGAATTAAATCCACTATGTCAAATTTTGAAAACAGTTTTTAAAAAAACTAAAATTTTAATTTACAATTTGTAATAAAAACAATTTTGCTAAAAGTAACACATAGTAAACTTGTGATGAAATTATTTCTAGGTCTGAATATTCACTAAAGTAGATCAGGAAGTAGGATACTCTTTTTCAAAAGTAAATAAATCACTGTGAATTAGTTTCAATACTTTTCGTTGTCTCTGAGATGTACTGTTCTTTATTGAGCTAAAAAACGAATTTGAGACTTCTAGCTAAACGCAGCAGATTGAACACACATTTACTTCTGCTCTCACTCAAAAATTCCACAGTAACAGTAAAAATATATTTGTTTTAAAAGACATAAACCCAAAAAGAGGAAAACAATGAAAAAGAAGAGATGACAACATTTGAGTAGCTATTATTTGGGAAGGAAGGAGGGAGTTCAAAAACAAGCTGATTTGTGCTGAAGAACCCACAAAAAAATCTCAGGAATCTGAAACACCACAGATCTCTAAAAGTGGAGGTGAAAGTAAAGTCAAAACCAGAAAAGTCAGATGAACATTTCTCTCTGATCCCTTTCCCTATTAGGTCAGCGGAAACTCCTAATTCTTTGGCGAGGCTGAACCATAATGGGGCAGGGAAGGAAGGGGCTGGAGAGAAGAAAAGGGGATATAGAGAACACAGGGTAAAATCAAAGTGTACATACTGAACAGTAAGATGGTAAGGTAGTCCCCACCTACTCTGTCAACTAGGCTAACTGATAATATCTACAACTAGAAAAAAATTTATAACCATAAAGGTAAATACCATAGGAGCTAAAAGAGTTGCAAGTGATTGCCTCTGGGGAATATGTAGGGAAGGAAAGGCACAGAGTATGAATTGATTTTTTCTTACAAGCTTTGGGGAAAAAACAAACAAACTGGTTGCTCCTACAATATCCATTCCTGTTTTCTTCCTTCCTAACAGAATCATGGACATATGTTTATCAGGAGAAAAAAAATACAAAAAAAAAAAAAAAAATCCTAATATTCTGTTCACATGGGGATAGCTAACAAGTTGACAGTGGTACTTATTAAGATCTAGTGCAGGATGTTTTGGGCTTACCCCAGAAATAATCTGATCTGCTACATGGAACTCAGATGTGATGGCTGGAACTCCAGCAACTATCTTGGAACATGAGGCAAACGCGATAAGAAGACAAGGTTGATTGGTAAGAAAGAGCAAATGACAGTGCAATGATGACAAAGTCACCATAACATCCCTACACTATCTTTTCACATAAGTAATAAACGTATGCTATTGTTTAAGCTGTTTAACTCAGATTGCTATTGCAAAATGCAATTCCTGATATGTAAGTCTCACATGATTTTTTTTAAACTAAGTATGCATAAAACAATTATAAAAAGCAAATTTTAAAATAATTCCAATTAATAGCAATAATGGTTAAAAATGTTTTATTATACTCTAAGAAACTGCTCAAAGAACTATAAATATTATGCAAATTCTATACCAAGACTAAGTGATCAGGATCGTATTTTTCTAAAACAAACTTTAATTTCTCTAAGTTAAGAGACATTAGCATGTATGTTATAAAATGGTGAGGCAAACCCTTTTTTCTGTTAGATTTCTCTTAGCAGCCATTAAAGTGCCTGGTACACAGTATTGTTTGAATTTATTTGGGGATCATTAAATACTTTTTTTTACCACATATATCAGCCTAACAGATACAAAGTATCCACTAAGAATTCCAAAGTAAGGGTAGAGCAGGGTTTCTCAACTTTGGCACTATCAATATTTTGGATCAGATAATTCTTTTATGTTGAGTTTGACCTGCACATTATAGGATGTTCAACAGCATCCCTGGCCTCTTACCCACTAGATGCCAGTAGCATCCCCTACCCCCAATTAGGACAACCAAAAATATATCCAGAGATTGCCAAACGTCCCCTGCTGGAAACAAAATCTCTGAGAAAATGTAATTGTTTTTGCAAACCATTTAGTGCTTTATCTGGAATGTTTGGCTTTTCCAGTTAAATGACAGAATTTTAGAATTACAACATTTCTAAATTTTCTCTACAGTTTATTGTGGGATACAAACTACAAGTGATTTACAGATTAGATTATCTCTAACTTCCCTCTTAAACCTTCAGAGGATTTCACACGGGGACTATTAGAGTGTCTATTTATTTAAGTCTATCTAGGTGCTACCAGGTATAGTACTGAGCACTTCACATTCATTCTCTTATTTTATACTCATCACATCCTCATGAGATGATTATTAACCCCATAGTAGCAAGAAACAATTTTAAAGTCTATTTTAATCAACAAATCAAAGTGTTGCCAGAAATAGTTTTCACTATATTCATTCTGGCACTGAACTAAAAAGAAAAGTACCTTAACTTGCTTAGCTTACAATCAATTTATGATCAAAACATTTCAACATTATCTAGCAACAAAATAAGTTGAATTATTACAACTTTCAGGAATTGGGGAAATGTTCACCGCACTTAACAAGTCAGAGAAATAGTAATTATCAGACTGTTTCTGGAAAATATTTTTATACTGTGGCATAATGAAAGAGTACTTTTAAATTGTTTCATCCATGATTCCCTGAGTACTTCCAGTTATTTTTTCCCCTTTGCATAACTTGCCAAAAACAATACTTTATAGTTATTTGAGAATTAATTTATAATTTCAATCTGCCTGTCAGTAGAAACTGAAGGCTAGGTTCAAATCCCAGTTTATCCACCTACCAGAATTTAAGACAAAATAACTTGTTCAGGGCTTAATTTCAACTGTGCAACCTGCATAACATGACCTATCTGAAGGCCTTAAGAGTTAGTAGGCCCTCAATAAAAGTTAATTTACCCTTCCTTTTATCCTCAAAGTAAATTAAATATCAATTAAGAGCCAATTCTACTTAAGCATTTGTTGAGAGTCTACTAACGAAAGCCAAGGGAGGATGTGATAGGGGCAGTTTCTCCAAAATTATACCATGTAACTATTTGGAAATCAACACTTTCATCCTTCCAAATCCATCATCACAAAAATCAGCTGAAGCCTAAGGGACTATTCCCGTAGTTTGAGATTTTATAATTACTGGTATTGTTTCTCAAATAGAGAAGTATATCATCAAATGCACTGAGTGCATAAATGATTTATCATTTATATTATCTGCTGTCTTGTTTTACTTTTCCTTGTGGTAAAAGTTATAAGAACCTCTCTCAAAAAGAAGTGTTCCTTCCTCTCTCCCTTCAGCCACACAACTAACTGCCAAGACATTTTTATTCATATTTCTCTCTAAAATATAGAAGACAAATTGCAGCCTTTTCAGTGCCACAAAGCTGTGTGTATAAGTCATATATTTAGTTAACTGTCACCCACCCAAGTGAATATTATCTATTTCATGGATTACTTAAGTCATTTACTAATGAATGCAAGTTACTTAACATTACCCTTAGTAAACATTAGGAAATTAAATGTTTTAAAAAAAAAATCTTTAGGAATTAGATTATTAATCCACCTCTTCCCTTACTTATTAATAAAACAGAACTACTATACTACTAGAATTTTATTAATCAATGGATAAAATTCAACTTAATACAAATCTTTTATTAAAGTTTTAATACAAAAAAGGACTTCACAAAGCTCACCTGCAGGGTGGAACCAAGACAGGAACCCTAAGAACAGATCTACTTCTAATCCAGAGTATTATAATATATATAAAGAGGTTTCAGGTAAAAATTGGTAACATGAAAGTATGTCAGTATAACTTAACTCATCATTTAGCAATGTAAAATAAAAATTCGTTAAGTTCTTCCTGTTTAGTTTTACTTCCTTGTATAATTGGGAGGTAGTGGAGTTTTTTAAAGCCAACTTCGTTTGTTCTTAAACTAATTAGCTGTCACTGTTCAATTCACAGGCTAAATGTATTCACTTGTTCTTAAAACTTATTTCAAAAATAAAATAAGAGTAGTCACAGTTCTCCAAAATGTTCTGGCCCTCAAATAAAATTTCAAATTCTGCATTAAGGGTTATCTGATCAAGTAAATTAAAGCTAAAGGTAAAACCAGGTTTCTCATTAATGATATCAAAAGCAAAACAGAAAAAAATACTTTCTGTCTGTGTATATGTTAAAATGTTTAAAATTCCTGCAGATACAAAGTTTACAGATAACATGGTTTCTAGATGTAAAACATATAGCAGACAAGTATTGTAAAAGACACTGAACCTCTAAACCCAGTGAATGCCATACCAAAAAAATAAGCAAGAATACATTTTCAAGAAAGTCACTAAATAGAGAGCAATGTCAAAGAAAAATGACAACATCCTCACACCCTTTACACGAAGATAATTTCCACCTTCAAGCCAACTTATCGATGGGGAGGGGGACGAATCAAACTCAAAAGACAATTTAAAGTATTAAAAACTTACCTGAACATATCAACTCCATCCTTTTTCTTTCAATGCTTAGAAACGCATAAAATCAAATTTCAACAAATATGATGCCCACTTCTTTTTAACTTTATTTCCTACTTGTTACCAGAATGAAATTAATAACTAACTTTAATTAATACGTAAAGGATCCAAACCCTTTACATATTTACTCATTTAATCACTATCCCTATTTGACAGAAAAAGAAACTCAAGCACAGTGAGGTTTAAGTAACTTGTCCAAGGTAACACAACTAGGAAGTTAAGGAACCATAATATGAACTCTATACATCCAAGATAATAAATAAACAAACAAACAAAAAGGAATGGGGTGAAAAAGGAGTAAAACTTTTTTTCCAAAACAGCTTGCAAAACAAGACTACTGTGAATGAGCACAAAATGTTTAAACTACAAATATACGTAGATGTGATGAAGATTACACTTTTACCCCTAGATGAGTTACTTTGGTGCTGCAATATTTGATTATAATCAAACATTTTAAACTACATCAAATCGTAGTGGCAGTGTCGACCAAGTAAATAACTTACTGTCACTTTGTTCGGACACTATCTTATATGCTAAATAAATACCCTGTAATTTAAAGAATGAGGGGGGTGCTGATGTAACTGGAGCAATAGCTTAAGGGAAATTATTTTCTCTATTAGCAGTAAATTAGAAAAGAGTGCGTGTGTCGGGGGAAGGGGCTACGGAAAAAAAAAAAAAGATGACAATTACACTGTCTTAACCCCACCTTCCAAAAAAGTAACTAAATCATCGTGGGTCAGCGCCTAAACCAACAGAATTGGCCCAGCGGGATTTTGTGAGGGGATGACAGGAGACCCTAGCAGAGGGGGAGGGGTGGCGATGACAGGAGAGGGAGCCAGCGAAAGATGGCATGTTTCCTACTATCTCCGAAAAAGGGGAGAATACGGGGGGCAAGGGGCGGGCAAAAGAAGGCAGGAAATGTTGCCAGAGATTCCAAATGAGGTGAGAAGGAACAGGGTACGAAACACAAGAAGGCGGGACCCTCGGGCAGAAGGGTTTGTTTAGGGAAGAGGAGGCATGTCAGTACCACAGAGCTTTCCAGCCAGCTGACCCTCCTTTCCAGCCCCTCCACCTCCGACAAACTCTCACTTTCTCAGCAACCCTAAACCCCGCGGGTCATCCCCGTCCCGCTCCCCGCCCCCCACCCCAAGCTGGATAGGTGGAGGAGGGAGCTTCACCCTCACTCTCCTTGTTGGGTTGGTGGAGCAAACACCGGACACAGCCCTGATTCGAGGACGAGAAGGCCAGGACACGCAGGAAGGCCCAGAACCCGGGTGACAAGTCCGAGCGGCCGACGGGCGCCTCACCTGACAGAAGCGTCGGCAGTAATCCCTACTGCTGATCCCGACGACGCCGCCACTGCAGCTGCGGCCGCCAGTGCCGCCTTGGCCGTCGCCCGCAACTCTAAACCCCGCAGGGCCTGGCGGTGACTCCACAATGGCCACGAGCTCTTCTCCGAGGCGTTCGGCCTCTTGGTCGCTCTCTTCCTCCGCCATGAGGCTCTCACCGCCCAGCGCGTACCAGCCCCTGCGCCGCCGCCGCTGTAGCTGCCTCGGCTAACCTCCTCCTCCTCTAGTTCCCTCCCCCTTCCCCCCCCTCCCAGGCCGACAGGGGCCTCTCGTCTGGCTCTACTTCCGGCTCCGCCCACCCACGCCCCCAATTTTTATTGGATAAATCTAGCCGCCAATCATGCACATACCCGCATTTTCACTACCATTGGCCAACTGAGACGTCTGTTTGATAGACCCGCTGTCCATTGGTTAATTCTGCTCGGCGGTTGCTGGGGACCGCCTACGAGCTTTGCCATAGGCAGCGCAGGAGGACGGGGCGCGGCGGGGGACACGGCGGCCGCCGCGGGGCTCGACCGGGCTACGGCTGCGACGGCGGGGGCGGCGGTGGCGACGAGTCCTCCTTCCTCACCCCCTTGCTCCTCCTTTTCTTCCTCCTCCTTTCCTTTCCGGCCCGGTCTCGTCCACTTCCCCTAGCGGCGGCCAGGATCCTACGGTACCGAGAAACTAGGGAGGCCGAGGGTGGGCCCAGCCGTTGGTGCGGGCTTTGGGCCCGGGGCCTTCCGTCCCGAAGCGGGAGCCGGGGGCGGAGCCGGGGCGCCGTTGTCGGCGGGAGGAAGAGGGAGGAGACGGGAAGCCTGACAGCGGCCGCCTTCGTCAGGCGCCTACTGCCTCCTCCCCTGAGACTGCCGCCAACTCGGCTGTCGAGTTGCCGGGCCCACTGCCGGCAGCTGGGACTCGGCCCTGCCCAGCTAGCGGGGCAGGGGCGGTGGGGCGCCGACGTGCTAGTGTCGGCGCGGGAGGAGGGAGTCTAGACTGCGAGAACGTCCGGCGCCCCGCCTTTCCCTCCCCCTCCGGAACCCTGGGCCGGGGCGCGCGAGGTGGTGCAAAGCGGGGCGGACTTCTGAGAAGGGGCTGGATTGAGGAGTATTGGGGTAAACGTCGGTATCGGATAGGTGGTCTGGAGTTTCCTAAAGGCAGCGGTCTTAAAGACACCTGCATGGTGGCTGTTGACGTTCTTGTTCATCTCTTCATCCACCCTTTTTCCCTCGTCGTCCCCCATTTTTTCTTTCCGTTTGTTTTTCGTGTTTTACAGTAAAGGCATGACTTCCCGGCACCACAGGGAAAACAGGGTGCAAGCCCAGAAACTATTTCCCCACCACCACTTGTTGAAAAACTGATTTGAAAGAAAGCGTCTCCGATTTGAACAAACGGAAAGTGCCAGGATTTCATGCGTCTCAGGTTTTGCGCTGGGAACCCCTTACTATTAAGTATCAAGACGAAAAGAACTGGAAACTAATCGGGTAAACATTTAAACTTGAAAACTTCTGATGAGTTTTATTTTGATCTAGTAAGTGATTTGCTGCTGCTTTGTTGACTAGTTCCTGCTCTTAACTTTTTAACTTCCGCGTTTAAAATATCTTTACCTTCTATTGAAAACACTTTTGTTCTTCGGTACTGTAAACTCGAGCATCCTCTACTGGGTAGATATTTGTCTCTGGAGTAACACAAGCAGACTTTTTGAAGTTACAAGATACTGGAATGTATAGGCCTTTGGCATTGTTACAAGTGATTGAGCATTTTTTTATGCTTCAGAGAATAACGAACATTTTTTTTTTTTAAGTTTGAAATCCATATATTTAAAGACAAGTCTTTTCACATAGAAAGATTTAGGCATTACTGGGCACAAATATATGTTTTGCATAACTACTTCAGAGCCATTTATTATAATTGGGACTGATTTGCCATAGGAGTATAAAATACAAACCATTAAAGTGCAAATGTGTAATGGTGAATCACTCCTTATTAAGCAGAAATCATATCTGTCTTATCTGCCATTGAAAACCAATAGCCAAACATGATATTTGGCACATGACAGCCATGCATTAAACAGATTTTTAATGGGGAAAAAAACAGAGTTAAACCTATTAAAACCTAAACGTTATTAATACTTTACAGAATTTCTGTGAAATACTAAGTCCTCTGAGTTTATGTCCATAGATGTCTTAACACATTGGTAATTTGTAGTTCTTTTGAGAGAGATTACATGTTACCCAGCTATGAATTCTCTAGTATGGATTAACGCCATTGTTTCTGATTACACCTATAAAGCACAGTTCTTCAGAGCACACTTAGGAATTTGTCTCTAACATATTTATACAAAACAGAATTCTATCTTGAATTCCATCAAATTAATTTTAATTTCTTATATCTAGGTTAATGTAAGAGCTTAGCCCAAATACATGGCCCCAGGGAACAAATGGTCACCATAAGCAACATTTGTTCAGTATCTCAGTGCCCATAACATCATGATTTTGGCAATGGTCATAAAAGTTTGTTACTGGGATAAAATTAGAATTATTAAGCAGATTCTAAGTTAAATATTTGGAAAAATAGCAAAGATAATCATTTACTTATTCCATCATCAGATTGTGATTGAGCATCTATCAATCTAGGCACTATGTTAAGTTCTTAGTTCTGACTTACTAGTTAATATGTGAAATAACTATTTAACAAATGTAAGTATTAGTCTTTAATGGAAAAAAGGAAAAAAGTGTTAGAAAAAGCACTTTGCATATTTTTATCATCACCTTTTGGAAAACCTAGTAGAGGTAAATATGCATTAAAAAGTGACTTACTTTGAACTCTATATTGGTTTTAACATTTAAAGTCATTGATATTAATTGCATTTGGTCTGTCTTAGTTTTTACCTTTCTTTTCTTTTTTTCTCGGCAATTTTGGAACTTATATTAATCTTCATATAGAATTATGCCAGTATAGTTACCCACCTGTTTGAACAAACTTTTTTACAATTCCCTACTATTGTGTTCCTAAAAGCAGTTGCCCCAGAGCTGTGAAGGAAAAGATGCCCTTTTAAATTTAAATACACATCTAAATTGGATGAAATTAATATAATCAATACCCTAAATATTGACCTGTGATTAGGTTTTCCTAAAAGATAGTGACATCTGAGATAGTTACAGTTCTTTTTTCATAGTTTTATTTGAATTTCATCAAAGTCAAGGAATGGACCTAACTGTTACTAGTAACTTGCTCTGGTTGTGCCTTCCCTTACCTACTTCAGGTAAGTTAAGACTTAATGGACACATGGTCTATTAATTTGAATTAAGTTTTCGGTAATTGTTAATCTTAAAAGTGTTTATACTTTCCTTTTATTGTTAATTGCTTCCCTAATGAACTGTTGTTCTACACTTACCTTTGTTTCCCTTGTCTTAAAAGAACCTTATTCAGTCAGAATGGAAAGATTTGTAGTGACAGCACCACCAGCTCGAAACCGTTCTAAGACTGCTTTGTATGTGACCCCCCTGGATCGAGTCACTGAGTTTGGAGGTGAGCTACACGAAGATGGAGGAAAACTCTTCTGCACTTCTTGCAATGTGGTTCTGAATCATGTTCGCAAGTCTGCCATTAGTGACCATCTCAAGTCAAAGACTCATACCAAGAGGAAGGCAGAATTCGAAGAGCAGAATGTGAGAAAGAAGCAGAGGCCCCTAACTGCATCCCTTCAGTGCAACAGTACTGCGCAAACAGAGAAAGTCAGTGTTATCCAGGACTTTGTGAAAATGTGCCTGGAAGCCAACATCCCACTTGAGAAGGCTGATCACCCAGCAGTCCGTGCTTTCCTGTCTCGCCATGTGAAGAATGGAGGCTCCATACCTAAGTCAGACCAGCTGAGGAGAGCATATCTGCCTGATGGATATGAGAATGAGAATCAACTCCTCAACTCACAAGATTGTTGACAAGGAGGTTACTATCATTGTGATCAAGATAATAATGTGGAGTATTAAAGTTATGTGTTGATTGTGTGGTTCATTTTTATATTTATTTCATTTAAAATCATGTGATGCAGAATAGTTTTGCAATGTGTATATAGTTGCAGGCAAAAAAAATGTAAAACTTACTGTTAATTTTAGTCACCAATGGTGTAAAGCAAAACTTAGGGTTTAGAGTGTGCTAGGATACCTTAAATCTGATGGTTATCTTTAAAATTTATGGTTTTTCTCCTGAAATGTTTGTGCATGGAAGAACTGCCCTGCTTTTTTACCCTATTGCCATGTATGATTATTCCTTGTGAGATTACTTAATTACTTGGATTGAAGACTAGCCTAGGAAATTGAAGCTGCTGCCAGGCAATACCACTCACAGTAACTTAAAGGAATTATTTCTGATTAGAGGATTCTCTTCAAAAAGGAAGGGATTGTGAGAAACTGTTCTTGTATCTTCAGATCTCTAGCAGAAAGTGACTGTGTTTATTTCAAACCGCTTTACTTGTATATGATATAGTTACCTTAACTATCCTTCAGTTCCTCACTGTCTTTTTTCCCCTTTTTAAAGGCTTATTGTTGTATTTAGTAGCAGCTTCCAGTGACCAAAAGACTAAAATCTCTTTTAATGTCAGTGCCAAACGCCAAAGGGAATTTTGCAGTGACATGATTTTAGTCTCTTACTATAAACAAATTTTTGAACCATAGCTTTCATTTCAAGCATCATCTTGAATTTGTAAGTTGTTGGGGTTTTTTTGTTGTTGTTTCTTAAGGTCTTAATGTTAAAAGATTTCAGGATTGGCATTTTAATTTAAACAGGTAGACATTTTATGATTGAGTTTTCTGTTTTTACAGAATATAAGTAATTTTTGGCCGATAGATAAGGAAATTACTTTCTATACATTAATTTTTCCATATGATTTTATAAGAGTTTATTTAGAATAGACTAGAAGTTTACTTTCACTTTTATGTGCTTTGTCTCTGGTGGTACAAGGTTTTTAAATGGATGGTAAACAATTGTCTAAAAAATACTGGCAAGATTTTTGTTGTAGAGATCTGGCAGTATCCTGCATAACTGTTTGGATGAGGAAATAATCACTTCTGTTAAGGGTCAACCATGTTCAGGAAATGATCTCTATCTGAACCTCACTATCCTTTAAGGTTACCAAAGTAGCTTAAACCAGTTATGTCCTCTTGTTGGAAACCCATGTTATATTTTTTAAAAACTAAACAGCTGAAAACTTGGGAGTAGAGCTTTAAAAAAAAAAAAAAAATCTCAAATTCTTTGAAAATATTCAAGTTAAAATACTTATAAAATATATTTCTATTACAAAGTACTGACAGATGATGCCCTGTGTGACAGCAGGAGTTATCTTTGAGGTCATTTTACCACAAATCTTCATTTAAAAAAAAACAGCCAAAGTGAATATGAACAAGGTTAGATTTTATATTTTTCAGAAACAGCTTTCCATGTCTAAGTTTCTTTCATAGACTTAAGCTCCTAGTTCAGATTGTCAAAGTGCCCATCTGATTTTAGATTTTATGTGGATATTTTGTTTGTGTTTTAAAATAAGCCTGTGACACCACCACCCCACTTCCCCCCAAAAAAAATCAGTTGTCAGAATTTGAACTACCAGTTTTTCTCATGTTCAGTTATGTTAAGTAGCACAATAAATGCCTAGAGTAGTGTTCTCATTGAAGCACATGAGACCAGCAGCCAAACAACCAAAATGTACTTTGCTTTTCCTTCCTCTAAAGAATTTGCAGGTAACCATGTTTAATTTCAGTTATCTATGTAGAAGGTCTAAGAAGCTGGGAAAATAAGTGAGTCTTATAACACTATTTTCGGAATGCAAAAATAAGGTTAGATAACACAACCATTCTAATTTTTCAAAATTCCTTGTGATTCAGACCACTCCCTGTTGTTCGGATATTTTGCGCCTGACAGCAAACGCGTAGTGGCAGAACAGCTTTGAGTAGTAAAAAGCAGTAAACTGGATAATGTTCCACTGGAAAAACACCAATAATTCACATTTGCGTTTCTAGTAGTTATTACTGATTTAATGATTATTTATGTCCCATGTAAATGTATTTCTCCAGGCTCCTAACTATTCCCACATACAATATATCTAGGGGCACAATCCATCCTCCTGTTAGGATTATATCATGTCCTTAGAAACGTTTTCCATCCTGTTGTGGAGGTTTAATGTTTCTTTACTGATTATAAAACTTTTTGTTCCCTGAAACTGGTTAACTTTGTCTCATAGTTAAATAGATAAAGCAGAATAATTGTTTCAGACTGCTCAACCGTACAAATCCGTGAAACTAGTTGGCATATGTTAGATAACAAATGAGAAATGTCTGAGAGGCATATACTGCTGTCGAGGTGTAGTGGACGTGTGTACAAAGCTTTCAATCTTAACTATATAGTGTTAGTGTGATGCTATACTATTGGGAAAATAGCATTTTTTTCTATTTTATAAGTTGTATGCATAAACAAGATTTGTAATGTTTCATTTATAAACTGCCTTCTTCAACAATCCTTCCCTGTTAATAGTGTTTTTTCAAAGTATGGTAGTATGTTTTCCAGAATTTCACTATATGCTTACAGTAAATAGTTTCTAGCTTGTTGAAATGTTAAATTTCTCGTTAGTTTCTTTTGATTCTATGGGGCATATAGCAAGCCTGAAGGGCATTATAATCATTACAGGGTGAAAATTTAGAAAGATTGTGTATGAGAGCCTAAAAAATTTTATTCATTGTCATCTTTGGGTAAGACTTTCCTTTTTCAAACAAATGCTACTTCCAGTTAATGCATTTGGCCCTACTGAATTTTCAGGGACCATAAAACTTTAAAGGAAAAGTTCTGCATCTTAGAATTGTAACCAATTAAGTAGTATAAGTTTGGGATTGTTCTGAAGTAGTCATTGCTTAAAAATTATTGTAAGTTAACAGTTGGCAAGATCTCTAAGCAGAAAATTCCATGTTAAAAACTTGCCTGAAAGAATTTGTGTATGAATGTTAATGGAAAATACATTTAAACAAAATAAAATTTAAGGTGACCCAAAACAAAAGCCACAAACAATTCATCATTTGGTGCTTAGTCTTTGTAAGGGCTCTCCGTGGTTTGACTTGCCCCAACTGCCTTTAAATGAGTACAGATCACCTTCATTAAATAGATTTGTTCTTTGATTTCACTGAAAATCTTAGTCTAAAATAAATTGTTTTAGCTTCTGGTCAACACCGATGAAAATGTGAATAGTGAGGTGGCTATCCTAAACCTTGGTTTATCTTAATCCATACTATCATACAGCCTTCTGAGGTAAATGCAATTCTTAACTAGTGGTATTCCACTTGTATCCCGAATAGTGTATTCATTAAAATTTTTACTATGTTCATTTTTGTATTCCCATGCTTTTTCTTTTTTTGCCCACGCATGTATTCTTAGTATAAATGTCTTGCTTTTAAAATTGTGTCTCTGACTTTTAGAAATAAATTTCAAAAAATTTGTTTCAGAAGTTTTGAAAGCACATTTTGTTTTGTGAGTAAATAACATTTCATAATTCCAGAAGATCAACGGAATTTTACTAATTGAGTTTTATTTTTCTACTAGTTATATCTCTGGGATTATTGGTCCTTATTCCCAATATAAAAACAAGTATTCTGTCATGTCAGATTCACATGATAGCTACAGATAACCCCTTACCCAAAAAATTATATAGGTAATGTTTAAGCTTTATCAGTGCTTTTAATTAGAAACATTTTGATTTTTTACTTTTAGAAATACCAATTATCAAAGATGGGCCTAATTTGCATCTCAAGTTTTACTGGGTTTGAGATTTGCTGTGTTATTTGCCGCTGGAGGCAAAAAAAAATGCATAGATGTTGTTATAATGTGGGGGATGGTGCACATTGTTTTTTCTAAGCAACTCCTTAAGCATTCCTCATGAGACTAGTTACCAGCCAAATAGTTATTACTGGTTTCATCTTGATTCTCGAAGTATTATTGTGTACAAGAACAGCAATAAAAATTGAACATTTGCAGATTAAGTGGTCTGCATATCCTTTGAGAATCTGGTAGTCCGTAATTCACAAAATAATTTCCAGATTAAAATCTTTTAAGTAACAGGATTGATCGATTTAAATCCCTGTAAAATAAGAACCTGCCACACATTTTAATTCAATGCTCATGGTAAATGAAGAGCTTCATTGAGTAGTGACTATCAAAATAGTCACTAGTGTACCTAATCACACAGTAATGGTTATCATAATCTAAACTCCCGGCCAGCTATATATATTAAATGATAGACTCGCCAAACTTTAAGCATAAAAGGAATCTGTGTAATGGGAAACGTTTTTATATACCGTTTTCCTCTTTGATTTTTTTCTTACTATGGTCATGTAGTACCTATTCAATAGTAGTAATAATTTGATGCATTATTTTTAATCTAGCAAATTCCACTTTTATTAATATAGTCTACAGAACAAAAGAGCCGAATATGTGAAGATGTATGTAAAAGGAAGTTCATTTTAATACCATAATAGTAAATACTATAGGGGAATGGTCCAAAAAGTCTGACACATCCATGTTATGGAACTGTCAAGTGAACTGATAATACAGATCAGAAGAGATGTCTACGATATTGATAAGTTTTTAAGAATTAACTGTATTTTCTCACCTTTGAGGAAAAAGAACAATGCTACATAAGTGCACTATGTTTATATGAGTTAATCAACACACACTGTATGTTAAGATTACAGGCAAGTAGTGACATTGGGGCAGGGGAGAATATTCGTCTTTTCCTTAATTGTACCCCTGTATATTGACTTATTTATAACAAGCACATGTTATCTTTGTCACACACATAAATGTGAAGTAGACTTTTACTGAAAACTACACAATAATTATATCCAAACTGTAAAGAATAGCAATATCATAATTCATCTACCTTGTTAATGAGAATATTAAATAGTGTTAATTGCTGAACAAATATTTAAAAACACATCTTAGTTCTTTAAAATTTACTTTCATAAAATTTAGTTGCACATTGTTACCTCTTTTTCCCAAGTTATTCATTACTAAATATGTAATGGGGAGTCAGTTTCAAAGCTATGACTTGACTATCCCTGTACTTTTTTTCTGTAAACTGCCTAAACTTTCTAGTTTTTCACAGTAATTGTATATATTACTCCACCGTACTTCAATAACGCCTATAAAAAGCACAAGTTTAATCACTGTTACCATAAAATCTGGTAGACATGTTTCAAAATCTGTCAGTTAATGGGAATAAAACGAATGTCAAAATATTAGGTAGTTCTTTATAACTTACAGCACCTTAATTTCTTATTTCAGAAAACCAGCGTTAGATCAGGATTGGAACTCCATATCTGGTAATTATATGTTATCTAACTTTATTCCTCCCCGTGAAAGTTGCTATTTTGGAACTCACCGTCTTTTGAATACTCTTTCTCCTGGGGGATGGCCTAGCATCTCCTTACTTACTGACACAACAATAATGCCTTTACTACTCAGTATAGTAGTAACAGAACAACCAAGGTGCAATCTTTTTCCGTACTAATAGCCGTATGTTCTTAAGCTTTCTTTCCTGTCTGATTTCCTTCTTTCTCCCTGAACGCTTCTTCAGCTCTCCCCTTTCTAGATTTTAATGCTGCACATTTGGCTAACAAAATATTATCAACTTACTGAGAGATCAGAAGAGTTTCAAGTAGCAAGTTCATGTCTAGAACCCATTGTAGTCATTAATCCACATTTTTAGGTATACCCATAAAATGGTGCGGGTTTTTGTAATTCAAACTGCGAATACTGCCAAAAAAGCTGTATCTAGTATCTTCACCAAGTTATACATGCACATGACTCCAGATTCTACATTTCTATAGAAATAGGTTTTACAATAAAATTCTCTGCCATCGCAATTAACTGCAATTAACCTTAAACTCACTAAGCTGTCTTTTATTGTGTCTGTCACATTGATTTTTGTTAATCGGTATTGACAATGACGCCAATACTATAAACATCTGATTGACTTAATTGTTTTCTTAACTCTGTGTGGAATATTAATCAATAGACTACATTTAGGAAAGAAAGAACATTTACAGCTATGTTTTCAAATTATATTTAGCATATTTTGGTATCATTTTATCTGCTTTATTCTTTTTAAATTTATTTTTGTCAAAATAATACATGCACATAGTTTTAAAGATCAGATAATGCTAAATGATTTATAATCGGTAATCCCTGCTTCACCCTCTCACCCTTCCCTATTCTTCACCTCCCCCCATCACCTTACTTTAAACCCTTTGTTTCTTCTTGTACTTTCATATTTTTGAATGATATGCTTATACTAAAATTTTGACTTATCAATTTAATATATGATGCTTAAAAATAAAGATACTGTTGTTTTCCACTAGCCATCCCGTACTTTTTCTCACCATAGGATTTTTATGTAGTTAAAATCAATAGAAAAATGTTTCCATTTTTATGGCCACATAAATGATGTTTTCCACCACTGAACCAAATATTGTACTGTGATTATCTCCTCATATTTTTTTTATTTTAATTAAAGTTTTATCCTTTATCATTTTATCAAGTTTTATTAGCTTGCTTTCTCTTTTTCCTAAGTGTAACAAGAGATATGGCAAATACCTATATACCTATATATGGCAGATATCTTTCAAACACTTAAGTATGTCAAACTATCCATATCATTTACTTTCCCAGAGACCTTCGTTCTCAGCGTTCTTTCATCCTACTTAAATTTGAACCTGTTTTTCTGTAGGTCCAAAATAGTGGTCATCCTGGGATGTCTCTTTGCTTTGCTGCTTTTCTGGTTAGATCCTTCCTTTCCTGTGTTCCACAACCTGTACTTTGCTTAATCCATTGTTTGGCTTAAGCATATCCTCCAAAAGCTTCCTAAGAAAAAAATACATGGAAGGTTTATTTCTTAATATTTTGCTTGACTAAAATAACTTCATCATTCCTTCACAATTAATTGAAACTTTGGCTAAAAAGGTTGAAAATAATTTTCTTTGAAAAAATTAAGGCATTGCTCCCTTGTCTTTCAATGTCTAGTGTTGTATTAAGAAATCTAGAGCTTTTCTCAATCTTGTTCCCTAATTTATATGGTCGTTTTTATATTATTTTTGTATTATATTTATAATATAGATATATACTGCCAGAAAAGCAGCAAAGCAAGGAGACATCCCAGATGACCGCTGTATTGGACCTGGAGGAAAACAGATTCAGAGTGGAGCAAGAAGAAAAAGGGCTGGGAAGGAAGGTCTCCAGGGAAAGAAATGGAATATATATTATTTTGTATTATATTTATATTATTTCTTTGACAGTATACTCTCCTCCATTTGTTCTATCTTACTTTTAAGACCTCTTTCTTATCTTCCGAACATTTCTTTTTCATAGCATCCCATTTTAGGTTTATAATTGCAGTATTTTCTTTTATCTCTCTGTGACTATTAATTGTAATTTTTTAAAACCTTCCTTGTGCTTTGCATTGTCTCTGTTGCCTTTAGGCCCCTCTGCATCTGACTGCTTCTTTCAGTCTGTCTCTTCCCTATTGGGAACATTATTTAAGTTATTAGTGATTCTTGGATGCTCTTTCATATTTCAGAACTAAATTGTTGATTGGAATCCTGTGTGCATGGGTGGGACTTGGCAAGAGGTAGTATAATCAGAAGCAAAACACAATCTTTGAAGAACTCCAAATGTCAGTTTTTGAAAATCTTTTATCTAAGCGCTTTCAGTTTCTTCAAACTCACAGGGAGAGGGGTGACAAGGATGTTTATAACATGCCCAATTACTGGAATTCCGAGAACAGAATGAATACTGGAGCTATGATGAGTTGAATTGTGTCTCTCCCCACCTCCTCCCCCCACCATTCATTCATATATTGCAGTCCTAACCCCAGTAACTCAGAATGTGACCTTATTTGGAAATAGAGTCATTTGCAGATGTAACTAATTAAGATAAAGCCATACTGGAATAGGATGGGCCCCTAATCCAATATGACTGGCTCCTTGTGAAAAGGGGAAATTTGGATACGCGCGCGCGCGCGCACACACACACACACACACACACACACACACACAGATAATGCCATGTGAAGATAAAGGCAGAGATTGAGGTGATGCAGCAGAAACCAAGGAATGTCAAAGATTGCTAGCAAACCGTCAGAGGCTAAAAGATATGAAACAGATTCTCCTCACAGTCCTCAGAAGGAGTCAATCCTGCCTAAACCATGATCTTGGACTTTTAGCCTGCGGGACTGAGACAACGCGTTTGTATTGCTTAAGCCACTGAGTTTATGGCTTCTGGTAGTTTGTTACAGCCCTGTGATGAAACTAATACAAGAGCTTACGGTTCAAAAATGTAATAATTATTTTAATCCCATGTTGTTAGCCTCTTGCTTCATTATAATCCTCTACTCAACTGGCTTTCCTGAATCTGGAGCTTCTCTGGTTCAAATTATCCAGAGAATAAACTTCTTGTCCCTTGGTTGGTGAGTGGTGTGGATATGTGAGTGAGGAAATGGTTATCTACTTGTGTGGTCTAGGGAAGTGAGCCCGCTGGGAGCCTCCCGGCTGCCTGTGAGTGCTGAGCCCCTGAGGGTTTCTGCAGGGTGAATTGACACATTCTGTATTTCCTCCACTCCAGTCAGTCACTTATTATCACCCAACTATATCTTTTGAAAGTTGAGAAAATTTCTCATACATATGAGAAACTTTCTCATACATTATGTCATTTTCCATTTCATTTGTCCTTGTGTTTTATACACACACACACAGAGAGACACACACACACACAAACACGTGTTTAAGTCATGTATTTTTATTTTAGTAAAGTTTTACGAGAGAAAGGAGATAAAAACATGTTAATTCACCATTTTTAACCAGAAGTCCTTTGCTTCTGGTCTCAATATGTTACATTTGAACATCAAAGCCAGAGAGTGGATAGATACGACAGGCCAACCTCTTGTATTGGCTTCCCTTTATGCCTCAAATTCTTAAAATCTGAGAAGAAATTCATAGTGGCGTTATAAAATAAAGGGGTCCATAAATCAATAAGACATCTCAAGGAACATCTGGGTGATGGAAAGATTGATTGCATGGGACAATTAATTGTACAGGCTATGGAAAGTAGATTGCATTAGATTGATTAAGAAGTGAGAGAGAGAGAAAAACCAAGGCTCAGATGCTTTGAAAAAAACCCACATCCTGAAGAAAACCACTTCTGAATACATAGCAGATCCAGAAAAATGGCAAGCTCAAAGGGAACAAATATGAAGAACAGGAGATGTTGGCTCTGAGTAAACGTCGGGGTAAATGGCTAGCTAGGTGGCTTACCCTTGCAGAGCTGGGGCTAGGTTCTCCAGGAGGCTGCCTACACTCTGAATCAGCATCCAATATATGGTACTCTTTCTCCCATACTCAGTGATGGTACCACTCACTATTATTCCTAGTGACCCACTAGCAAAATCTGTGCATCTTGTTCCCAGAACTTTATGTTCTGTTGACCTAGAGGGAGGGCTTAGTTCCAAAGGGAGGGCTGCTCCCGGCATGAGACACAACCATGATTTTCAATTGAAATGGAAGTTAAGACTGCCACCCAACTACTTTGGCCTCCTCATGTCTCTGAATCGACAGGCAAAGAAAGGAGTTTCTGTGCTGGCTAGGGTGAGTAATCCTGACTACCAAGGGGAAATTGGACTACTACGCAGTGGAGGTAAACAAGAGTATGTGTGGAATACAGAGATCCTTAAGGGTGTCACTTAGTATTACTGTGTCCCATAATTAAGACCAATGGAAAGCTACAATAACTTAATACAGGCAGTGCTACTAATGGCCCAGACCCTTCAGGAGTGAAGTTTTTGGTCACCCCACCAAGTGAAAAACCACAACCATTTGAGGAGCTTGCTGAAGGTAAAGAGAGTACAGAGTTGGTTGTGAAAGAAGATAGTTACAAACACCAGCTATGACCACATGACCAATTAAAGAAATGAGGATTGTAATTGTCATGAGCATATCCTCTTTATTTTGCTATGAATACATTTGTGTGTTTATATCTACTATATGGACACCAGTCATATTGGATTAGGGCATATCCTAGTGACCTCATCTTGACTTAATTACATCTACAAAGACCCTATTTCCAAATAAAGTCACATTCACAGGTACTGGGGTTAAGACTTCAACATGTCTATGGAGGACACAATTCAACCCGTAATACCATTAACATCAACTTAGTGCATCAGTCAAAAAGTTTACCAGATATTTGACAAAACCAAAGGTACTAACAAGATTGACCAAGATGACCAATCAGATGACCCAAGGAACCAAAAGAGAACATTTGAAACATTAACTACCTTCAGAGTGGATGTCATGTAAAAGAATACTATCCACAAAACAAGAACAGGGTGCAACAAAAAGTTTGCAATCAGAGGAAAACATATGTCTTACAAATTAAAAATAATAAAATTTAATAAATGGTTAATCAATAACAAATGATTGATTTGGAAGGTAAAGTTACAGAACTCTCCACAGTTGTAGAGCGAAAGGCACAGAGATAGTACTGTAAGGAAAGTTAAAAAACATAAAGGAGTAATTCAGCATGTATGTTGTCTGAAATAAAAGCTCCAGGAATACAGACAAAGAGAAAGTAAAGGAGACAAATAATCAAATATATAACTGAAGAAACTTTTCCGTAATGTCTAAAACCACAAATGTGATTCACAAGAGAGCTCCATAAAATTTAAAAAGAAAACCTCATGTAAAATGAAATTGGAAGGCCAGAAGGGGGAGCTCTCACGCCCTCCATAGATCCCAGAGCCCACCAGGAAGAACTTTTGTTTATAACATCTCTCCCAACTTCTTCTTCTCCCTATAAAAGAGGAACTTGTGCACATAGTTCGCCATTTGACCACAAGCGCCGAATTGCAACACTTTGTTGTTCCCAAATAAACCTATTTCGCTGCAGAAATATCTGTTGGTCTATTTGTTTAAACTCAACAGCTCCAAATATTAAGATAAAAAAATATTTGCCTTAGACAATTATTTGGGAAATTTCAGAACTCTTAGGACTCAGAATAATTGCTAAAAGCTTGCCAAAAGGAAAAAATACTATCCATACAGGAATTGATGCGTTCCAAACTCCAGGGGATACCATGTCCATGACATTGTCTAGCATTACATCCCAAAGTCAGAAATGCTTCCAGGAACTGCTTTAGTTCTAGAAGGGTATCAGAAGTCAATAGATTAATACTGTGGTATTAGTAATGTATTTGGTCTTTATCCCTGGTTCATAGCACAGAGCTTCTAAAACCCTTATAATTTCCTAAGTAATAGGAGTGTCTTTGGTTATTCTTACCAAGAACACATCTACTGTTGAGGTGACTTAGGGTGGGGCATTAAATAGCCTGATGATGGGGTTGGTCACCAGAAAGACCAAGTATTTAGAAGATAGAAACTTTCAGCCCCACCTACCAACCTCTGGGAAGGGGAAGAAGGGTGCCACAGACTAAGCTCTATAAAAACTCTTTACCAAGGAGACGTGATGAGCATCCCGGTTGATGAATGCATTCACATGCCAGGAGGCTGGCTTACACCAGTTCCATGGTGACAGAAGCACCAGCCCTGGGGGCCCTTCCAGACCTCCCCTATGTATCTCTTCATCTGGCTATTCATGTCTATCCTTTATTAAAAAGTGGTAAAACATAAGTAAATGTTTCTCTGAGTTCTGCGAGACACTCTAGCAAATTAACAGAACTGAGGAGGGGGTTTGGGACCTCTAATTTATTAGCTAGTTGGGCCAAAGCACAAGTGACAACCTGTACTTGTGATTGGTGTCTGATGTGCAGTTAATCTTGTGGGACTGAGCCCTTAACTGGTGGGATTTAATGCTATTTCCAGGTAGGTATTGTCAAAATTGAGTTTATTTATAAGACAATCAGTCAGTGTCCACTGAGAATTTGAGAAATGCTTGATGGTGCTGGAAAACACTCCAAAGACACCTTCCAAACGTTCAGTATGAATTATTTTGAAAATGCAAGTATATATTTGTCCAAACTAGAATTTAAATGTGAGATTAAAAAGAAATAAATATTGTGACCTGCATAGGCTCAAAAATGTATCACCCACAGAACCTCTCTGAAATAATTACATGAGAATATATAAACAGAAAAATGTCAAATGAGTACAAGAAAACAGAAGATGTGGTATATAGCAAAGAACAGCACACAAATATACAGTTAAGTCTTAATATTGTTGATGCATAATGCTTATTAAACACAGAGAAAAAATATGGTCATAAAATTCCTGATAATAAGATTTAGAGACTGCGATGAAGTGACAGGGCAAAATCCAAAGTAAATAAAACCTGAAACAGTGTTAAGGTTTGCTCTAGGTATTGCTAAAATTAAAATTTTTAGATATTTCTATAATTAGCTATAGGAATTGCTAAAAATATAAATTTGTATATAAGTGAAAGAAGAACAGGAACTATAACTTCCAATCACATTAATGAAAAAGAAATTTAGAAAAAGAAATTCAATCGATCAAACTAATCAAGAAAGGAATGAAAGAAGAAAGTAGAGCAAAAGATAAAACATGAGATGGCAGGAATAAGTTCAAATATCTCTGGCATTATCATATGTAAAAGTCCTTTATTAAAAGAATATTGGATTAAAAAATAACTCCGTGATTGAAAATACTTACGAATATAATAAAATTACATGAAAATTTTGAAAATGATATGTTAATCAAATGCTAAGAAAACCAAAACAATTTTGACAATATTAAAATCAAGAGTAGAATTAACAATTATAAAATGGAAAAGATTAATTTTTAGATATTGATAAAATATATAATACACTGTGCTTCTTTCGATCTCTTGCTAATCTCTCTTTTCAACAAAGAGCCATATTCAGATTAGAAGTTCCTGCAGGCACTGATATGGCCTTAGAATTTATAACATTGTTTTATTTTTAGTACACCTTTTTTAATAGTTAACTTCTATTCATGGATATATCACTTTGGTTTTCCAATTATAGTTTTGATAGTTTTCTTTTTAAATAAATCTTTTGACATATAAAAAGCAAGTGAATGTAAAATATACTACCTAAATAATAGCGTTTTTAAGACTTGGGCAGAGCAAAATACCTGAAGGCACCATGTAAAGCTACACAGATATGACAAAAACTAAAAGCCACTATGACACAGAATGGCTAGCTGCTCATCAAAGCTGCACATAGCTAGAATGCATTTTCCAGCCTCCTTTTCCAGGTGATGGAGCTCTGGCCAATAGCATGTGAGTAGAAGACAAATGTTAACCTTTTTCATGCAATCTTTCATTCTCTTCCCTCTCTGCTTGTTGAACCTTACACTCTAATGAAAAGGAAGAATGACAAAACAAAAGGAACTTCCAGAGCGAGGGGTGGGGGGAAGTTGAATTTTTTTCTGACACAGATAACAGCAAATATTAATACTGTCTTGTCATCAAGAAAGATTGTTCTCTAGCAGGTCTTTAGACCATTTAACTTTTTCTTTCCTTCAGGCGGGTGGTAGTATGGAGAGACACACACAAAGATACACACCCACTCATTCCACATACTTATGCCTTGTGTTCTACTGATTGAATTATATTCCTTGATCTAACTAAGGTTTTTATTATATTTTGTATGATGACTAGGTTTCTTCTTTTATCAGCATTTGGGTAAACGACAGAATTTATCATAGTATTTAAGAGAAAACACTGTTTTTTTAAAGGTTATAGAGATGAATTTAATAGGCAAGGAAAATATCTAATTATAAATGAATCTCATCTGTTCATTGTAGTAGGTCCATATTTAGGCTTTGAAAGGGTTTGGAAGCTCCGACTTCAAGTTGTGAGGGTATATTCATAAATTGGTAAATCTATACGAAAAAAATCCAAAGTTAAGTATTTTCACTGCTTTAGACTGATCTTGTACCAATTAGTCTCAAAGGAAGTTCCTGTATTATACTTATGAGAGAATTAATTTCTTCTTAATATTATTTCTGAGTAAACTGTTCTATTGTTTATTTCTGTGTGTATGTGTGTGTAACCAATTCCTAATCATAGGTGACCCATGCTCACTATTAAGTTTCTGGTCTAATTTTTTCTGATGTCACCTTCATTTATTCCACAAATATTATTGGGTACAAACTCTGGTCTGGTTGTTGTGAGAGACATTTTTTCAGTTGACCTAGGGACACAAGACTGGGTTCCTATTTTCAAGAAGTTCTAATGGGGGCAATTTTTAGAGAAAAAAAAAATGCCAGTATGATATAACTTCACTTTAATCAAATAAATGAAAAGTGAAATATCAGTGAGATAACTCATTTTTGAGTAACACAGATAAACTATTATTTTTTAGTGTTAGTCAGTGTATGGAAAAATGGATATCTCATACAATGCTAAGAGAATAAAAATTGGTAGACCCCGGATATAATTTGATATTATGCAGTAAAAGCCTTAAAATGTGCCTTTTGGCCCAGAGATTCCACTTCTTTGATTCTGTTATAAAGAAATAGTAATAAATGTATGCAATGGTTATTGATGACAGCATTGTTTCATTAGCAAAGAATTGGAATTAATTTAAATGGTCAATAATCAGTCTATTTTTATGAACCAGCCATGGGGTAGAAGGCTACACAGCTATTAGAAAAAGATGCTGTAGGTGAGAATTTAGACATGACAAAAATTTTCACATTATGTTTTTATATTAAATTAAAAAATAAATTACAAAAATCGATCCGTAGGTGTTTACATTTATCTCTGGGTAATAGAATCTCATTTTATTTTCCTGTATATTCATCTTCATGCTTTCTAACCTGCAAATGTGAGGGAATTCAATTCCCTGGAGCCAACAGGTAACCAGTGGGAAATGGGAGCCTATCAAATCCATTATAAAGACCTCTTGTAATGGATGTGCTACTTTTATGAGTATGAGGGGTGCCCAAGGTGTATTGGTCATATTAATTTAGAATTAAAAGTTTTAGGATCTGTGTAGAAGGGGTCAATTTTTTCATTGTATGCCTCTGATGTGTCAGGAGTCACTGAGAACGTTTTTGCATCTTTCCTCTTTACCCAACTGCTACGACCACACACTCCCATGTGTATGGTGCATAAAAGCCCTGGCAAGTAGAGTAGTGTGTTTGTTGATGTATTTAAAGACTTTTCACTATACTTTCAGTATTACAACAACTCGAGCTTATTGATAGTGATCACATAAAGTTGGTGTTATTTCCTCAGTGTGGAGAATAAGCTACAGGAAAAGTACTACGTATAAATATTTTCAATTTGCTATGAGATTTGAGAGGGTTGGTTGTCACTTTGACTGAATGAGACTCATAATTTTCTCGGACTAGGATTTCTTACAGTGACCAAATTTCTCTTAGCTATTTATAAAAACATTTAAATGAATAAATGCATTAATCACAAACTTTGGCATTGTAACTTTATCTACCTAAGTGCTACTTATCACCTATATCCTCAATACCAGGCAAGCAGTCTGAGGAAGTTCAGGAAAACTTGATTGGCCAGTAGGTCAAGATGGAATCTGAACTTGATTTGCCTTTTACAGGTTTTCTTTCTAGATATCTAAGATAGATACAGTACTAACATTAGCATATTTCTATGGAAGGAAAAATGCATTGTTTTATACAAGAAATTATCATATAAACAATTAAGAGCCATTGGTCCCATTAGGCTAAAGTGACCAGAACTATTTTGGAGACAGGAAGAACTTAAGAGACTAACAAGAGGAAAAACAAAGGGCTGGAAAGATACCTGTGAAGAAGGGGAAAGAGATGGGGCTGAGGAAAGGAAAGTAAGGAGAAAGAGAGCGAGAGCGAGAGCGAGAGCGAGAGCGAGAGAGAGAGAGAGAGAGAGAGAAGAGAAATACCATTTAGACTGAGCCATAAGACACTTACTAACTGAAGATTAATATTTTGGTTAAGGTTAAAATAAATAAATAAACCCTGCCTTCAGGAAATGCAATAGTTTCTATGGTTTGGTATTCTGAATTTGATTAATTTGGCATCTTTTCAAATAGCTTCTCCTTTTTAGTTTCCTAATAAAATTCCTTTTGAAAAAATACTAACACAAAATACCTATGCCATCAGTACAACTGAAAAGGATCAATGAGCCCTGGATATTAGTTCTGGCTGACTTATAAATTATTTGCATGAGAACTGAACCTCAGTTTTTACTTCTGTGAAATGTCAAGTTCACTCTATTTGGTCCTCAAAATACTTTGTGGCTTTACATTCTTTTGTTTAATGATAATGAAAAAAATTCTGTGCATACTGAGATATGGTAATAGCAACACACTCAACCTGCTTTTAGAAGAGCGAAGTCTCTGAAAATATGTCCCCTTACCTTAAATCATAGTGGGCTCTGTGTCTGCTTTGACCAACAAATTATGGTGGAAACAACACTGAGCCAGTTTCGACCAGACCTTAAAAAAATTGGCAGGCAGCATCTACTTCATGTTTCTTGAAAAACTCTTTCTGGGAGCCTTCGGTTATCATGTAAGAAATGTGACCATCTTGCACCTGTCATGCTAGAAAATTTACAAGCTGGTGCTCTGGTCAACAGTTCTAGCTGAACTCAGCCTTCTAAACTTTCCTAACAATGTACCAATCATGTGGATGAAAGGTCTTGAACCTTCCAGATCATCCCATCCACCAATTTATACAATGATGATCTCAATCAATCCCACATGGAATAGAAGAGTCTCTGGTCTGAGACCTGCTCACCTCCTTACCCGCAAAATTGTGAGATACAGTGAAATTGTTTGACACTGTTACATCTTGCGGTGATGTGTTATGCAGTAGTAGATATGTTAAAATATTCTAAGAAGTATGTCATTTTTCCCTGACGTTTTCTTTGGTATAATGAGGAGAGAGTTTATGAAATGAGACTTGGATCTTTTCGATGACTTCTTGAATGTTACATCTAGAGAGAACTACATTACTCCTACACTCCATTTCACTCCTTTCTACTTTGGGGTGGCTGCATGCCAATCAGAGGGCCAGAATTCCTTTATGTATGTTGAATGGTAATCCAAGCTCCACTGGGTAAGATCCAGCAAGTTCTTGCTCTGACCAGGCAATTTCCTCCAAAATATTCCTTCCTTCCATGGTTGACATGATGTTGGGATTGGGAGACATTCCATATCTATCAGCTAGATTTAAATAGAAGAGCTGAAACTTTTTGAAAGCGAGTTTTTGACTACTTACCCTAAAATTGTTTCAATTCAGGCAAGTTACTCAAACTCTTTCAGCATAAGATTTGCGGTTTGTTTTAAAATGAAACGAGGATAGCAATTCCCACTTTGTTGTAAGTTTGGAGATATATATATATATATATATATATATATATATATATATATATTCCCATAAAATAACTTAGGCATAAAATATGACATATCATGGAATGAATTTGATGATGAGAATAAACTTCTCCCAGATTCAAGTCTTGAATTGCTTATTTTTCTGTTCACTTCAAAACTTACTGAGTACCTTCTATATTTCCGGCTCTGATCTACATACTAGAGATACAAAGGTGACAAAGTTACAGCTTCTGGCCTTGAGGAGCTTAAAAATCAAGGAGGAATTTGGAAATTAAACCAGCTATGTAAAACCATATAGCTCACACCTGAGGAACTATAAGGGCTAATTCACACATCTTGGCAGCTAAAAGAACAGAGCACAAAATCCAGGGAAGTTATTAAAATACAGAACTGATTCCTATGAAACACAGCAGTAGAGATTCTCTGTAAGTACCAAGGGAGGCAGGAGACAAATCATGTTCTCAAAATCACAGGAGAAGTTGAGACCCAGAAAAATATTGTTAAAATAAAATCTGGGCAACCAAAACCCAAGTGAAGTAAATATGCAGAATTAGCATAAGCCTCTGAATGGCATTTTGTAAAAGGCTTGGTATAAGAAGCTGTTTTTTATTAAACAGATTTAAAGGTAACTTCGAACAGTTGATACCAACTACAGCACATATTACCAAATCTCACCATTACACCATGAGATATTGAAAGTGAAACTAATAGGAATAAATTCTCAGTAGCCTACCTACTAACATGAACGCCTACATATGTATATTTACATCTGACCTACAACAGCTCGTCAGCTAGTCTGTGCTCTCAAGGACACATAACACCTCCTGACACCTAATAGGCCAGAAGCCTATTACAGGCAACATGAGCATTACTGAAAAATGCAGACACAACTTCACTCAGCCCTGTCTGCACCATCTTCCAGGGCCTGCCTCCTGAACCTTCCTGTTACTTCTTCAGATAGAGTTCAATGAAGGGTATTTAAAAGGAAATGATATGTTGTGATAAGGCACCTTGGCAGTTCATGCATTCAAAAGCATTAATTGAGTGCCAGCTGTACTTTCAATATACTAAGTTACATAAATGTTATTTTCAACACAAGTCATTCTTTCAGCAAATGGTTTTCCTTAACTATCTTAAGGCCTCTTCCAGCCTTAATACCCTGTAATCCTGCAGCCAAGATTAGTTTGGGACAATTATTTTTGCCTAAAGAAAAATTTTATTCTATCTCCACTCCAACATTGATCACCAAACTTAAATATGTCTGCTTTTGTACAAAACTATATTTGGCTTAGGACAAAGCTATCATCAGTATTCAATACAAGAGAAAATAAATGAAATTGGTTATTATGTTCTGAAAGAGTACAAAACAGAGAAAAAAGAATATCTGTTAAAGATATTTATAGTTATAAAATGTAGACTCTAAATGTAGTATATACCTTACAATATAACTCAATTGATATTTAGATCTGACCTAAAACTGTATATTGACTTTAAAAATCATTAAAATGTTTTAAGGCATAAAAAAAGAATTAGAACATTAGAATTGTAGATTTAAAACTAGGATCAGATAATATCATTCATGATTTTTAGGATATTTTTATATCCTACAGAGTTTTAAGTTGGATCAATATTTGAATTCCTCAGGGGCTAGGAATATTATACCAAAGTTTACTCACATAAAAAGCATAATAAAGCCCAAGGGAAACCTGAATCAGAAATCAAATCTCAAAAATGTTTAGAGACGTGTCTATTTACTTGGCTCTGTGACAGAATGTGATCTCTACATTATATAAAATTCAATTTCCACGTCATACAATTAGTAGTTAATAGTAACATACAATTTGTTTTAAACTAAGGTGCAAATAGTTTAGTCAATAACAGATTATTCCAATGGAATTTCTAACTGTGTTTTATTATATGTGAGATTATTCCATACTAATGTTTTTGGTTTATGGTACACTATCATTAGCACAGCCCTACTCTTGTTTGATTTTTGTCTTATTTAACTTTATTATATTTCCTATTCAGATTCTATTCAATTCATGCATTATCTGCTCCCTTCCCCACAGGGTATATACTAATATGTTTTATTTCCTAGAAAAATTTGGTATCTCAAAAAAAAATGTGTTCCTTTTGTATTCGTGTGTTTTTAATGTCCACAAATGATATTGCACTATGCATTTTTCTCTTACTTAGCATGTTTTCAAGATGTATCCATTAGCTTTGTTTACATCTAGTTCATTATTTCTGACTACTTCCTAGCATACTATATAATATGCATCATCACATTTTTATCTCTCCATTATCTCAGTGATGGACAACTAAGGTGCCTTCATATGCCCACTTTCACAAATAGTGCTGAGATAAACGATCTTGTATCTGTTCCATATGGACCTGTGCAAAATTGTCTCTGGGCATATTACCAGGACTGTGGTTTCTAAGTCGTATGTTATACGCATATTTATTTGTGTGTCTTATTTGTCTTTCCAAAGAACCAGGTCTTGGTTTTATTGATCTCTTTTTTTTGCTTTAATTTTTTTGTCATTCTCTATTTTATTGACTCAGCCCCTCTATCTTCATTGTTTCCTTCTTCTTTTTTTCTTTTTTTCCACCAGCTTTATTCTGTTGTCCCTTTTATACCTTCTTGGCTTGAACTCCCAGTTCATTTGTTTTTAATTTGTTCTAGATTTCTAATAAATGCATTCAAAACAATAATGCTTCCATTAAACATTGATTTAGAGATGTTCCTTAGACTTGATATATAGTACATTGTCTTTTAATTCTGAGTACTTCAGAAGTTCCCCTCATTTTTTTTTTTTTCTCTTTTACCGAAGGTCATTTAATAGCATGCTATTTCAAATCCACAAACACATGGGATTTCTGAAAGGCATTCTTTTATGCCTGGTTTTACAGATGAGTTGGTTCAAAATGTTGAAGTGAGCTGAAAATGAACTACTGCTACACGATGGACCTACTCAGATGTGACCCTGAAAAGCAATAATGAAGGAAAATTCTCTCTGAGGGCAGAGCTTCAAGCAGCACACTAGGTCACCCCACTTTGTGTGGGTAGAAATGTAGTCTGAAAGACTTTCCGTAAGATCTTGAGAAATGCCCTGTGGCTTGGCTAGTGGGTCAGAAGCCTAGAATGAAAAAGATTGAAAGAACAGAATCAAGGAAGACTGAAGAAGAGACATGTGGATGGATCTTGGAATGAACATAAAACGAAGAGGAGGAACTGAACAACCAAGTGTACAGAATGACTCATCCCAAGAGGTTAGCTCACTTCTGTCCTTGGTCCTATCAGTGCTCATAATATGCCCACAAAAAGTAGTCACGGCAGTGCAGATGGAGGTTGGATATGGGCTCTACAGCATAACTTCCTCCTACCAAAGCTAATCCAACTACTTCTGCTGTTAAATATCAGATCTGCCAGGAGCAGAGACTGAGGCTAAGCCCTAAAATGGTACTGTCACTCAAGGAGATCAATCAACAACTTTGTGCAAGTTGTTTGCATTGGACCCCTTTACAGCAAAGGAGGCATGACAATATGCAGATGACCAGGGACCACTGGTCCTACCATACACCACATTACTTGAATCTGCCTCTCTGATGGAATGTTAAAATGGCCTCTTTAAAGGTACAAGCTGAGGTTTCAGCTTGTGGATGACACTCTGTGGCACCAGGTGGTTGTCCTTCAGGATGTGATACATGCTTTGAGCCAATGGTCATTATTTGTGCTATGATTGTGACAGCCAGAACACCTGGGTCCAGGAATCAAAGGATAGAAGTAGGAGTGGCTCTTATCATTACTCAACAATAAACCACTATGGATGTTTATACTTTTACACGCAAAACTAAAGTTATGCTGGACTATAGGGGACCAGTAAGGTTGTACTAAATATGAAGCTGTGCTATACAGGATGATGTCATTGACTTATTTTCAAGAGGAGATAGAGTAACTACTACATAATAGGGGCAAGGAGAAATATGTTTGGAACTTAGGGGATTCACTGGGTTCATCTCGGTACTTCTGTTTCTAATGATAACAGTGAAAAGGCAATTGAAGAAAATATGGATTGGTTAGAGAACAGCAAAAAGGAGATCAGACCCCTCAGGGTTGAGGGTCTGAGTTTCATTAAAGTGAAGCAACCTAGACTAGCAGCAATGCTAGCCAAGGATGAATGGAATATAAAATGGCTGCTAAGGAGACAAGATGATGAATGGCAACCATACCCTGGGGACCAGCTGGAGCAGAGGTTGCAGTTTGTCCCATTAGGTTCCCATTGTTAGTATTTCACTTTGTTTTATTTTATTTAAATTTTATTTCATCTTATTTAAAATTGTGACTGGTCAGTAAACTGAAGAATAGTGACTAAATGGGGAATTTAATGTAGGGCATAAGTAGATGTGTGCAGTGCAAGGTGTGGACTACAGCATTTGCTGTTGGTACCCAAGCCACATCCCTTATGCAATTATGTTTCCCATACATGCCAATAGCTTCTTACTCCAGGCACTGTGGCCCTTAGCCAGAGGGTTTCTCGGGTCTCGGGAGGGTGCTTGGCCCTATGTGGGGCAGACTGGAATCTCCAGGGAGCTAATGCCCTTGAGAACAATCCTTAACCATGAGAGTAAGAGTGGCAGGGTAAACACCCCAGCTTTTTTGCTCCTTGAATGGGACAAATGTGAAGCATGTTCTATGTCTCAGAGGGTCCCAGTGGGACTTAATATCATTGTTCAAATGATAATCTACTCCTTAACATATCCTGCATTGGCTTTCTCCCCTTCCCTTTTCTCTTCTGCATTTCTCTAATGGTGTTTCTAGCATCACCAACAATATAAAATATTTGCACTCAAATCCTTGGCTTAGGGTCTGATTCTGGAAAATCCAGCCTAAAATAATGTTGATGTGTCCTCTTTATAGAAGAGCAATATCTTAGCCTTCTCTCAACTCCCACCATCTAACACCCTCTAACCATGTTGACATAATAATTAGTTTATCTCAGGAACCTTATTAATATATTTTTTCCTCCCCTCCCTTTTTTTTTTCTTTTTTTTCTTTCTCTCTTTTCGGAGGGTAATGATTATACGAAAAACGGTAAAAGTTATTAATTGTTCATTTCTCTTCTTTCTGGAATGCTTCTTTCAAAAGTGTTTTCGATAATGATAAAACTGCTAAGGCCTGGATGCTTGAGAACATCTTCATTTTACTCTCACATTTAAATCATCACAATTCACAGCTCCTTCAGTACTTGCAAATGAGTACTTTCTTGTCTCTTCGCTTCTGCAGATGCTGTTGAGAAGCCTGATGTCATTTTAATTTTTCTTCCATCATAGATGTCTTGGTACAGCTCTCTGAAACCTTTTAGGGTATTTTTTCCTTGTACACATCTTATTTTCACAATAACTGAAAGATCAAATAGTTCACAGCACATATTATATTTGCCACTTAAAAACAATCTACTCTATCACTAAAGAGCTTTATGGATCACTGTAATTTGAAGGGGAAATGTGGCAGCCAGGAAGGTGTGCCGGGTAGGTCTTCCCTCAAGAGAGAAGCTGCCACGAGGACTACAGTGAGCTGACTGACAGCCTCCAAGCGCAGTGCCTTCAGGATCTGCCCCAGAGTTCAAATCAAGGCCATGCTCTCTCCAAGCAGCTCCCTGGAGAGACTAAGCATAGCATGGGTACTACAGCATGGCAATTTACTCTCATTTCGAAACTCCTCTACGAGCAATCTTTGCACCAGTGCCCGCACTGAGTTGACTGAGACTTGCTCAGAACTGTACCAGAGTCTGAGGCTCTCGCTCCCCAATCTTTCATCCTTCTCCTTTCACTTTCACAGCTGTCAGATTTGCATTGTGGACTGTAAACTTTCTCTGCCTACTTTGGTTCTCTCTGCTCTTTACCTTGCCCCCGTGTTACCTCCGCTATCTCTCTTACATTTCTAACTCCATCATGGTGTCTGCTTTCAGGATGACCCAGACCAACAGGAAAAAAATGAGTGTTTGTGTGTGTTATTTATTGAAGTAGAAAGCCGAGCTCAGAAGTCTTGCAATCTGATCATTTTCCATATGCTGCCCTGGGTATTGTACTACTGTTACCCAGCATGCTCTGTTTTTCCTATTTCTTGCCTCATCAAGGCTTGTGTAGTGAAATTAATTTAGGACTTTCAAAAGCAGAAATACTTTTTATTATAAATCAATAGATTATTTTTATTATAGCCATCCCTGACTTGAACATGACATATTTTGTATTTACGGTATAGATAAAGAATATGAATACCATTCTCTCTTTAACCTGATCATAGTATACGAAACAGACTCATTTTGCCACAGTAGATGACAACTTGGATATTGGTTTGGCAGTACTGATTAGATGGTGCCTGTTTATTTGTTATTTTTTTGGCTTTAAGAAATCTGTGAGTGGTTTCTGACTCATTTAGAGTTAACACTTTCCATTTCAGTGTGTTGCTACCTTATAAAACACTAAAACTGAAGAATTCACACACCAGTAATTCAGAATACCTTTATAGATAGTACAAGCAAGTTCATAAAAAATACTTAAGAATGCATCTTTAAGATATAAAGATAATCATTGTATTTGTATTTGTATTGTAATTGCATTTTGGTACACTTCTTATAAATCCCATATCAATCATATTTGTTTGTATATTAAAACATACTGATTTAGATAAACTTTAATAAAGGACTTCTCTGGGTATGCTTTCAGTTTAGCTGTGGTAATTTGGATTTGTTAAAACACCAAAATGTTATAGTTATACCTATATCTCAATCAATTCAAATTACTGAAGTTTATAATAGAAAGATTATATTTCTTTAATATGAAGCCTTTCTCTAATTACAGGTACTCAGCCTGCCAATAAGAAAATTGGAGACATTTTATGAAAAACATGTGGTTTGTAGTGATGTGTTTCTGCATTTTTACCATGCATTAATCTGCATACTGACTTTTTCACTCTGTGGTTAGCATCAAATGTTTGGCACCAGTACACTCATATAAAATAGACTACTGTGGTGATACTTTTCTGAGTTCACTATTTATTTTTTTGTGTCCACAGAAACCACAAAGCTACTAGTTGTCACATAACAGATACACTACAGCAAATTTTTTGCTGAAAGCTACACTTAACTTTTGCCCCAGTGTAGTACAACTTACTATATGTATTCCAAGGCTTGTCATGGGAAGAAAAAGGCCTGGCACATCACAGCACTCTTTTTTGAAGTTGTAAATGTAGAATTTAACTTTAGTATAATAAAGACAAAAAACAAAAAAAGAAAAAAAACAGAAAAAACAAAACCAAAAATGAACAAACTAGCAACTGTCACTTTACATAGAAATTTTTACTTTGTTAACATTGTTTTCATTGCATATAGCCTTAAAAAAAGATATTAAAAATCTGTGGGATACGTTTTACAAAAAAGTAAGAATATTTCTGATAGTGGAGTTAATTTGGCATTAAAGAGGTCCAAGCTATTAGTAATTAAATAGAAATTGTGAAAAAACACTTGATAAGAATAAAAAAATAATAATTTTTTTTAGTAGCTGAAAATGTACTAGGAATACAGTAATTACTCTCACTGGACTTATATTCTAATGGAGGAGATATACAGTGAGAAAATAAATATATGATCTACTGTCAGACAGTGATAGGAACTATTATTAATAAATCACATACTCAGACAGAGAGGAACTATTTCAAGTGAATTAAAAAAATAAAACAGGAGGTCCCTAAAGCAATGACTGATTCCAGATCTTGGGCAGTAATAGTACCAAATACCCTCAGAATATCTTCTTACACCAGAAAATGAGTTATCAAAGTTGCACAATGTTGTATCAAAAGGAATCAGGAACCAACTTGAAGAAACTCTTTATCAGTCTAGATTCAAACAGAAGAGCCACAGCAATGGTTATTGAAATAAACTGGTTTATTATAAGAATTTGAATGACTGGTAAAAAGCCAGGGGATCACATCACTAATGTATCCAGTCTGAAGCTTGAAGTGCTTTGAAAGGCAAGGATTCTAGAAGAGTTTGAGAAGCTGTCAATCAGGTCTGCGAAGTCATTCAATCTGGTCACAGCAAACTCCAGAGAATAATGGCTTTCTGATTCTACTTCCGACTTTCAAATTTTGCACCAGTTCCTGTCATTGACAAGCTCTGACCCAAAACCACATGGGAAATGTGATTCTGTAATATGTAGTTTCCAGATTTAGAGGATGTGGCAGGGGATTCTAAGGAAATACTGGCTCCCACTATTCTAATATGGACAATTTGAATATCAGTAAGGATAACTGCAATTGACTAAGCTACATCAGATATGATTAAACCCATGAGTTAATAATGATCCTAAGTTAGACCTATTGCAACAACATCTTCAATTATTTCCTGCCTGTATCTGTGCCCCTTACAATGTGACTGTATCTTCTTCCACCAAGAAGTACAGTATTTTTCCTTATCCTTTGAATCTGGACTGGCCCTGTATCTTGCCTTGACCAACAGAATGCAGCAGAAAAGACAGCATGCCAATTCTGAGTCTAGTCCTCAAGAAGACTTACAAGCATTTGCTTGCTCTCTTATATGGTTGTGCTTTCTCATTTTTGCAATCCTGCTATCCTTTTGAGTGGAGCATTTAATCCATTTATGTTGAAAATAATTGTTGATAGATATGTAGCTATTGCCATTTTATTATTCATAATTTTAATATTTTTCTTTTTTCCATCACAAAGAAGTTCCTCTAACACTCCTTGTAATACTGGTTTGGTGTTGATGAACTCCTTTAGCTTTTTCTTGTCCAGGAAGCTCTTTATCTGTCCTTATATTCTAAATGATAGACTCACTGGGTAAAGTAATCTTAGTTGTAGCTCCTTGCTTTTCATCACATTGAATATTTCTTGTTGATCCTTTCAGGTTTGCAAAGTTTCTGTTGATAAATCAGCTGACAATATTATGGGAGCTCCCTTATAAATAACTAGTTGCTTTTCTCTTGCTGCTCTTAAGATTCTCTTTTTGTCTTTAACCTTTGCCATTTTAATTACAATGTGTCTTGGTGTGGGTCTTTTGGGGATGCTCTGTGTTTCCTAGAACTATGTCTATTTCCTATGTCTATTTCCTTCACCAGGTTAGGAAAGTTTTCAGTCATTATTTCTTCAAGTAGGTTCCCAATCCCTTGCTTTCTCTCTTTTCCTTCGGATACCCCTATGATGTGAATGTTGTTACATTTGATGTTTACCCAGAGGTCTATCTTCATTTTTTGGATTTTTTTTTTCTTTTTGTTGTTCTAATTGAGTGCTTTCTGCTATCTTGTCTTTCAAATCACTGATTCAATCTTCTGCTTTATCTACTCTGCTGGTGATTTCGTCTAGTGAATTCTTCATTTAAGTTATTGTATTCTTCACTTCTGACTTTTTTTTATGGTTTCTATGTCCTTTTTCATGCTTGCTATCATTTGGGACATATTTCTTTGTTTCCTCATTTAGCTGACTCTCTGTTTGTTTATATGTATTAGGCAGATCTGCTATGTCTCCCAGTCTTGGCTGTGTGGCCTTTTGTAGTAGGCTGGGACCTGGAACAGTCTACCTGGTCACCTGTCCAGGTGCTCCAGGTGCTCTAGGAGCTCCAGGAGAGTCCCTTGTGTGGGTTGTGTGTGCCCTCCTATTATAGTTGAATCTTGATTACTATTGGCAAATTAATGAGTGGGACTGACCCTCAGGCTGATTGGTTGTGGGGTTTTGCCACATCCACAGCTTATGGGCTGCTGTGCCAGGGGTTTACCACACTGAGTGGGATTTTAGTGCCTGTTGAGACTGCCTTGTGAGGCTAACTGGGTGGTACTCTGCTGTGATCTGAAGCCAACCTCCAAGTATGTTGGTACTGGGCCATCTTGTGAGGGGCTCCAGTGAAGGCCCAGGTCACCCACTGCCTGTGACTGGCCAGGGATTACCTGCTGGGAGCTGCAAAGTGATCTGCCATTGTTTGCTGCTTGTGCTAGACCTGGAGTCATGTGGGAGAGGCCACACTGAGAACTGAGATGTCTGTCCCCAGTACCAGTCCTGGGGTAGCTCTTCAAAAAGCCAGGACACCCCAAGGCCCACTGCCACCTGCCAACTCCTTTAAGGTTTATTCCCCGATGCCAGCTGCTGCCCACATGGGTTCTGCAGACTCCAATAGTTTTTCAAGAAAGAGTGCAATGCAGGTGGAGCTGGCTGCTGTTGGAGAAAGTGCTTCTGGTGTTGGGTGAGTTGCATGGGGTGGTGTCTCAGGGAGTCAGTAGGGGTGAAGCAGCAGGGCTCACCAGGCCAATCAGATGCCGATTTGGCCTGTGGGGAGTGGGCTCAACACTGGGAAGGTGGCACCTGCCTTCTGGCTGCATGGGAGACAGACCGCATACAGGGAAAATGGTAACTGTCCTCTAGCCCTTGCTCCAACGCCCCCCACCCCAAATTACTGTCCCTCCACCAGAGTCCAAGGGGAGTGCCTGAGAATTAGAGAGTCTGTGTGCAGGCCCTTTACAGGACACCTGGGTTTCCTGCAGCCTTCTGTCCCACCTGGATGGTCAGCATCCCCACTATTTTTCACAGCCAGATGTTGTGGGGACTTCTCTTCCTAGCACCAATACTCTGGGCTGGGGAGGCTGGTGTGGGACTGGGCTCTCTCGCTCCTCGGGGGGAACTTCCATGGCCAAGATATCCCTTCTGGTTCTCAACTGCCCCATAGGGGTTTGCGGCCAGCTCATTTTGTGTCATCATTCCTCCTACGAGTCTTGACGTAACTTCTTCTTTATATCTTTAGTTATGAAATTTCTCTTCAGCCAGACTTAAGATGATTCTCCATGTTGATTGTTCTGTAATTTAGTTGTAATTTTAATGTGTTCATGGAAGGAAGCAGGCACAGTGTTTCTCTACTCCACCATCTTGGATCTCCTCAGTTAGAAGTACTTTATTATTTTAAACTATTGAGTTTGCAGGTGTTTTACTCACCAATAGCCAACTAAGATAAATAACAACACTAACTGGTACCTGTGGCAGGATGGTAGTCAACTCATTATTTTGAAACTTAATTTGAAAAGGGGGAACACATTAAACATTTATCCTGCCTTTCCTATATGAACTTTGGGTAACCAAAGTTCTGGGTAACAAAAAAGTTGATGAAGGATATTTCTCTTTATAGAAATACTCCAGTTAGTAAAGTAAGATGAAACACTAAAATTGGAATTTATCATTTTGCAACTCCAAATACATTAATGGATACAGGCAATATCTAACAATACCTGCCTACATCACAAAAGCAGATAGTATACTTTCTGTTGGAAGAACACTACGCCCTTTATGAAGAAGTTTCACCAAGAAAACCTCTTATGATCCAATTACCACTTCACAGGAAGTCCCTGTGAAGACAAGCGGAAAGGAGCAATGAAACTCATCAGAAAAATCTAGACTGTGGGAAACTCTACAGGACAAATGATCAAGTTTTCTTCAAAAAAGAGATCAAAGGAAGGAAAAAGAGGGGAGAGCGAGAGAGACGGAACTTACAGATTAAAAGAGAATTGAGAAACTTATCAACCAACATATTATTTAAATACTGATTCAAACTCGGAAGAAAATGACTTTCATGAGTAAATTGGTAATTTGAACACTGAGAGGATATTTGCCATATTAAAGAATTATTACCTTTTCTTGTCCATTTTTATTGAGAAAAGATTGACACACATCACTATATATGTTCAAGGCATATAGCATGATAATTTAATTAATATATACAGAAGTCCCTGACTTATAGTCATTAGATTTACAATTTTCCAACTTTATGATGGTGTGAAAGCTATGCACACTCAATAGAAACCAAAGTTCAAATTTTGAATTTTGATCTTCTGGGCTAGTGATATGTGGTATGACACTCTCTTGTAATGCTGGGTGGCAGCAGCAAAAAATTTTGCCCAACTGTAGGCTAAAGTAAGCTGTCTGCACACTTTTAAGGTAGGCTAGGTTAAGCTATGATGTTCAGTAGGTGTAATAAATGCATTTTCAAATTATGATATTTTCAATTTATGATGGGTTTATTAGGATATAACCCTATCCTAAGTTGAGGAGCATCTGTATTGTAAAAAAATTAGTGCAATAGGGTCAGCTGACATGCATCTTGTCAAATAGATACACTTAAAAAAAAGAAAAAAAAATTCTCCTTGAGATGAGAACTCTTAGGATCTGCTATCTTAATAATTCTGCTACATATCATACAGCGGTGTTAGCTATAGTCACCATGTTGTATATTACATCCCTAGTACTAATTTACCTTATGACTGCAAGTTTGTACCAATTCACCCTCACTTCAGCTCTTGCCACTGGTAACCACAAGTTTGGTCTCTCTCTCTTTTTTGTTTTTTTACATTCTAGATCATACAGTACTTGTCTTTCTCTATCTGACTTATTTCACTTAGCATAATGCCTTCAAGGTCCATCCATGTTGCTCCAAATAGTAGGATTTCCTTCCTCATTTTTCATGGATGAATTGTACTTATATACCAAGAACTATTATATTGTTTTCCAGTTGTGATCATTATAGTGCGATTGTTTAACAAAAAGAGTCCTTATAGAGAGATACATATGAAATATTTATGGATGAAAAGCTACGATGTTGGGGAAAGACTTCGAAATAGTATGGGAGGGGAAAATGGGTGTAGATCCAGATACGACAACTTTATCCATGAGCTTGGTAATTGCTGGAGATGTTCTGTCTCCTTTCCTATAGCTGAAATTATCTATAATAAAAGTAAAAAGAGGATAACAACAGGGAAATGATAGTGTCATAACGAACACTGCCCTTTTAGAGGTATCAGGAAGCTCTCTCTTAGCAGGAGACTTTTGAGAAGAGGTGTGATGGAAATGAAGTAGCAAAGTGAGGATTAAAATAACTAAGTCTATAGGATGTTTTAGTTGGGAGTGGAGGGTAGGAGTGAAGGTTGAGGGCACTGGCTGAAAATGAGTGAGAAGAGACAGCATTATTCTTCCCTGCAGCTTACTGTAAGGGGAAGAGGAAAGAGAGACAGCTCTTTCCCTTGAACAGGGCAAGACACTATGCTTATCTGAAACAATACAGGATCTGCCAAGCCTTTCATCGGAATTACCGTTTGACTGTTAGCTCCTTTCCTGGGGACCCTTTGTGGGTCAGAGTCCCAGAAAGCAGTTTCCAAACTCTCGGCCTCACGTGGAAAGGTGCTGGCAAGGGTAGTAGATGGCCATCAGCTATGACTAGTTGGCCATCAGCTGTAACCAGTTACCCATTAGCCACTAATATAACTGCTATGGCTACTCTGGTGGTTGGTTGGTTGGCAGAGAAGCAGAGCGCAGATTGCAGATTGTGTGGCTCCTGCTTCCTGTGTCTCCAACCCAGGCGCCAGCGAGAATTTAGTGGTATGACTCCCCTATCTATGGCTCCGTTGGTGTTCCTTTTTGGCCTCACCATATCCTGTGTTCTTGTGTGGGGAGCAGGACTAGAGTCCCTGCATGGACACTCTTTTTCTGATCCTATTTCCTTTTTGCTTTGGATAGTTTGTTTCCCGCCTAGGTGTCCCCAATGGCCCTGCACAATTCCTTTAGGGAGCTGCCTTTAAGTCCCTTGTCACATACCAGGTGCCACACAGAAGGGATTGCCAGAACTCTTGTGCTTTTGGAGGCTTTTATTTCTTCAGCTTTTACACACATTGCTTCCTCCTTCTGTCTGTTCGCCCCTATACCGACTTGTGACTTCATTGTTTACTTTCCATTTCCAACTTTGCCTTCCCTTTTAGACTAGATTCTCAGCATTATTTACTTATCCATCATTTTGTCTACACGTTTATCAAGAATTAGGTGCTTTCTGTTCTCTGCCTTGGGCTGCTTATTTTAAACCAGCCCCAGGACTTAGGCTGTTTACTGAAACTGTAACAGTGGAAACCACACATTAAGTTGTTAACCTATGGTTCTGGATCACCTCCTTGGTAAAGGCTTGGCCATTTCATGCCCAAATTAAAGTCCTCCACAGCCAGCCAACCTGGCACTGGAGGTAGAAGAACATTATTCTAATAACTGGAATCCCTGGGCTCATTAACCATTAACAGAGACCACAGCCCAACAGCTGGCTCTGCCTTCAGAGGCCCAACCCCCACGGCTCCGGAAGTCCTCGGAATTCTGTGGTTTATTCTAAAGCACCTGCTAAAGCATTTTCCCAGCAGTTCAGGCCTGCTCCTTTCTAGTGTTCTGTGTGATGACATGGGAAGTGTGCATAAAGCACTTTTGCTGAATTATGAAGTATTATGATGGTTATCTTGAGAAAAGCACTTGGGCTCTAGTTTCAGCTGCAACCTGAATTAGCTGCTGCTTTTCATGGAATGCAGTTTTTACTTGAGAGAGTGACTGCAAGGCAAACAATGGTTATTCAGATATGAGCATTTGGCAGATATTTTCTCAAAAGAAATGAATGAAAGAAGATTGTCACTTCAAGGAAATCAACTGACAGTATTTGTTGCCAATGATAACTTTCAAGTAAGAGAGAGCACCTTTTATATATGGGGTTTGTTTTATGATTTTTCCTGTTTAACTTTTCTCTACAAGTATCCAAACTGAAGGCCAGAAAACAACTACCTTTAATTAAGGGACTCTTCCCATATGGTGTTTAGTATTTGAGACAATTTACTTGTGTAATTTATATACCACTTGTGATAAAGGAGCTATTTCCTGTAAAATAGGATTTCAGTGCCAAGAACTACCTTTCAAAATGTGACTTAGCACTTTTATTATCTTACCAGCAAGGGGCAGCAAACAACAATGTTTGTTTGAAATACCAAGCTATTAACTTAAGTTAATTTGGAACTTGTCCTCTTATTTTTTTGTTTAATGAATGCATCTCTAGCCCCTTTCCCACTCCTAGTGATGCAAAGCTAGAGAGATAAAAAGAGGATGAGAGGGACATCCAAAAGAGAAGAGTGAATTGTTAACATTTAAAATACAAGTCTAAGACAAGGATAACATCTGCCAGTCCTTTGTGTTGACAAATGGTGGGTATCTTATAATTTTCAAGTTGGGTCCTAGTAAATGTCACATGCCAAGTTAAGTATATCCACAATATTTATTCACAGTGCATTAATGAGAAGGAAAAGGTGAAAGTAATATCTTGCCATAGTTCTGCATTTCTCACAAAAGAGGGGTTTCTCATCTGAGCTTTAGTCATCTAGTTTTTTCTTTTAATTATTTCATTTTAGTGCATATTTATTGAGCATGTACCATAAGCCAGAAGCCATAGTAGGTATTGGAGAGAAATAATAAAACCGATATGTTATCTGTCCTGCTGCTTTATAGTTGGAAAAGCTAAAAGAGGAGCTAGAGGGACAACCGAAGAGGAGAAATTCTGAACCCCTAGCATGAACAGAGAGTAAGATGCTAGTGAGGAATGGACAAACGTCAAGTCCTCGCACTAGTGAGATGTCTTCAAAAACTTCTTTTAAAACTTCCATTGTTTGTTGATTTTTTCCAATCACAGATGCTGGTGTGAAAAATGTGACTTTGTTTTTCTTCTATCTGGATGAAATCTGTCTTAAGAGCCTATTCTGTTTGAAGGATTAAGCTTAATTATTTCCAATAAACTTTATTGCTCTAGGGATTTCTGAGTTATTTCACATTTTATTCAACTTCGGAATCTGCCCTCACTGTTTCTTCCTAGGTTTGAGAAAGTACATCTACTTGTCTTGCTTGATTTATCTCAAAGCTGTGTTGTAATATTTGAACTGTAACTCATTGGATATGGCACTCACGTGTTCGTTTTCCATGCTCACATCAACATCAAGATGTGATCTGATGTAGTGTCTTCTTGCATTCCTAAGGGCCACTGCAGGGCAGCTGGTTCTCTTTCTCGCTCTCTCTCTCCCTCTCTCTCGTGCGTGCTCTTGCAGTCTCGCTCTCCCTCCCTCCATCCCTATGTCCCTTCCTCCGACTAATTCTCCATCCTATTTGAGATCTTTGGGGAGAACTCCCATGTCACCACAGGCTGCAAGATGTTCATTGGGCCTGCGTCATACCATTTCCACCCCCATATCCTATGCAACTATATTTAAGAGATTGCTACTGCACTCTTCTGGAATAGAAAATTCTGTGGGAACTCTTAGATCAGGGTCCCAGGAGGAAAGTAGACGGAGAAATTCTTCACTTTCAGCGTTCTCTCAGTACATTCTAGGTTTTCTATTATCCACCCACATACTATGCAATTTAATCACTGTAGGGACTGAATGAGGCAAATATCTTTTAAAATTTGTTCTATGTTATACTTGCATCAAGGTTTTTGAACTTGAAAGCCAACACTTAGCAGTTAGTCCAGAAAAAGTTCCTTACATGAAGGAGGGTCAACTAATAAAAAAATGCAGGGAAAAAAAGTATCAAGTAATATTTCACATATTGACCCATATGTTCAACTACGCTGTTATTTAAGAATAAAAATCAAACCAACATATAACTTAATACCTCAAGCATAGTTCTTTTTCCCTTTTAACGCTAAGCTCTTCACAATAGGTCTCCATTTCTCAGCCATCTAACAAGTAATACTTCACAGTCACATGGCATGTATGAGACAGAAATACTTTGAGCATTTTTGTTTCAAGTTCACTTACGTACATCTATATTGGAACTGTTGACCATAAACAAAAATTCACTAGGTAATCTGTCACCAAAAAGATTTTTTTCTAGAAAAAGAAAGGATTGCAATCTGGTATGTGCAGACATAGTGAGCCATGTGCACGAAGAAGGGCCAAGGAGAAAAAGAAAGCCACTTTTACTGGGGGGGAGAGGAAGTGAAGGGGAAAGGCTGTTACACCCATAGAGCTCTGTTGAAACCATAGAGTTCTTCCTACAGGGCTTTTGCAACCGACATAGGGTGTGAGAACTCCTCCACAGCCCCTCTCCCCCCCAATTCCTCTCTAGCTTAGGTTTCCATTAAATTTTTGTAGAATATAGGGTATTTTTTCCAGAATTCCAACATCACCTGTGAGTTTTAAGTTTGCCTGCAGAGGGCAGCAAATAGCAGTGCAAAACCTCAGGCTTTGTAGTAGCAGTTGATTATGAATAAAGAGTGCATGTTAGTTTACATTAAAGTCGACATTGAAAGATTTTCTTGACATAAGGAAGATATTTGTTGCTCATTTATCAAAAATAAAAATGAGTGCAGGCTGGTTATTAGTGAAAAAGTAGTCAAATTTATTTTTGGTAATACTTTATTCCTCTGATACATCTAGATCTTTCTTCTAGACAACAAGGACCTGCTCACTGCCTCTATAGACTGTCCTCTGCTATTAGACTATCACATAAGTCTGGCACCCAGAATTATAGCCCCTCCAACAAAAATAATTATCTTGTATTTCATTCCTACTTGTGTTTTCTATGGGTAGCGATAATTTACACAGAATAACTACTCCTGTTATATGCACATTATCTTTCAAAGATATATATTATTGAAACCTAATTAGTTAAAATGAAATTACTCATAAAAAGAATAATTTTTATTGCAGGATGGTATTTGTAAAGTAACTTTTACTTAGCTAAGGACAGTGGAATGAAGCAAAATTCCCCAATAACTAAGTCAATGATCAAATAAATAAGTACAAAAGGTGAAGGAGGGTATACCTTACCAGGAGCAATAAAACAAATAAAGGGTCACAAACTAATGCCATAAAGAAATGGGGTCAAAGCAAGACACAGAAAATACTATTATACTGTTTTACACATTCTAAACTTGTCTTCACCTTCCACAAGAATTATTGGGAAAACTGAGTCTAGATTATCCTGAAAATTCTCACTTACATCTTCTAACTTGGAAATATGTGGACTGAGGACTTAAGTAGGTAGCCCTGAGAAAAATGAGGAGAGACCCACTGTAATACAACCCTAACTTCAGAAGAGATAAGAAGCCTATAGGCTTAATATCTTTAATGGAATTGTGCAACGTAGGAGTGACAGCCAATCCAAGAATCTCCTCATGATAGAACCTCAGAAAAGAACTCAGATGCTGGCTCGCCAGGAGGTGTAGCACACCTCCACAGCAGTGCTCCACCTCTGCCATCCCAGCATGCTCAGCCTCCACCCCAGTTATCCCTGTTTGCTCATATGTTTGGTTACAGATAAGATGGGAAGTGAATCAATACTGTTTTGAGCTGGGCAGTAATACCTGACGATAAATGTGATCAAGGTAAAAAACTAATCACATGGCAATTATGAAACTATAGTAGAGTGAAAAAGGAAAAACGGGAAAGAATAGAAGGAAGGAAACAAGAAAGAAAGGTAGAGAATTTATGGTTCATAATATTCAAAAGTATGCAAGTAAGCATAACTCAAACTACAGAGGCAGAGTCCCCATAAGTATTTTATGCTATGCAGTGACATAGTAACAAATAACCCCCAAAACGAAACTCTAAAAACCATGATGATTAGAATTAAAAGGTTAAAAGGAAATGTCAGAGATAAGAAAACAATCTGAGAACTGAGCCATAGTTGTAGATTGAACAATAAGTTGTAACATCAGAAATAGCAAGGGGAAAAATAGAATAAAATGGAGTAAAGTCTTGAGATAATTGTAATGAATGCAGGAGAAAAAGCAAATTTACAGCAATTTTATTTCCATTACTGGTAACAATAATAATCACCTGATGAACTAAGTACTTGAACTGATCCTATTGCTGAAAACAACTAAAACTCCTGAGCAAAAATATTTTAATTATCTTAAATGCATGCAAATATTGCACACACAAAAAAAGTAAGTACTACTTAGGTCTAAATTAAATTACTGACAGGAACTCGGAGAGGTAAGTAAAGCACTGAGGTTTGCTTTTTGCCCTAATGGCACTGGTGAGCTCAGTTGATTTCAAGCATTATTATATATTTTTAAAGACATTTATTCAGCATCATGATCAGACTAATACATTTAGCAATCAACAGCATGGGTGCAAAAACAAACAAACAAACAAAAAACAAAAACAAAACAAAACAAAACTACATTCAAACCCTTTGTTGGAATGCTTTACACTTTCCACAGAACAGAAACTAAAATAATCTGTTATACAATTAGTCATAAATATAGTCCTCGAATTTTTTGCCCATACACATGAGTATTGTCTAAAACATGTCTTCTTTGTAGCAACTCGGCCCTGCCACCACTGTGCTTGGCTGAGTTCACAAATCTGTTGTAACCTGTAGCTTCCCTATTACTTCTCTGGCTTTCCTCTCCTGCTAAGCTTTGTTTCCTGGCAGTAATTAATACCTTCTGGCACTGCCATAGCTACTGCTGCTGCTGGAACAGCCATAGCCACCTTAGTTTCGTGTTTGGCAAAATATTGTCCTCTACCACCATAGGGGCCAGAGCTTCTGCCTCCAAAGTTTCCTCCTTTCATGGATCTAAAATTTAAAGATTGATTGTTGTAATTGCCAAAATCGCAGCTACCGCCACCTCCAAAATTGCTTCCATTATTACCAAATCCATTATAGCCATGCCCACTACCACCATAATATCCTCACCACGACTGCCACCAAAGCCACCTTGACCACTGAAGTTTCCTCTGCGACCAACATTGTCATTCCCACCAAAACCACCTCCTCGACCACTACTGAAGTTTCCAGAACCACTTCGACCTCTTTGACTGGATAAAGCACTAGCCATCTCTAGCTTAGATAGGGCTTTCCTTACGTCACAGTTGTGGCCATTCACAGTGTGGTATTTCTGAATGACAGTCTTGTCTACAGAATCATGGTCATCAGAGGTTACAAAAGCAGGGCTTCTCTTCTTGCCATTGCCTCGGTCAGTCATGATTTCAATCACTTCAATTTTCCCATACTATTCAAAATCATCTCTTAGATGATGTTCTTCAGTATCTTCTTTAATACAACAGACAAAAATCTTTTTCACAGTTAAGTGGGCACCAGGTCTTCGAGAATCGTCTCCTGAGACAGCCCTCTCTGGTCCCACAACTCTTCCCTCCATCTGTGTGGCCTTGCCTGCATGGCTGCACCCACCTCCTCCACACAGTGTAGGTGACAAACCCAAAGCCTCTGGAGCGCTTGGTGTTTGGGTTTCTCATCATCACACAGCCTGAGTTCCCCACTGCTCAAAATGGCTCCTCAGACTCTCATCGGTTGTTTCAAAGCAGAAACCTCCAATGAAGAGCTTCCGCATCTGTTCAGACTCTTTGGGAGACTTTGAGTTATAGACATGACGATCACGGGAAGGGAGATTTGAACAATGCTTCCTCGGTGGCGTCCACCGATAGAAAGGAGCGATCTAACAAACGTATCTCAAGCATTAATTTTTAAGGTTTCAGGGATGGGAGACAGAGCCCTTACCCCACTCAAGTTAGCGATTATATTAGGTAACCCCATTTAAATAAAACTGGACCCTAAAGTGTTATACTCCAGTTTAAAAATGAACTAGAAATACATCCTGACACCAATATAGAACTCAAAAAGGAAAATTGCCCATCTTGAAATTTGAACATTGCAAAAGGATTTTTCCTGAAAATTCATAACCACAGTCTGGCTTCCATTTAAGTTTGTATCCTGAATTCACATCCACTGGTATTATGAAACACACACAAACGGAAGCAAACAACTTCAAGTCAATAATTTAAATTAATACAGCACTGATAATGTCCACTGGTGTCTAACAGAAGCAAATGTTAATCCCCCTATGAAGAAATCCACCTTATCATAGGCTCAAAGAATTTCCACAGATAAAAGTTCACATGAAAATGAAAACTCAAAGAGAAAAAAAAAAGAAAAAAAGTCAATAAACACATAGCGAAATAAGGCACCAAGAAGGAGAGCAAGCAAAAACAACATAAAGGTTCAAAAGTCTTCAGATACACGAATTGTTAGACAGAAAAAATAAAAATAAAAATAAGTTCGCTTAAAATGTTTTAAAATACAAAAGGGCATAAAATCATGAGTAAAGGATAAATAGATGTGTAAGAAAACCGTCATGCAGGGTCTCAGCTCCCGCTCCCCGCACAAGAATGCAGGATGTGGTGAGCTAAAAAGCAACACCAACGGAGCCATAGATAGGGGAGTCATACCAATATATTCTCACTGTCGGCTGGGTTGAAGACACAGGAAGCAGAAGCCACACAACCCACAGCCTGCCATCCGCTTCTCTGCCAACCAACCCAATTGCTAGCTGCAATCCGCTGTCTGCTTCTCTGCCAACCCACCACCAACCAACCCCCTAGCGTAGCCACAGCAATTATATTGGTGGCTAATGGCTAACTGGTTACAGCTGATGGCCAACTAGTCACAGCTGATGGCCATCTACTACCCAAGCCAGCACCTTTCCACATGAGGCTGAGAGCCTGGTAACTGCTCTCTGGGACTCTGTCCCCACAAAAACCCAACACTTCTAGAAATGAAATATTAATAGATATTTAAAACTCAATGGGTGGTTTACACCACATTGTCTATAACTGACATCCAGAGATAGAAAGAAGTAAAAACTATAAAGAGACATTAAGGACAGAATAAGATATCTCACACATATCTAATTGGAATTATAGAAGTAAGGGAGGGGAGGGGAGGAAGAGGGTGGAAGAAGGGAGGAGAGGGAAGCGAGAGAAGGAGAGAAAGAGAGAAGATGGAATAGAGGTTATATTTGAAGACATTGAGAGTTTTAGAACTTGTGAAAGAAAACAAGCAAAGAAATACTTTGTCTTATTCTTTCCCCCAAATATTTGGAAAAGAGCTAGAGAAACCCATGCTGTAAATCCTGAGCAAGGCTTTGTTGTCTTTTTTTAGTTAATTGGAAAGCTTTTATTTTAGTTGACACTTGTAAGATCCTTTAAGACCCGTGTCAACACGTGATATGTGTATCTTTCTACATATGCACACAGGCAAACGTGGTATTCCAATTGTGCGGGTCTCACAATGTCAAATTCAGCTGAGTTAAGTTGACAAAGCACAAGATACAGTTTGCTCCAAAAACTCAAAAAAAAAAAAAAAAAAAAAAAAGATTCACTGTGTGGTAAAATGGTTACCTCAAGCTGAGTAGTAGGCAATAAATACCGCGGCCTTTGTACTGTTAAGTGATTCTGCATGAACATTGTCGCTGATGCGAAGCGCAAAGATTAGCGTATTCAAGGAACCGGCTGGGCTCCTGTGATTGCGCATGCTCCAACTCCAACCCCGCGATCTCCTTTGATCAAAACCAACTTCTTTGAGTGAGACCAACCCCCAAAGCGAACGCAAGGGGGCAGATGCGGTTGTGTTGTGGGTCTGAGGTCTGCAGAGAGACGCTAGCTAGCTAGACCTTTGGCTCCAGATTCCATTTGACATCTCAGCAATCAAGTCGCAGGAACTCTCCAAAACTGCGCTATCTAAATTACAGCCCTGTATACTAAATTGATATTAAAATCAAAAGAAGGAGGAGGACGGGCAGAGAAGAGGAGAAGAAGAAACAAATAAAACCAAACAAATTCACATCTCTCCAGGTACAATTACCCACCCATTCAGGAGTATTAGGGAATAGGTGCAAAGGATCCCTACCCCCGCCCCACCCCCCCAAACACCACACATACACTGTTTCCTTCTAACGTAGTTTCCTTAATAATTAATGATGACATATCATTCTCTACAGTATATGTGTAACCCTAATTTATTTAACCGGCACTATAACCTTTTTTTCTTGTCCTCTAAATGCCAACGCTTCTTTCACTTTGTCTTTATCAAGATTTATTTGAGGGCTGAAAGTTGAAAGAAGCTGTTTCTTAGAATCTAATACATAATTCAATGTGATTACACTCAAAACTGTACTTAAAAGATTGGAAGTCAGAATAAAACTGTGTAAGGATGAAGAATACTCCCACTGTTTGAATACTCCCCATTTGCACTTGAATGTTATTTATTAACAGTATTTCTCAGTAACTAATTTTTACTGATTATGTTTTTCATTCAGGAAAATAAAAGGAAATGTCTTTGATCTAAATGGAGTTTTATAAGTAAGAATGTAAATTGTTTAAATGCAGTGAGGTGAAGGACCAGAAGTGAAATTATTGTAGGTTATATGGTCAAATAAGAGAGACTCATTTTATAGTTCAGTATTCCACAAACGCTATGAAAAACATTTAGACACTTAACATCTATGTCTGTGGCATATTTCTATTCTCCTTGTGTAGTTTTTTAAATAAAAAACAACAGAATGCTATAGAATATTTTGAGATCATTAAGTTAAAGCCAATACTCATTATTTAAAGAATATGATTTATTTCACATTTTACTATGTGTATTTAATAGCAACAAACTGTAGATTTCCATACTTCACAGACTGTTAAAATTAATATTTGAACATTTTCTATAGTTTAGGCAATTGCTATTAAAACTGTTAAAATAAACGTAAGTGGTTTTCCATGTCTTTTTTTACTAAAGATAATAACTGTATTATTTTTCATCAATGGAAAATTTTGAGAAAAAATACATTTAAAGTTTGTGCTCAGGTTTAATAGTGTACATATACAACTCTAGTTCAGCCATTACTCAGTGGCAAATACAAATATGTATAAGAGTTGATTATCCAACCCAAGCCTCTAGATCTTTCGCTTATGACACACTATGAGAACAGGGAAAAGGCAGAAGATCCTTAATACATGCATACACCTACAAGTGGAGTTATTTTTGTGTATGTATGGCAAGTAGAATAGATAGTATTTAAACTTTTAGATTGATGGAAGATATAACAGAAAATAAAATCAAGCTTAACACAAAAAGTCATTGCTGAGTTCAGGTTTATATTTTGAAACATTGGCATAAATGAAAACACAAGAGACAAAAATGTAAACTTGCCATTTACCTTTTATTCCCCCTTTTAAGGAGGAACCTTTTATTCCCCCTTTTAATTAGAACCAAGTTTGTGGATGAAGGGCCAACCATGACAGACAGGCCTGTGGAGAACAAGTTCCGTTCAGTAGCCAGAGCTCATACACTGTGTTCCTCACGTTGGAGTGATTCTTGGGTGCTTGCTACAGAGTTGGGCAGTTTTAAAGGGTTGGTATTTCTCTGTTTGGTCAGCCTAAGAATGCTTGTACCGCAGTTATACAGGATGGTGAGTAGGTGTGGGTCCCAATTACTTATTACGTCTTTTAAGATGCTTGAGCTAAGTGAAAATGCTAAGAAATGTTTCTCTAGCTTTGAAAAAATATACAGAATGATTTCTAGTATTCCTCAGGAATTAAGAACTGTTCCTTTTGAGCTGAGGAACATATTTTATTTTCTACTTATCTGCAGAGATATTTCCTATTCAAAAATGATATCCTCTTTTCATCCACACACAAGTTGTGGAACAGCAAGGGACTGGGGCCAGGAAGGGTGTATGAAGAGGAGTGATTTCACAACAGGTGGACTGGAAGCCAGCCACTGAATTCTAACATGACCAAGTACATTTATTTATATCTGTTTTAGAATAGCAATCAAAGTATTATCTTTAGAAATAGGCAATTTAAAGCATTTTATATAGTGCATGTATGATTTATAATGTATAATTGCCAACCCGCATATTGAAATTTATCATTATGCATAAATATTTCCAAAAATTAATGTTCTATGAATTTCATGTATGTCATTGCCAGTAAGATATTCCCTAACCATCAAAACATAAGGAGTAATTTTCTATTATTTATAAAACCTCTCAGTATCCTTCCTGATAATATTACCTCTCAGTTTCCTTCCTGATAATAATTCACTTGTATTTCTTTTTATTAAATTTAGGAATAAAGATAAATCAACTGTAACTATATTTTAGTTACTACTAGAACATAGTGAAATGGACCAGGCTCACTTAGAGAAGGAGACCAGTACTCAAAAATATTTGGGATAGGTATGGAAGGAAAGAAAAATAACATATATTCTTTAAGTAACTTGCATTATTATCTTTAGTTGGTATAAAACCAAACACTCATGAAGAAATTAGCGCTATTAAAAACAGGCAAGGAATTATTGAAGATAACATTGTATCTTCATAATATTGAAGAGACAATTTCAGTTTCAAGAAAGAAATGGAATTTAACCTGTGTTTTTCAGGATAGGTTACTTAAACATCAAGCAGATGGAGGGCACTTCAGGTGGGAGGTAAAAACTAAAAGCAAAATAATAGCAATGGAGACAAGAACGAGCATTGCACATGGTGAGGACAGAGAAGGGAGGGAGTGGATTAAAGAGAGCATTGTTGGGGGTAGGGACAGTGATAAATAAATATTCTAGAGAGTGGTATCTTTTGTTATTACTATTAAGACCCTAAAGGCAAGCAAGAAAGTTTGGATGCAATGTAATAAGCAATAGGGAGCCATTATTGAGTAGTTTTTTTCATATTTTAATATTCTTATATAAATTAGTAGTGTTTTTTTCTTACACTCAGTGGAGCCTAAAATTAAGTCTCCTGTTTTGTTTTCATCAACTGAGAATTCTCATTTCAAATGAAAATTTCCCCTTTAGTATTTACAGGACTGAAATACAACACTAATCCTGAAATATATGGGAAATCACCTCTGAATATATCGATAGGAGAAATTAATGCCAGAATAATTGCAGTTATGATTTTAATAGGGTAAAAGGATTGCATGGTATCCTTCTAGAAAGATAAAAATACTAACAGAAATGGGAGGATAGAGCAAAGGAAGAGTCTGGTGAGTGCCTACCAGGGCGGCATTTCTGTAGCTGCGGGTAAGGTTGTTGGGAGTTACAGCTCACTAAGGATAGAGTTTGCAGGGAGAGCTGGGAGAAGGAGGCCACCAACAACTTGATTCTCTCCAGACTCAGAAACAGGCAGTGCAAGGTGCAGAGAACCAGGTTCCATGTCAGTGCACTCTGACTCATTCCAGCCCTGCTAGAGAGAAGACTCCTACTAATAATAATACTAATTTACATTGGTAGTCCTTTAGTGTTTTTCAAGAGGTTTTGCTTTATATTACTCTAGCTCCTTAATCTTTCAGCTCTAATCTGAAGAAAGTGGGATAGATAAAACTTGCATTAAGTTCATGATTAGCAGAATCAGGATTCCCATTTAGCTTTTTCTGATTTCAAATCTAGAGAGTTCTCTCCTCTAAATTGCTGCTTCTTATGTGATGAAAAATATTTATTCTTTGCCCTACCAAAGTCTAAATAATATGCTGATTGAGAATAGATTTTTAAAAAGATTTTTATTAAAAAATATAGTTAGTATACAATTTTATACTCACTTCAGGTGTGTGCCGTAGTTATTCAACATGAATATACCAGAAGAAGTGATCACCATGGTAAGTCCAGCAACCATCTGACACCGTACTATACTATCGCAGTATTATTGATTATATTCCCCACGCTGTACATTACATCCCCATGACTTATTTGTTTTCTATCTGGAAATTTGAACCTTTTATTCCCCTTAACCTCCCCCCCCTTTTAAAATTTTTCAAATACTGTTGACATTCAATAGTATTTTATATTAATTTCAGGTGTATGGCATATGGTTAGACATTTATATAAACTAAGAGAGGTCCCCCTGATTAGTCTCGTACCGACCTGGCACTATACGTAATTATTATCAACTATATCCCCTATGCTTTACTTTACATCCCCGTGATTATTTTGTAACTACCAATTTGTACTTCTTAATCTCTTCAACTATTTTACCATCTCCTCTAAGCCCCCTTTCATCTATCACCCTGATAAATTTAGTACCCATCTGACACCGTACATAGTTATTACCATATTATTGACTATATTCCCTATGCCTTACTTGACATCTCATGACTACTTTGTAACAACTAACTTGTACTTCTTAATCACTTCCCATTTTCCACTCACCCCCTTAACCCCATTCCCATTTGGCAACCATCAAAATGTTCTCTGTATCGATGAGTTTGTTTTTGTTTTGTTTATTTTGTTCTTTAGATTCCACATACACGCAAAACCATGCTCCATCTGTCTTTCACTGTCTGATACTCCACTCAGCACAATACCTTCCAGGTCAGGTCCATCTGTGCCACTGCAGATGATGAGAACCCATTCCCTCCCTGGCCGAGCAATATTCCACTGTATATGTGTACCAACTTCTCTTTATCTATTCCTCTATCGATGGACACCAGGCTGCCTTCACCTCTTGGCCATTGTAAACAATGCTGCAATGAGCATATAGATTCACACGTGCCCTCAAAGTAACCTTTTTGGTTTCTTCGGATAAATCCTAGGAAGTGGGATTACTGGGTCCTTCTTTTTCTCTTGTTATAGCCTTTGTTTAAAGTTTGTTTTGTTTGGTGCTACCTCAGCTTTTTTTTCCTATCCCTTTACTTTCAATCTGTGTGTGTCTTTCAATCTGAAGTGAGTCTCTTGTAGGCCACATATTTAAGGGCTTTGTTTTCACATCCATTCAGCCACCCTATGTCTTTTGATTGGAGCATTTAATCCACTTACATTGAAAACAATTGTTAATAGATATGTAGCTATTACCATTTTATTATTCATATTTTGTATCCTTTTTTATTTTTTCCTGTCTTAAAGAAGTCCCTTTAACATTCCTTGTAATGCTTATTTGATGGTGATGAACTTTAGCTTTTTCTTGTCTGGGAAGCTCTTTATCTGTCCTTTGATTCTAAATGATAGCTTAGTTGAGTAGAGTAATCTTGGTTGTAGGTCCTTGCTTTATTACATTGAATATTTTATGCCAATCCCTTTTGGCTGGCAAAGTTTCTGTTGAGAAATCAGCTGACAGTCTACGGGAGCTCCCTTGTAGGTAACTAACTGCTTTTCTCTTGCTGTTTTTAAGATTCTTTCATTCTCTTTAACCTTTGGCATTTTAATTATGATATGTCTTGGTGTGGGCCTGTTTGGGTTCATCTTGTTTGGGACTCTCTGTGCTTCCTGGGCTTGCATATCCATTTTCTTCAGCAGGTTAGGAACATTTTCAGTCATTATTTATTCAAACAGATTCTCAATCCCTTGCTTTCTCTCTTCTTCTGGTACCCCAGTTATGTGAATGTTGTTATGTTTGATGTTGTCCCAAAGGTCTGTTAAAGGATCCTCAGTTATTTGTTTTTCTTCTTTTCTTTTCCTTTTTGTTGTTCTGATTGGGTGTTTTCTGGTACTTTGTCTTTCAAATCGCTGATTCGATCCTCTGCTTCATTTAGTCTGCTGGTGATTCCTTTTAGTGCATCTTCATTTGAATTATTGTATTCGTCACCTCTGACTGGCTCTTTTTTATGGTTTCTATGTCCTTTTTTGTGCTTGCTATCTATTTGTTGAAGAGATAAATTCCTTGAGCATCCTTATAACATTGTTTTGAACTCTATCTCTCGAGGTTTGCTTGTTTCGATTTTGTTTAGTTCTTTTTCTGGAGTTTTCTCCTGTTCTTTCATTTGGGATGTATTTCTTTGTTTCCTCATTTTGGCTTCCTCTCTGTGTTTGTTTCTATGTATTAAGTAGGGATGCTATGTCTCCCAGTCTTGTCTGGTGGCCTTATGTAGTAGGGATCCTATGGGGTTCAGTGCCACAATGTCCCTGATCACCTGAACCAGGTGCTCCAGCAGTGTCCCTTGTATGGGCTGTGTGTACCCTCCTGTTATAGTTGAGCCTTGATTGCTGTTGGCATGTCAGTGGGTGGTATTGCTCCTCAGGCTCACTGGCTGTGGGGTTTGGTTATGTCCATAGCCTATGGGCTGCTGTGTGGGGGCTTATCTCATGCAGCAGTGTTCCCCCCAGTGGTTTCTGGTGCCTCTTTAGCCTGCCCTTTGTGTGTGCCACATGTGGGGTTAATTGGTCTTCTGTGGTCTGAAGCCAACCTCCAAGTATGCTGGTTCTGGGGCCTCTTGGGAGGGGCTCTGGTGCAGGCCCAGGTCAGCCACTGCCTGTGACTGGCTGGGGAGTAGCTGGTAGGAGCTACGAAGCAATCCATGGTTGGTCACTGCTTGTGCTTGCTGTACCTGTAGGTGTATGGGAGAAGCCATGCTGCAAACTGAAGATGGTTGCCAGGTCTTAGGTAGCTCCGCAAAAAGCCAGGACACTCTAAGACCTGCTGCCACCTGCCAGCTTCTGTAAGGTTCAGCTGCTGATGAAGCCTCCTGTGGTACGCAAGTTGGGTAGGAAGGGTCTCAGTGAGTCAGCAGGGTGGAGCAGTGGAGCTCACTAGGCCAATCAGATTCAGAATGGCCTGTGGGGGCGGGCTCAACACAGGAAAGATGGTGCCTGCCTGCCAGCTGCATGAGAGAAGGGTCCCACACAGGGAAAATGGGGATTGTTCCTTCAGTCCTCACCTCGAAGTTACACAGTTAGGTCCCTCCCCATATGTTTCTGATGCCCCCAGAGTCCCTGTCCCTCTGCCGAAGCCCAGGGTGAGTGCCTGTGTGGGCCTTTTTAAAGGATGTCTGGTTTTACACAGCCGTCTGTCCCACCCAGATGATCAGAATTCCCACTGTTTTTCACAGCCGGAAGTTGTGGGGGTTCCTCTTCCCAGCACCGGTACTCTGAGCTGGGGAGCCTGGTGTTGGGGGCTGAGGTCCATTGCTGTCTGTGGGGAACCTCTGTGGCTGAGATTATCCCTCTCGATTTTCAACTGCCACTGGGAAGTTTGAGACCAGCTCGTTTTACGTCTCTGCCCCTTCTACCAGTCTCGCTGTGGCTTCTTCTTTGTACCCTTCATAAAAAACACCTGTTCAGCTAGATTTCAGATGGTTCTCCAGGTTAATTGTTTTATAATTTAGTTGCAATTTTGATGTGTTCACGGGATAAGGCAAGCACAGCATTTGTCTACTTCACCATCTTGGATCTCCATGCTTGAGAATAGATTTTAAGTTATTGTCTTTTCTCTGAATGCTTTATAATCCACTCAGCAATGTTGATGTGATATTTTACTTCTGTTCAATTCTGCATTAGGCACTTTTCATGTAATAGCAAAGTAGTTTTCTTGATTCTGAGTGGGACTCTACTAGTGAAATTTTGACAAAATTTCATTTTCACTTACTGTAACTATGTCCCGCAAAACACTTAACTAGCTAGCTAGGAACTTTCCGTGGTCTCTGGAAAAGCTGTGAGCTCCACCTTCATTAGAACAACAGAAACTTGCTGAAGACTCAGACTCTTGGGCTCCACTCTGGACTGACAGACTTAGAATCTTTGGAATCTGCCTTTGTAACCAGCATCTCCAGTGATTCTTCTGCATATCAGTTTTTAAAAATCTGAGATTAGAATTACTCCTCCTTCCTTTTGAAGAATTACCCTCCTCTTCTTCCTCCTTCATCATCAAGTTCAATAATGTGCTGTGCTAAGTGTGGAGATCTTCCCCATGCTCATACCAATTCAGTCCTTCTTAACATCTGCAAAGTGAGACACACACATACACACACACACATATACACACACACACACACATACACACAGTGACCATTTGTTCTTCATGTTGGTTGGCTTGATTAAGATTCTAAGGGATCTGTGATCCTAGTTTTTTAATTAATTAATTAACTAATTAATTAATTATTGTGTGTGTGTGGGGGGGGTAAGGGGTAGGGAGGAGTAAAATTTTCCTTTATTAATTGGGTTGGGGTGAGTGAAGCCCCAAGGCAGCAGACCCAGCAATGTAATAGTATTACAACTATGTGATAGTAATGATGAAACACATAAAATATGATATAATAATAAGCACAACTTTGAATTTTAATTATATATAGTTCAGAAATATTAATAGAATATAACGAAAAGGATATTGGAGAGCATAGGAAGAAAGATATAGAAAGCTTTGCAGTGTCTACATAAACTACTACGGTCATTTTGTTGCCTTTTCATAGGCGGAAATTCTCCATGGTAGAAATTGGATGTGACTAAACACAAGCTTTAATGAAAGGCTGCTTTGACTAGATACATTGTTGTGGCTGTTGATAAAGATAACATTATACATTTTTTCCCTCAGAATTTGTATGATTTCTGGCCTAACCAGAGGTTAATTCTTTGAAAAAATTTTCATCCTTCCCAGGTGGATTTCAAGTACTATCATGTTTTGTACAAAGAGAATATTATATATCAATAACCAAACACTTATTATAATGTTGGGAAATATTTTTCTCAACAATTGCTCATTTTAAATAACGGGAGAAAGCATATTGATTCTCAAGACCAAGAAAAATGATCACAATATCATAAGAAAACATTTATTTTGTTCATGACAGAAATATTAACTTGTTTTTAGGAATAGTTTCTGGCAAAATAAAAGCCTGAATATAATCATTTTAGTTATTAGGATCATATTAGAAACAAATTAATTTAAGTGGACACGTTTTGAATTGTTTTGAAGGAGTAGTTTTGAAGGACTTTATATTAAGGAAAAATCCTTTAAGTTTCCTTTCTACTACATTACAGTAAACCTGATTCTCTACCTGTAAACTGAAAAAGATCTTACATAAATTCATGAAGAAACTATTCATTCCTTGAAGTAGAGGAAAGCATGTCAGGAAGAAGCATATGACACCCCCACTTTTATGATATTTGATTGAGCAAGTCAATACATTTCCTAGTAATTAGCTTCCAATTAATGGTCCACTTATTTTTGACAGAAAACTCTTGGATACAGAGGGACAAGTTATTATTATTATTTTTTTAATTGGGGAATGTTGGGGAGCGATATGTTTTTCCAGGACCCATGAGCTCCAAATCAAGTTGTTTTCATTGTGTGTGAACACACAATGGGATTTATAGATGATGTAATACAGAATTGTACACCTGAAATCTATGTAATTTTACTAACAATTGTCACCCAATAAATTTAATTTAAAAAAAAAAATCAAGTTGTTTTCAATCTTAGTTGTAGAGGGCACAGCTCAGCTCCAAGTCAAGTTGTTTTCTTCAATTTAGTTGTGGAGGGCGCAGCTCACTGCCTCATGTGGGAATTGAACCAGAGACTTTGGTGTTATGAGCACTGCATTCTAACCACGGAGCCAACCCGCCGTTCAGAGGGGCAAGTTTAAGAATGAACCCATAACTATGGGGACTGTGGTCTGCTAAGGGAAATTTTAAATTTGGAAGTGATATAACTGATATAAGCAAGAATGTGGAAGTGGGCCCCAAGACAGCTTTTCTTCATTTGCAAGCAAGGAACGTGAACACCCTAGAGCACATGGGGGTGTGGGGAGGAAGTCAAGTTCACCAAAATAGGGGAAGGAAGATTAGTTTTGGAGATTCAGAATGGAAACTGATCTTACATAAGGACTGACCCATCAACTGCCAATACCTGGATAAACTGTTCATGCTATGGATTTGACCTCATGAGTTTGTTGTGAAACAAAACAAACTATTTAGGTAGGCAATCCATAATCTTACACCAGTCTTATATTAAATACCATATTTCATTAGCAGAAGTAGGTTTTCAAACATGATTTGTACATAACTATGCTGAATGATAGAGTATTGGGCTGAATTTAGTATCTAGTAGTTTGGCTTCCTATTTTTCTTTGGTATTTTGTCCTTGCCTTTTGCACATTCGTCATTTGAAAATATTTAGAAGAAGCACAGCAAAAACAAAACCTCCACTTACTTTTCTGGTGCTGCTATTTTTTTTTTAAATTGTAGCATAAAGTTAACGTTCATCATATTTAACTGCTTTCTATGATATTTATATTTTCTTCCTCTACTTTATCAGTTAAATATATACATTATTATATTGTTACATTTGTTATAGGTGTGAAAATATATATTTTTTCTGTAAAACTCCTCAACTTTTAGTAACTTGGAAAGTTTTTATTGAAATGATATTTCATTACATAAATCCTATGTATTCAGGGAAATAAGTCACGTGTGGGGACAGAGCCAGGAGTGCAGTTTCCAGGCTCTCGGCCTCACATGGAAAGGTGCTCACTCGGGTAGTAAATGGCCATCAACTGTGATTGGATGGCCATCAGCTGTGGCTAGTTGGCCATCAGCTGTAACCAGTGAGCCATTGGTCACTAATATAACTGCTGTGGCTACGCTAGCGAAAAATGGGGGTTAGCAAGAAGATGGTGTCTGAGCCTGCAAGTGGTGCAGTGAGGGTTGCGAACAGTGTGCCTCCTACTTCCTGTGTCTCCAACCCAGCCGCCAGCAAGAATGTAGTAGTATGATTCCGCTATCTATGGCTCCGTGGGTGTTCCTTTTTGGCCTCACCACATCCTGCGTTTTTATGTGGGGAGCGGGAGCAGAGAACCCGCAGGCCGCCCTGCGTGACAAATGGCACAGCAAGCAGGGTCTCCCACATGACAAATGGTACAGCAAGCAGGGTCTCCCACACGAGATCATGTTATGGGTAATCTGTTCTTCATAAATTTCAAAGAAAGTGCAAACTGTCAATTATTAGTTCTACATGACCTACTATTTAAAGATATTGAAAAGAAATCACTCAGTCTACTTCATGAGGGATGGAATGATCTGTACCTCTAGTGTGTGGGGGAAACAAATAGATGAAGTGATAATTCCTGCAATGGGCTATGGTCCCTTTGGATTAAAAAATGTTGTGTACACACAGAAATAATAAACTTGACTCTCCTCAGAGCTCTGAAAGAAGATATGATTTCTTTGTCACTTACAGTGTTGTTTCCCTAGATTTGAGTTTTAGCCCCACTCAGAGTAGAGGGTAGTATGTGTATTTGGATGAACCTCATCCTGCTTGAGATTTGTTCCTTTGGGTTGATGGACTGTGTCTTTAGATTCCTCCAATATAAATACCAGGGGTGCCAACAAAATGTATGCACATGATTTGTATTCCTCTTTTGTTATTGGTATATTCTGAGTAATACAATTTTAATACAGTTTTTTTTTCCTTTTTAAAAATGTGTATACATTTTTTTTGGCACCTTCTGTATATAAATTTCTGATGTGAGTGTAAATAATATAACAGATTATTTTAACTTTATGAATGCCTTTGGATGAATAAATCTCAGAATCAAATTTTGGTGAGAAGGGGAAACAGAAATAAGCAGAAAATGGTAGGGACTAGAGCAGGCTTTGAATTGTCAAAACCGCATAAGAGCCCTTTGGAAAGAGATAAAGAGAAGACAAAAGAAGTGGTAGGAGCCTCTGATAAATCTCTTGAACTTGTTAGTTTCACTTGGGCCAGACTGCTCAGTAGGCCTGCGAGCTCTGACATGTTTTCATGTGCTTAACGGTAAACAAAATGGAAGCGATCAGATCATTTCACCAATAAGCCCCTTCTTTTGAGATTCTCATTTCAGTTGAGGACAAGTTATCTTAGTGACCCATGTGTTTTTGTCTGTCTGCCTACTTATTAACATATTTGCTATATCTTGTAGATTCTACCTCCATGCTATTTTCTATCTGTTCCTTTATATTTCCATTGCCAGAATCAAGTTCAGGACTTTATCACCTCTTGCCTCGATTATTCCATTGCTTTCTAACAAGAAGTCATTATCTCCAGTACCCTCTTTGCTTGAATATATATACCAGGGGTGCCAAAATAATATACACATTTTAAGAGATGTTATCTACCTATTACTTTTTGAAGTTGAATTGAATTATGGTAGCAATGTGTAGTATGACGTTTGCTCAAAAGATGGCATTAATCAAATGAATGCTAGCATTGTTCATTTTATTATAATCTTAATAGTTTTTTTCCTTTCTTAAGATGGGTATACATTTTTTGGCACCCTCTGTGTGTGTGTGTATAATATTATATATATATATACATATATGTATATGTGTGTGTGTATATATATATATATATATATATATATATATATATTACTGTATATATAAATTACTATATATAGTAATTTTTCTGCTAAAAAGCATCAGTGACCACTCATTAAGAGACAACAACCAAAGTAACAATTGACTTCTTTTTCTGACATTCACAGTCAGCCACAATAATGGCCAATTTGTCTTTTAATCTCTTCTGTTGTTTTAAATACTTGCCAAACTCATTGCTGTTTCATGAACATGCCCCACGAAATCCTTACAGGATGCAGCCTAAACTCTTGATGCTGACACCACCTGAAGTATGCGCTTTCAATTCTCTTACCAAAATGTTGTTCATTTAATAACATTTTAGATGCATTCTTTATGAAATGTTCCTGATTTTTCTCAACCAGATGTGATCAATTTTTCATTTGAAACATCATAGTAATTATGTAAACAACTTCCATGCCAGATCTTTGTTTTTCCTTTTCTATTATAGTGTTCATTTTTTGTTGATGTTGTTTTAGATTGTAAACATGTTAAGGGAAGAAACTGTATTTTATTATTTCCTGTATCTTCTATATAGGCCATCTCAATACCATGTATAAAATAAGAACACTGTAAATATTTGTTAGATTGAGAGTAATGTGTTGTAGAGACATAAAAATTGATATAATGTACCTTAAGCCCCCAACCAAGAAAGAATGTTTAGGATACACATAATGGTGCAACTTTTAAAAAGGAATGTATTGTTTTTCAGATGATCTTGGCTGATGATAGGTGAAAAAGTGGTTTGTGATCTTCCCAGAAACATGATTCTATTGTTTTCAAGTCCCTATATAAATATGAAAGAGAAACTTATAGGATTGCTTTGGCTCACTGAACTAGTGGAATGACTAATTGGGAGGTATATACATATATAATCATCATTTTATATATACTTGTATATACAGATATATATATATATATATATATATATATATATATATATATATATATACATGTTTATAGTTTGTAATAATGAGTTTTTGCCTTTTTTTATTTATACCAATTGGAAAATTAGAATTTTTCTTGAAGTCAGTGGAAAGTTCTAAGAGTTTCTATCACATGCTCTCTAATAAAAGGGAAATAATGTTTAAATCCAAGGTATGGAGCTGCTGAAGTACAAAGTACCATAGACATTTTAGTTAGCAACTAAGTTTATTAATATGAACAGAAATGAAAGGTAGTGTATGTTCTTAAAAGACACTAGGAGTATAGTAACTGTGATGAGTAGCTTAGAGTACTTAGTGCCTTAAATTTGATTCCTAAATAAACATGGGGCAAGTATAACACTTCCCTCCCGACCCTCCCCCCGTCACCTTGAGTTACTGCTACTAGGGTAACGCTTTGATTTCAAGAGTTGATAATATATGGTTAAGCAAATATTCTTCTAGGAGTTCATATTAATAAAAAAAAACTGTGCACAAGTTTAGTATCTAAAATTATTTTGCAATGCCTAACTCACTTTATGATTACTCTTTACTCTCTAAATGCAAAAACAATATCAATCTCTGACTTTTACGTTTCCTCCAGTCATACTAAGTGAGCGTTCTTATTAACTCCTTCTCCTATCCCCTTTTGCCCAGAGTAAGATATAGAAGGGACAAAAATGGTTAGTTAGGAGAAATGTGTGCTTTGTGGTGAAGTATATCTTTTTTATAAAGTAATAGAATTATATAATAAAACAATAGGATTCTATAGAAATTATGGATGGAGGTATGTTGTTAATTGAGCACTTCCAGAATTTTGTAAGACATAAGCCTGGAAAACCACTTTTATTAATTATATATATATATATATATATATATATATATATATATATACACACACATATATATTTCCAGTTAGCCTTCTAGGAACATTGCATAGGCAAAATATTGTTTATAAACAATAAATTATTTTCTAATATTGAGTACTTTAGAATGATAGACAAAACAAATGTCTTTAAATCAATAAATTTTATATTCATGTTGCTATTAAAATATAAATTACATTTTTATTGTTTTGGCACTTTCAATTTATTTCCTTTTAAAAGTTTAAATGTTTTATTATTTAGCATTCATTTAGTTACTTCACCTCAAAACAATCCCAATATTTTAATAATGAACCTTCTTTAAACTAACGTTGACATCGCACAAGTTTTTGGAATGCTTTTTTGAAATCTTCATTAAAGATTGTATAAATCAGTGGATTTATAAGGGAATTGAGATATCCAAGCCATGTCAAAAAATTTGACATTTCTTCAGAAATTTCACACTTTGCACAGACATTAACAACCAATTCTTTGACAAAAAAAGGAAGCCAACATATTACAAATGCACCCAAGATTAATCCCAGGGTAGTGGCTGCTTTGCGTTCTCTGGTGCCTGAGATCTTTTGCCTTCTCCACGATTTTTCATGCTTGAATTCAGACCTGGGACTTTTCACTGTGCTGTGAATTTTATCAAAGTCTGTTGATGGGTCAGATAAAGACTTTTCTAGCGTGTAGGGTGTGGAGACCAGTCTGGTGCTTTTCTCACCACTCTCTAAAAGGACTTGACCATTCAGCTCCTCCTTGGCAATCCTACTTGCTTGTCTCTTGTGGTATAACGTCTTTGCTGCTCTGTATATTTTATAGTAGAGGATCAAAATCAATGTCAATGGGATGTAGAAAGCTCCAAATGTTGAGTAAATAGTAGAAACAATGTGGTCGTGTTTGATGATGCACTCATCATCTCGGCTAATTCCTTGGTGCCTCCAGAATAGAGGAGGCATAGAGATAAGAATAGATATAATCCAAACTACTGCAATCATGATGCCAGCATGCTTGGGAGTCCTTTTCCTTGCATACTCTACAGCATCTGTGATGGCCCGATACCGATCCAAAGCTATAGCAGAGAGATGCAAGATGGAGCATGTGCAGCATGTGATGTCAACGCTTAGCCAAATGTCACAGACCACTTGCCCCATAATCCATTTCTCTCTCACAATATACACAATGCTGAAAGGCATCACTAAGACAGCTACAAGAAAATCTGTGACTGCAAGGGAGCAAATTAAATAGTTGGCTGGATGGTGCAGCTTTCGGGTCACGATAATTGCAGCAATCACAAGGGAGTTGATGGTTGTTGTCATCAGCGCCAGCCCAGAAAGAGTGAGGGACACCACAATTTTGGATGGCATTCTGTTTAACAGTTCTTCTGAGGTCCAATTTTGATCAGATGAGTTTAAGAAATCCATTTTTATTTGTTTTAAAAGATTAATATAGTTGAAAGATGAATACCTATAATAAAGAAGGAAAAAACAGTTCAGAGAATGCTTCAAAGATTTTTCTCTTCCTTTCAGAATAATTTAAAAGAAATATATATGTGTATGTTTCCCCAGAATATTCGATGGATTGAAAAAATGAATTTAGATTTCATTTTCTTTTTCTTTTCATTTAATTTAAGAAACCAATGAGAACAGTAACAAATAATAACTTTCAAAACATTTCTTAAAATACAGCTCAAGTAAAATCATTTTGATGAGTAAACGAAACTATTACTCAGTAAAATCTCTACATTATAGAATTGCGTTAAAAAACTGTATTAATCCTATGTTTTTCTGTGTCTGCAGCAGAAAAAGTTTAAAAGCACATGCTATTAATATTTATTTGTGCATTATATAATGCAAGAAAATATTTTAAAGGCAGTATTAAATATCATGAACAATTTTGTTCTTAATTCAAAGTTACATTGAGAACATTATCATCAGGTTTGTGGAGAGTAAAGGAACTTTTAATGCATTTTATGTCAGGATATAAAGGTTATAAAAAGGAAAATAAAAAATAAAACGTTTTTAGTGTATCGCTAGCATTCCATGATTAGTTTATGAAATTAGGAATCTATCAGAGTGTTTAGTAGTCTTTGTGGATATAAGTAGTTAATTTGGTTTAAAATGAAATAGAATTAGTTGGAGTCAAGTAACTGGACAACCCTGCCCATTATTGCAATAACACATACGACAAAATGACCCACTTAACAAGGTGAATTTGCCAGGAGGGAGAGCTCATAATAGCATACACCCTGAAATGGAAATTCTTCTTCTTTACAAGTCACCATGGTAATGACTATGTAACTTTACTTTTGAAAGAAGACCTTCCAAACATGACATAATTTTTGCTTCAGTCCATGCTATTACTTAATTACAAGTCAAATAAGACCAATCAGAGTATAATCAAATTGTTTATAAGATAATATAAGTAATTGTTTTTATAAGATAGTTTTATTTATTTATTTTTTTGCATCAACCTTTCTCTGTTTCTTTAGTCATTCTTTTGCAATTCCCTATACCTCAGGAAGAGACAGAGAGAGAATGGAAACCTGAAACTTTATTACTAGTTATAACTATTATTTTACCTCCACATTCCTTAAATAATTTTTTACTTTAAATGGTTATGTTTCATTTGTTGGAACTCATAGAACAATAATTTAAAATACTTCATATTTTTATTTCACATGTTTCCTATGAAGTGTGTGTGTGTGTGTGTGTGTGTGTGTGTGTGTGTGTGTGTGTATTATAAAACAAGAGTACAGCATATTTAACATTCTACTTGTGTTTGGGATACTAGTACTAAATTTCTTTATTTTCTCATATTCATTGAAGTCAGGGGCTGATGTGTTGCTCCTAAGCAAATTAAGTGGCAGAAGAAATTTGAATATTTGCTACATAGAAAATTAGTATTTCTCCTATGTGTAATTAAAAAGGAGTTGCATATTTACATTATTTATATTAACACTTACTATTTGTAAAGGGCCAGTACGACAACTCCAGATAAAGAAAGGAGGCTAAAATCTCCTTAACAATTCTAAACCAGTGGTGCTGGAATTTACTTTGCCTCAGAATCACCAGGAGGGCTTGGTAAAACCCAGATTACTAGGTCTCACCCTCTGGAGTTCCAGATTCAGTAAACCTGGGGCAGGGCCCTCAGATACACATTTCGAACAAGATCCCGAGTGATGCTGATGCTGTTGGTCCAGGAAGTCAGGTTTCTGGGGGTGTAATCAACATGGTTGTTCCTCAGCTGTTTGTCTGATCCTTTCACTGCTAGAGCATCTACTAGTTCCTCTCTGTTGAGAGACGCTCTGATATTTCTGCTGTACAACTTTCTCGTATCTCTCTTTCTCACATTCCTAACTTATTTCTTGGAGTTGCTCAAATAAATGATCTTACTCTAGCTTTTGTTCTGATGTTTCCCTACTTTCATTGCTGCTGTAGTACAGCTCTTGGACCTCCTGCTCTAGGCCTCTTAACACCCACTCTTTTCAGCCCGTTATGAGAGTTATGCCAGGAGACCACAATTCCTATATCACTATTGGATCATGGGGCTTGAGACATAGTGGTGTGCTCATCAATACTAACAGGACTGTCATGACATTCCTGGATATGTGCTTTCAATGTCGTGGACCTCACCGTCTTTAGTTATTTTCCCTGGAAACATCTCTGTGCTTTGGGGGAGGGTCAATAGTCAAAGGTGAGATGCTTGCTCCAAAGCCATTTAAACATGTCAGAAACATGGTAGATTAATTTCTACCTTCCTTCCAATTATCCCCCCATTCTCACATCATATAATTTGCACTATATATTCAACAAACATCTAAATATTTTAATTGGTTAATTCCTTTGCAATAGTGTTTAATTAGCGTCATGAGAAGTGATTTAAAAGTGCTGACATTTTCCATGCTATAAGCAAAAATAACTTTCCATTTTAATTTGCCTGATAAACAGCCTTGGCACAAGAGCCTCTTCAAGCGATAAACCTTAAATTACATTTTGAATAAAATATTAAACAAGAGAAACTGGTTGGAAATAGTTATGTGTATTTCCATAGTAAAAAAGTAATTCTGTAGGAAAATGGACCAGCTTAAAATTAGAAGGTGAATTATTTGATAATTCCATTGATTTCTCGAAGCATCACACTGTAGCATTTAAATTAAACTCAATAAAATGATACTACTAAGGAAACAAAATCAAAATGTGTCATATAAATTCTATTACAAGAAATATTCCCATTATTAAACTTAGAAATCTAATTAATCTTTTGATAGTTGTGTTTATAGAAAACAAAGAAAATAGGAAAACAAATACAGCCAGCCAATCACAATTGGGTTTCTTTGTCCTTTTATCTTATTTTCTTTGCTACTTACAATTAGAATTTCAATAAATCAGCTACTATCATTAATCCAAACATAACCTTTAGTCAGATTCTTTCATATTCCTTTATATCTAAAGTTCTCACTGAGAGTCTTCATGGTGGTAGGGACCACTTCTGGGTTACTGGACATAAGCTATGTCATATATAGCCTCCTACTCTTAGAATATAGGTTGCATTCTGTATTTGGAATGTCTTCACTGGGTAATAGTCAGGATTACTCTTTAAGTAGAGCTGTAGTCCCATCAATTATATGTAACCTTCTTGATAATAACTAAGAGAGAAAAACTACCCAGGATTTACTCAACATGAATATTTGCCAATTTATTGATCTAGCTACATGATGCATTTTACTTTTCTATTTATACAGAGTTTTTAAAAAACAATCTAATGTTGATTTATATTCAGGTGTTTATCTTGATATCAAATTACATTGTTCCTATTCAGGTTAAACTATAAGCTGATAAGGGCATAGTTTAATTTGCTTTATATCATAAATTACCTGGGGTGGGGGGCTCCTACACACAGTTTTATAACAACATTGCAAAAAGGCGAGAAAGTAAAATTCAATTCTATGAACACCTTATGAGAACCTACAAGTTGGCTGCTCCAATTATAATAATAATACTTATCTTTTCTGAGTGTTTACTTCTCCAGGGACTAGGCTAACTTCTTTACATACGCTAACTCATTTAATAATCATCAGTGCTAATCTATGAGGTAGGTACAGTTACTATCTCCCATTTCATAGATAAGAAAACTGAGGCGTGCAGATTTAATGAACTTTTCTACAATAACAACGTAACAACTGATGGGTGGAACAAAGCCATTCCCTTAATCACTATTTCACTCTCTGTGAGAAATTTGTTACTTTACTTAATAATTCTCTTCTAGTATTGAGGTCTATAAAGTAACTACTTTTTCTGTAAAATAAAGATTATGTTACAGAGTAAGAAGTATGTTCAAGTGGAGGCAAATATCCACTAGAATAAACTGCTTATTTCTTTCTGGGAATGTTTAAGAGAGGGAGCAGGTCTAAATGGATAAATTGTAATAGTAGGGATGTGTTCACAGTGTTTTTCAAGTTTTATTTTACTGCCTTTCCAATTCTGAGACTTCCCTCTGATCTTGTATTTCTTTGCTCCCATTTATTTCTTTAAGGACTATTTATTGAATGCTATTTATGTGCTGATTATTCTCCTAGGTGTAAGAGATACCAAAACAAACAAACAAGCAAACAAACCTACCCCTGAATAAAGGAAAACAGTAAAATAACACATTGTTCTAGTCTTTAAGAAACTAGTATGTTGATGAAACAGCTAAACAAACACATACTTATAATATAATCGTACAATGCAATAAGGGCATTATAGAGGTATATATAAAGTGTCCTAGAAATACTGGTGAGGGAGAATTAATCATACCATGATGAAACAGTGAAAGCCTTTCCAGGTAGAGGGAAAAGTACGAGCAGCAGCAGAGTTATGAAAAGGCAGGATGCAATCAGACGTGTGAAGTAAATAGTCTGATGTGAATACTGCAAAGACACTTTAACACCAAGGTTGGAGGTGAGGGATGAAAATTAGCTAGGAAAACAATGAAGGAGCTGGCATGCTATGATATAGATGCTGGATTTTATTTTATAGGCAATCAGAAGTCTTCAAACTGTTTAAGAAGGCAAGTGGAAGGATAAGCTCTGTGCTTTGGCCAAGTGAGGTATGTAGGTAGAATGACACAGCTTGAAGAGAGTGGTGCCGCTGCTCCAGGGAGCAGGCATAAGCAAAAAGATTACAGAGCATTCTTGAGGATGTCGCTGAAATTAGAACCTTTAGAAAGTCATTGGCATAAAACTGGTCTAGGTTTTTGTTATCCTCCATCAGTGCTCCAAAATTAGAAATTATGTTCTAGAGAAAAAGATAATTGAATTGATTCAGCATTGGATCAGTAACTGGGATGCAGACTGGGGTCCAAGGCCAAGGGACAGTATTGGTGGCGATGCTGGATCAATGTTAGTTTCAGAAAAGAGCAGACCAGAAAGGGCAATTCAATGAGGAAACAGGCCAGGGTTTTGTAATTTGAGGTCTTGATGAGGTTAGGTAGCATGTGTAATGTAGGCTCAGGTAACGAGTAAGGATGAAAAACGGAGAGATTGCACTTATGTTCAGAGCCTGGGGCTGCAGTTTCAAATTTAAGGAGTGATTCCAGGGCTAGGGTATGAAAATGTTAAGAATTGCTCTAACTCCTTCAGACCAGTGAAGACTTGCTTACAGAGGGCAATGTGGGTTTTCACAAAAGCTTTATGGCATTTCTGAAGTCCATAGATCATTGCATACATTTTTCATGTATATGTATAAGTTTTCTTTTCTGGTGTCTTTATCACTGCCTGCTAGATTGGATCTCTAAGTCTCTTGAATTCTGGTTCTTGATATAACCTTCTCAGACTTGTCAATTCACCTACCCTTTTGGCTTTGGAAACCCAGTCTTTCCCTTCACATCTTGTTCCAGCTCTGCCCAGATCCAATTCAGGTGATGTACCTCTGATTCCCAGATGTTGACCTCGTCTCATTCTCACCCTATAGATTATCATTCCATTGGTTTGTCCACTGGCTCCAATAATTCCCATTTCTCTCCTACTCAAAATATATTCGCCCTCTCTCCTGGTTGCCCAAAACTTATCCAGTCATGGCCCCAGTGTCCAAGTCCATAATCTTGTGTTTTGGATGAGGTCAAGAAGCAGAAGAGTCTCCTTGCGGCTGCAGTGCCTCTTGATTCAGAGACTTGTGAACTAAAAAGATGAGTTATCTGCTCCCCAGTCCCCAATATATAATGATGAGTCTGGGACAGGATACTTGCAGTAGACCTCCGCTTTCAAAAAGATGAGGGAAAAGGAGTCACATAGTGGCCACTGACCTGAAATGCACCCAGACAATGTTAGCGTGCTCTACTCTGAGGATAGAGACGCACCTTCACAGGCCACTTCCGCTCCCTAATTTGGTTGCCTAATCCACTGTACTCTGTGGCTCTTGAATCATCTCTCTGGGCTCTTGACTCTGCTCTCAGAGAGGTCCTGTCTTTTCTATGAGAAACAATCTGTATTTATAGCTAAGCAGACTTCTCAGCCTGCTCTCTGCCTGTAGACAATCATTTCATATTGAACTGTCTCTTTCCCCTTTGACCCAAGTTAGTGCAATTCTCTTAAAAACGTTATGTTCTCCTGTGAATGTGATTGGAAGTTACAACATGCCCTAGAATGCCACATTTATAATTTTTCAAGACAGATTTCTCTCTACGTTGTCTAGAACATTAGGGCTGTGGGTCGCACCCCTAAGATTCTTAGAAGCCCTTTTATCTAGCTTAGAGGCTCTACTAGGCCCTCTCTTAAACCTTTTGAAGTCTTAATAAACAGTTGTACAGTCATGTCCTTGAGTTGTTCTTTGCCCTAAGGCCATGTTTACACTGAGAATCTTTGGCCATCTGGATAGATTAGTGATGAGAAATAACTTTGTTTTCCTATCTAGCAAGCCCTGGCTTTTATACAGTTTTTGTAAATTTTGCTTGCAAACTTTAATTCTTCCCTTTCCATACCTTATTATACACAGGTAAAAAACTGTCAGTTGAAGCTTTAAACATTCTCCCTGGAAATCCTCTTGGCCAGATCTACAAGTTCATCAAACAGATTTTATCTTTTAAGTTACTGGAGATGACACTCTTACAAATTATTTTGCTACTACAAAACATGGGTTGTCCTCTTTCTAGTCTCCAAAGTAGTTTCATCACTGTCTTTCCAGCCAGCACTAAAAGTTTGTTCACTAATAGTCTCCTCACTGTTTGTTCAATCTCTCCGTTCCAGCTGGTCCCAAAGCCAATGTCATGTGTATTGATGCTAAGTTGACAAGGGTGGACTTGCTGGATTGTTTGTTGTCACTTCGGCCTCATTCTGAGCTCCCAGTCCCTGCAATGTAAAGGAGATGTAGAGAACTACATTTCCCAGAATCCCATTCTCTAAAAAGTCTGGTTTTGATGAGAGGAATTCCCACAAGGTTTGGGAGCCAGAAGAGGAGAGTTGATAATTCTGAATGTGATTGCAGTCAGACTCATGGGCAGACATTGACAGGAACTTCTGCATGCTCTTGAAAACAGTTGTTGGGAAATGTCTCAAGTATTTTTGAGAAATAAAATAGTTTTCAAGCAAGCCTTTGAGAACCTCCTACTTTGAGGCTTTAGGCTGAGGTGCTTCAGTGTCTACTTCTTTAACTTTAGGCAGCAACTGGATTGAATTAAATTTTGACTTTCCTGACCTTTCCCCCCTAGCTTTGCTAACATTAATGTCTACTCTAATATCTTCATTAAATCCCTTTATTCCAGGAATAGTTTGCCTGACTCTGTTACTCTCATCAGTCATGGACTGAAAGAAGGAGATAACACTGCTAAGTGGTTATTGGAAATTAATAACAAAGCAGCTATAACCAAATCTTAAAAACATTAAGCAAAATTTGTATTAAAACCATTAATGGAAGCAGCTTCCACCATTAAAGCATTAACTACCTTTAACCAAATCATAAAAATATTTAGAAAGAAGAGAGCATTTTAATGACATTTACATATTCACATTTTGCTTGATTCTGGTTATTGTTTTCAAGAGACGCCTGTGTAGTAGCCTGCTACAAATGGAGAATAATTAAATCACAACAATAAAAATCTTAGGGAAAATTTCACTATATTCAGTGAACACTGTGAAACTAGCTATAGAAGCACCTGTTATGGAAAAGAAAGCAAATATACACGCACAAACTCAGTATGCTATACTATTTCCTTTCTTTGACTGGCTAACACCTGAAGAGCGAGGAAGCTGAGTGTGTGTGGGCAGAGGAGGGATGGGGGATATAGGAGGAGTGGGGTTGTGAAGGCAGTAAGCACTGATGTTCATTCCTGAGATGTCAGTTTTATTAAGAGACTGTCAAGCATTGTGTGAAACTCTCACGTGCTAGAGTTAAACAGAACTTCAATTGAAGCCTGTTTCCCCACTGACTAGTGTGAGCTCAGGAAAGTCATTTCAACTACCAAAGACTCAACTTCATTATCTGCTGCTTTTAAGATTCTCTCTTTGTCTTTAAACTTTGGCATTTTAATTATGATGTGTCTTGGTGTGGGCCTGTTTCAGTTCATCTTGTTTGGAACTCTGCACTTCCTGGTCTTGTAGGTCAATTTCCTTCACCAGGTTAGGGAAGTTTTCTGGCATTATTTCTTCAAATAGGTTTTCAATTCCTTGCACTCTCTCTTCTCCTTCTGCTACCCCTATAATGCCAATGTTGGTACACTGGAGGTTGTCCCAGAGGCCCCTTAAACTCTCCTTAATTTTTGGGGTTTTTTCTATTGGCTGTTCTGATTGGGTGTTTTCTGCTACCTTATCTTCTAAATCACTGATTCTATCCTCTGCTTCATCTAATCTGCTGTCGATTCCCTGTAATATATTCTTCATTTATGTAATTGTATTCTTTGTTTCTGACTGGTTCTTAATTATGTTTTCTATCTCCATTTTTATGTTTCCTATCCCTTTGTTGAAGTTCTCCCTGATCATTGAGCATCCTTATAACCAGTGTTTGGAACTCTGCATCTGGTAGATTACTTGTCTCTATTTTGTTTAGTTCTTTTTCTGGAACTTTCTTCTGTTCTTTTATTTGGGTCATGCTTCTTTGTCTCCACATTTTGGCTGCCTCCCTGTGTTTGTTTCTATGTATTAGGTAGGCTGTTATATCTGCCAGTCTTACTGTGTTTCCCCAAAAATAAGACTGGGTTTTATATTAATTTTGCTCCAAAAGACACATTAGGGCTTATGTTCAGGAGATGTCATCCTGAAAAATCATGCTAGGGCTTATTTTCCGGTTAGGTCTTATTTTCAGGGAAACATGGTAGTAGAGTGGCCTTATGTAGTAGGTGTGCTGTGGGGCTCAGTGGTGCATACTTCCTGGCCACTTGAGCCACACACTCCAAGTGTGTCCCTTTTGTTGTTGTGTGTACCCTCCTCTTGTAGTTGAGCCTTGGTTGCTATTTGCACATCAGTGGGAGGAATTAACTCTCAGGCTTTGTGAGGACTGGCCTTGACTACAGTGGAAAAGTTGTGGTGCAGGGGTTGACCCTACAGAGCAGGATCTGCCTCAGCAGGGCTCTGGTTGCCTGCCCCATCTGCCCCTTGAGTATATCATTCTTGGAAGTGGTTAGGTGAAGCTCCAGTCTGTTTCAAAGCTGGCTGCTCGGGGCGCCAGACCCAGGGCCACCAGGGAGGGGCCCTGCTGCAGGTCAACTTCAGCCACGGCTTGTGCTCCACCCAGGGCCACCAGCAGGAGCCATGAAGAAATCCACAGATGGCTGCCTCCCATGCCATGCTTGGAAAGTGCTTTGAGAGGCCAAGCTTCGAATCAAGGCCACCGGCCGCTAGTACCAGGCTTAGGGATGCTCAGTTCGAGGTACGGGACATGCTCAAGCCAGATATTGTTTGTCTGGGTTCCATGAACCTTTGAGAGACCCTAGGAAAGTCTGCAGCATGAGCTAAGGCAGGTGGTTTGTCCAGAAAAGCCACTGCAAGCAGCTTGGGTATGCCCAAAAGCTGGATGGGGCAGGGTCTTGAATCACCAGGGCATGGCTAATGAATGGGGGAAACTCAGATATGGCAGCAATCTGCGTCTGCATGCTGGAGAGAGGAAGGGCTCAACAAAGAGACAATGACCACTGCCAGCTCCTCCATCCAGGAGAAAGCTGTTTTTCAGCCCCCGTCCTAAAGCAAGACAACTCAGTTCCTCCCTGTAGGTCCTGGAAAGCTGCCTTTCCAGGTGCAGCCCCAGTACTGGAACTCAGAGCCAGTGATTCCGTCAGTGGGTAAGTTCATGTGCGATCCCTTTAAGAAGAGCGCCTGGGACTCCAGCCGTCCTCGTCTAACTCAGTCATAACCTCCTTTGGTTTTCACAGCCAGAAATTATGTGGACTTCTCTCCCTGGCACTGGAACCCTGGGCTGGGGTGGTGCTGGGACCTCTCGCTCCTCCAGGGGTACCTCTGAAGCTGTATATCCCTTCCAATTTTTAATGCTTCCATGTAGTAGGTATGGGACCATCCTGTTCTGCATCTCTACCCTCCTACCAGTCTCGAGGTGGCTTCTTCTGTATGTCCTTAGTTTTAGGACTTCAGTTCAGCAAAATTTTAGGCGATTCTCAATGATGATTGTTTTATAGTTCAGTTGTAATTTTGATGTGGTCCTGAGAGAAGGTCAGCATAGCATTTACCTAATTCACCATCTTGACCAGAATAAAAATTTCTTTCTGAAATTAGTTATTAACAATCTGATAAATATCTTAATCTAGGTATTTAATTTTTTAATTATTAATCTAGAATAAAATATTAGATTGGACAAAGTCTATATCCTTACGTGGGGAGACAATAGCTAAGTTTATCTCAATATGAATAAAAATATTCTGGTAAATTATTTGGAAAAATAAATCATATGCTGAGGATGTGTTAAAATTCAATAAAAGCTGTTGTGAGGTTAAAATAATCCAATTTTAGTGATGGTATTTGATTTAATAACTTTAATCTTTTTGGTGCATAATATCTAGTTAACCATGCTAAGCTAGCAAGGTTTAAGCAATTTCAAACACAACAATTCCCCCTTTGAAAAAAAAAAAATAAATAAATAAAAAATATATATATATATATATATGTAACAGTCTAATGCCTTTCAAGTGCTGGTTTAAAAAGAAAAGGAGGAAAATTTTTTTTCCTCCTTTTCTTTTTAAACCAGCACTTGAAAGGCATTAGACTGTTACTTATATTTTATGCAAATGTAACTAATGGAATGTAAGGTATTTCACTAATCATGATGTATGCTTTTCTATTTTATTCTACTTTCTTTTGCCAATATTTTAAATTGGAAGCATTTCTCTTCCTTGTCTTGCACCTTTAATCCCTTTCTCTCTTTTGGCCCTCTTTACTTAAGCTTTATAAAGTACATATTTACATCTGGTAGTTTTAGTAAGTAGTAGCTGATCAACTTAATATTGACATTTATTTAGCACCACTGGGTTGATAGAGCTGGTATATAAAGCAGAAATCTAGTAACAGATGAAATCGGGTAGTTGATTTTTCATCTCCAGTTAAGGATATTGTAGAATATTCAGCACTGAACAACAAGGCATATGTTTTGGAGCTCTGCTTAAGTGCAATCTGGTCTTCCATTTAGCAGGTTAACCAAGGCTACTAACTAAAATGTGAAGGAAATCTTAACTTTAAACTTGGATAAGACAGGCACTGCTTGACTAAGATGTTTAGCCTAAATATATACTGGTTTCATATAAATATAAGGTATTAAGTAGCCATGATTTTAAATCTTTCTATTTTATTGTATTTGGTTGGCTTTACTTAATGGTATAGAATTACCTTGTTTGTCTTTATTTTACACAGCAAATTGTCCTAGAATGCTAAGATACAAATTGAAGCACTGTGTATGGATAACATAGTAACATTTTGAGATTCAGCCCCAAGCTAAATATGAGAAATCTGTTTATATTTGAATGACAAGAAAGGAGAACTCCTCTTCATGTACATTGACTTAACTTATTTTTTTTTTTTTCATCTGATTGAAATTCCTACAGAATAGTTATTCTCTTCTCCAAGATTTTTGGGCTAGCTTTTTATAATGTAGAAAACAAGTTCTCATTCAGTAACTTCAATTACTTCTACCATTCTTTTACTTGAATTACTACTACAGTAGTGACTATTATTATCTCTAGATTAAAAATATTTTAGTAAATGTACTAGGAACTGATGCGAGTAAAGTCACATATTTTAGAGAATATTATAAAAATATAGTGTGTTAATATGTCAGAAATGACATGGTTAAATGATAATTATTTATATATTACCTATTTATGACTTAGCATAGAAGAAATCTAAACTGTCATCTGAACAGAATGACAAAATATCAGAGAACTCAATGGTTGAGCCTCTTGATTTGTTGCCTAAATTTTGAGCATCAATCAATCAATATTTATTAAGCAATGCATTGTGTTATGTTCTGTATGTGATGCATATAGATAGACGATACAGCCCATGTCATAAAGGAGTATATAGTTTATCAGTAGTTGGAGCAAGGGGGTATACACCTATTCAACAAATATTTACTTAATTTCAGCATTGTAATTGGCACTCTGGGTATAAAAATGAATGCCATAGCACAATTTCTCAAAGAGCTCATTATTGGGTTATACAAATTATTGCTCTATGATGAGATAAATGCTTCATAGTGGTCATTTAAAAAAATTCCAGGCATCTAAACCTTTTCTTTCTTATAATAATAATGATGTCAACAGACATATTTATTGGATATTCAATATTAAAAATATTGAAATGCTTCTATGTAAGTTGGCAAATAAAATATTAAAAATTATAGTGAGAAGTATATCTAATAATATACATTCTAAAATAAAGCTCGTTAGTTAAAGTCAATAAGACAACCATTGAAAAATTCTCCTCTTATTTTACTGAGAATTGATAATAGAAATATTGAATATGAAAAAAATCTTAGACAGGATTTAGAATATAATTGCTGTTAGTTCATCAGAAGTTGAGGAAGGATTCAGTGTGATGAACAATATCATTGCTATTAAGAAATTGTCTCTACTTTTTGAGGCTTCAAGTTCTGCAAAGGTGTTGACCGTTGGTGCCACCGAGGTAAGTAGTAGGGCCTGGATGTGGTTTCTACGTGGCAGCTGGTTTCCCTGGTTGGCTGCTGAGCAGACCGAGCTGGGAGCACGGGTGGGAGCAATTACTGTCTGATGCTCTACAGCTGTTTGGCATGCCAAGTAACATTGGTATGGTAACATTGTTGTCACTGAGGCTTGTCTCTGGGTGCAGGTCACCTGGGAGTCTGACATTTAGGTTCATCCCTGTCCATTGTCCCTAGCAGTCGCTGTTATGGTTCTTCTATCTACACCACATCCCTTTGTAACTAAATAAATTCTGTTTGAATTAGCCTAATTTGAGAGTGCCATCTATTTCCTGTTGGGACTCTTACTGAAAATAAAAACTGTCACTCCCTGGCAATAATTGTAACTAAAATGAATAGTTTGGTAGTGCATCCTAGTAATTTTGTGGGAGTTTCCAGAAAGGGAATTTTAATCTTAATTTTTCCACTGGGCATATAGCTGTGATTATTTAAGCTTGGATCTCTTGAAATGCCTTTGCCAACATGTGAAGCCAGAGAATGAAGCCAGTACTTGTAATCTGAAATGGGCTATGTGATACATGCTTTAGTAAATGCATAAAAATTATATAATTATAAAAATATTATAAAAATATAATTAACACATAAGAAGCCATGATTATTCTCAGGAGTGTGCAGCAGTTCTGCCTAAGAAAACCAGAAAAGAACTTACACTGGAGTTTAAACTTAAACTAAGATTTGAAGAATGCGTTTACTGGATCTACAGATGGTTGGAGGGAGTAGGCTGCAGAGAAGGCTTTAGGGAAAGAAAACAGAATATGCAAATGTACAATATCACAAAAAGTATGGTAGCAGACTAATTTGAATGGTTATGACAGTTGAGGATGAATAATTTGACAGGAAGTAAGAAGTTTCAAATACCACAGCCCTGGAGGCCATGGAGTGGTATTAGCTAATATGAAGCAGAATAGGTAAAGATTAGAGGCCATGATAGGAGATTATTAAGTAGCTTAGGTGAGAGACAGTGAGTCTCCAGCCAAGAGATGAAACGGGGGGGGGGGGGGGGGGATAAGAGAAAAGAGTTTAAACACCTTTTTAGTGTATGGCAGGATTTCACAGTTAATGTGATTTGGGAGGAGGTGAAGCTTGAGGAAGAAGGAGGAGCCTAAGGTGACTGCTGTGTTCCTGGATGGGCAACCAGTTGGATGATAATGTTAGACACATGACAGGGAACACAGCAAAAAGAGATTTGTGGGGGGACAGAAAAGGATAAGGTCATGGTGGAAGTAAGACTTTCAAACATAGTGAGACAGCCCATATGGAATTGGCAGATTTAGATTGGAAATATAATTTATAAGCCATCCATTATTAGTTGAAACCATATGCATCTATAAAATCACCAGGGGTTGCTGGAGACAGTGCACTGAAGAATGAATGGATGGTGGAAAAATTGAGAAAGTCAATGTGAAGTATTCATTTAAGAGATTTGGTTACTTATAAAAATCTTAAAATATAAAAACTTTTAAAAATGCAAAAAGTAGATGGAAACTCTAAGTTGAGCTCTTTGATTTATTTTTAAACACAAAGATAATTAGGTATATTTATGCAGCAAGGATGCTAAAGCTCTCAGGCAAAGCATAAAGTTAAATGATAAGTTTAACATTCATCTGTTGATTTGTTGGTTATGTTTTTCCTCCTTAGAATATAATCTATATAAGAGCAGAGACTTTAATCCCTGGACCAAGGACAACATTTAGCTCATAAAAGTCACTCAAAAAATATCTGATGAGTGAAGGAATGATTGAAAACCAGAGAGTGAGGGAAGCTAAGAGACAGTATGGTACAGTGGAGCCTGGACTCCAGAGAGTGAGGGAAGCATGTCCTTTCACACATCGCTGACATACATTGGTACAACCCCATGGAGACAGTATGGCAATAATCTTTGATACAATCTTTGTATTTCTGATTTATCCTATAAATCTATTTCCATGTAAATATGCGCATCAATAGATACAGATAAATAAATGATCATATAAACTTATAATGAATAAGGAAGCTCTTTATATTCTGATATGAAAACACTTCCAAAACATATTTTAAAGTAAAAAATCAGAATGCAGGAAGTATGTATAGTATGTTATTATTCATGTAACATAAAGAATATTTATGAATACCCTTGCTTATTTGTATATAGACTATCTCTGGGAAGATACACAAGAAAATGGTAATTGTGGTTGTGTCCAAGGAATAGAAATGTGTGGTTTGGAAACAGACTCTACAATTGTAAACTCATTATACATTTGTTACCTATTTTTAAAAAACAATAAAATTAAAGCCAACGAACCAACCAACCAAATTTATTGAGCCTATTCGTTTGTGTCAAACACTTTCTTAAGTATTTGGTCTATATGGCCTTATTTGAGAGTAGGAGAAAGGAGCTAAGTGAAGGAAATAGGTTTGTAGCTGCTAGTAAATATGTGAGCATGTAGGAATTGGTGGGATGGAAAATGGCAGGAACTTGGAGTTTTCATGTGTCATAGACTCTCGTTTTCTCTTTGAATAGAAGACTGTGTCATCTGTTGAGGGGGAGGAGGCAAGGATGAAGAAGGATAAGATGAAAGTTTGCCACAGTTGCTGTAGAGTAGGAAGGGAGGTAGTCACAGGCAGAAAAAAAGACTTCTGTGTGTTGTTTAAAGCTGTGTGGGCATCGGTCTTTACTAGAAATGATTAGGAGTCCTGTTATAAGAGTGGAAAATGAACATGGTTGGATTATGTGTCTTTTGTGGGATAAGTACCAGGCAGCAAGGGAGGTGAGGATGTGAGCAGAAAAATAGCTACAGTCAAATGATAATGATACCAACTGGGAAGTAAGTTTAGGTACAAGTGGAGGAGGTAGTGTCCTGAAAAATGGGTGAATTTAATTAGGTAAGTGAGAATTTCAAGGCAGAGCTCTTCTCCCATTGGTCACACAAATTTTCCCTTAGCCCATGGTTTTCTGTTGCACAGCCCACCGTCTCTGAAGGCTGCTCTCCACGTGCAGCCACATGGGCCTTCTTAGTCTGTTACTTGATAAAGTCAAACTCCCTCCTAAATTATGGCCTTTGGACTTGCTCTTCCCCCTGCTTTGAATGTTCTTTCCTAGAGAAATGGCTCTTTATTCAAGTTTCAGACACTATCATATTATCTTCTTTTTCTTCAGAGTTCTTATCAGTATCTGAAATTCTTACCTTTTTTTGTTTTTGTTTTTGTTTTTACCTGGGTATTATCTGCTTCTCTCACTAGGATGTAAGATTCATGAAAGCAAAGATCTAGACTTTTGGGTTCAATACTGTAACCTCAGTGCCAGGAACAATACCTAGTATGGAAGCTTTCAATAAATACCTTCACAAACGTTTTATTGTACGTTTCTTAGATGCCAGGTTCCTATGCTGGTAACACAATTTTGATTAAAAAAAAAAAATTAGTCCCTTCTTTTAAGAAACTTTCAGTTAGAGTATGAGAATGACAAGAAAGGAAACAAATTTTCATGTTGTATGATAAGTGTTATTTAAGAGCAAAGTGTAAGAAGTTCTGTGGGAGCAGAGAACTAATCGACTGTGGCAGTGGGGGAGGGTGTCAGAGGGTATGAGTCACGATTTGAAAATGCAGACTGTTTCTTGACTTCTAAAGTAGAGCTGAATGGAGGATGAAAAGAGCTGGTAGCACAGGGAAAGATGTGGTTGTGTAACGTCGAAGGGGAACTTTTTCTCTCATTTCTGGTGTCTCCACATTGTCTGAAAGGCTTGGTGTTGATATTGGAGCCCGCTCAGACTTGTCTCCCAGACTCTGCCCACATCTGTCATTGCTTAGTTTGCATATATCCATATTTTTACACATCTAAAGTATAATAGCTTTTCTCAAACGAAATTTACTTGTATGATGATGGTATTCTATTGTGGTAGATGTCTATAATAATACTGAGGAAATGAAATGTATCTAAAATTTCTGTTTATTTCTTAGATAGACACTTATTTCCAGCACACCTGATTATTGAAGTATTGATCTTTTTGCTCAAAAAGGATTTAGAAACCATAAAATGACTACTAAAAATAAAAGTTAAATGAATGTCGTTTAGCCCATTTCTATTTAAATTTTATTACTACTGGGATAGATTTAGCTTAATATTTTAATATTTTAATGATCTGTACTGTAATAGTTTACAAAGTCAGTGAATCATGTAAATAATTCTGGAAGCAAACCGCATTTGTAAGTTCAGCAAGCAGAATAATTAAGAGTATATGAGTTAATGTATTTGAAAGATTTTTCTAAGCCCTATCGAAGCAGAGTTATCTTTTGTTTTAAAAAGCATGTAAAATAATCTAATTAATTAACAAATATCTATTTTAAATCTTAGATCAAGAAAGATTTTTTTTTTTGTCATTTAGGTTGAGTCATCAACTTAAAATTTAACTTATTTACCATTTTCTGTCAGATGTCAATTGTCACAAAATGATGAAAAGAAATTACAATGCAAAAGATGTCCATGTGACAGACCATTATTTTTCTATCAAAGTTGAAGTTTAACATGCAATAGAAATAAAATACCATATTTAGCCATCAATGTTCTTTGGATAGAAAAAGCTCACAAAAGTGGGAGAAAGAGTGATTCAGAAGTTGATTATGCAACAGTTCTGATAGATTTCTTGCTGTCCTACTGCAAAAGAGGAGGACATAATATGAAGTCCCCACAGGACATTTTAGTAGAGAATTCAAAAGGTCATCTGAGATACAGAGAAGAGGAAAGTGGTAGCAGTTACAGCTGGTGTGGCTTTAACCCGGGTAGGGAGAGCCTTAGTCAATAAGCTTTGGTTCTTGACTTGCAGAACAATTCATGGGCACCTGAATATTCCTTGCATTGTTCTCTCCTGGCTAAATGTTGTATTACACAGCCATCTAAGATGAGTGTGTTCTCGGTGAAATAGTTGGCATTTGTGTTAACTCTGTGCTTGCTTAGTATCCTCAAAACGTTTGGCCTTGTAGGACTTACTACTCATAGGGTATGTTGCCAGTTATTCTACTAAAGAAGTAATTGTGACCTAGCATCGTTGGCATATGTCTATTGGCTTTACCGTTAAGAACATAACATGTCTTCAGTATGTTTTTTTGTCTCTATGGAAGATCCAGAATGGAATGGAATCCTCTTCTATACCTTGCCTTGGTTTTGTATAGTCCAGTTCAATCTTGTAATTTCTATTCTTCTATTTCATAATTTGACATTAGTTACCTCCTTTGGACTGAAGTTTACTTTTGTAATATATATGAAAAAGTAAGTGAATACTGCAAAAAAAAAGTATTAAAGAGCTTTTGTAGCATCTTTTTCAAGACCACATAGTGTAGCATATTATTTGCATACATGTAGAAACATATGTTACTGATTCAGAGTTTCCGCAAATTTGCATAATTAATTGAATTAATACGTATTTGATTGAATTAATTAGGGCTTATGAAGGGCATGACTATTCATAAAAAAGAAATCCAACCAAGCCAGCTCAAGAAGAGGGAGTCATTAGAACAAGTGACTTAATATCACACTAGGTCAGGAAATAAAATATAGCTGGGCCACTCAGGGGATGGTAAAGGGAAATAGAAAGGGGGATCATCTTACCTTCCAGATTTGAGTGGTCTCTTTCATCTTCATTTGTCTTTACTCTTTTCTTTACTAACTTTCCCTGCTTGCATGTCACCCAACATGAAGTCCTGGCTCCAGTGCTGTAAAACCTTTCCATTCAGTTGCCTGCTTCATCCAGCAGTTAATTGATTCAGTATCTCCCTGTCTCATTGATATTCTGAGGAGAAAGTCTGAATTGGTTTTAGAGTAAACATTGCCAGCAGAGTGGAGTCAAGATCAATGGCAAGAAGGAAGGGATGGATGGCAAAAGGAATTTCAGAGAAGGGTGATTACCCCAAACTAAGTCAACAAAATCTAAATATTAAGTAGATTTAAATTATTAATTACTCCATGGTGATCATTTTTATTGCTATGGTTATGGTCAGGGTAAACAAATGACATCAGAGCCTTAGAAGTGAGTTATTTTGGCTGAACGTATTCTCAGTTGAAGATGAGAGGATTCAGAGTAAGGGTAAAGGCTATATTGCATTTTTATACTCTAATACTTGTGGACAGTTTTATAGCATTCTAATACTTGCAATTAGAAGATCCTTGAAAGAGGTTGAATACCTTGGCATTCTTCCAAGGCAAGAAGAAAACCAAAGCAAATGAGAACCTTATGTCTATGATATTTTTTGCAGCTGGTATAGATGTTGCCCCAATCTCTGAAATGTGGTTAAGTCTTTCTCTCTAGGTCACTTTGTATTTGTAGGACTATATCAAGGCAGTCCCAGAGGAAATTACTCTAATAAACTGCTTTTTATAGTGCTAGCCTTTTTGGCTGCCCTTTCTTCCCCCATCTTGCTTCTTTGAGAAGAGTTAATCTAAATCTTTAAGTAGGAGAAGAAAATAAGTAGAGAACTGTGATAATTGTGTCCTGTGTAATCAATTTTAGGGAACAGGAACCTTAAGGGGTTTGTGTGGGTGTTGGGAAAAAAGAAACTGGTTTGAGTTCCTGGGTCCTGCTGCAAGGAGGGAAAGGAAAACCCAGAAAACTGTCCTAAACTAAAGAAAGGTCATGGTGCTAACAGAAGAAAAATGCATTTGATTCCTTAGTATTAATCTCTCCCCTTTTAACGAGCCTCTACCAAGTACCAAGTCTGGTGCTCTGGGGCTATGAAAACTGAGAACAGTTATAGACCTTGCTTTCAAAGAGTTTACAACTCAGTCTGAAAGACAAAGTAACTTATTATTAGATAGTTTCGGATAACATTTACCATGAACTTAGAGAAAGTTAAAATCTCTGGCCCTGGTGTCTAAGCATAGATTCTTTTCTCAAATCCTTTCAAATCCATGGAGTTTGAGGAGTAAAAAAATTCTTCGTTCTGAACTACAAGACCCAATGTTACAGGTAACACTTTGAGGTGACACTAATTCAAAAAGCACAGAATCTGGGGTTTGCAAACTTGCAGGAGAAAGTCAATAGTTTAGTGTCACTGTGAAGTGTACATAACACACAGCAAATGGCTTATCGATTTTTTTCTCTTTGGGCATCACTTTAGGGATAAATAAGATTTATTGAGGGCAACTCTGGGTTTCTTAAATTCTTCACGTTTAGGCAATTAGGGAGACAACAGCGCCTCCATCCTGCCTAATATTGTTATATATTTTAAAGAGTATTTTTAGAGATAGTTGTGGCAGGAGTTTCTCCCCCTCCCCCGCACAATGCAATACTTTTTCAGAAATACTACAACTGTTTCTGATTATTGTCCCAAAGCAGTCTGTATTGAGAAACCACTATATGTTAGTTTTATACACATGTTCCAAATGTTTAAATCGAATTAAAATGTTCTCAGAGTAAATTTGGCTTTTCATTAAATAATCAATTCTGAAAAGCAAGGCAAGAAAATAAGGATGTTTTGATGAATAAAAAGTCCAATAATTTACATTTGGTACATTATTTGGTTAGAAAGGTTAACTGTGCCACTAACCTTGAGACTGCTAATTTTCTATGTATTGAAAAATTTAGTAAAATATCATTACCATCAAATATGTATTTTAATTAACTTTGAACTACTGAAATAGATGAAATCACACGCAATTATTTGATCTATTGATCTATTTCTTTATGAAGAAATTTGAAAAAACAGAACAATTTTTGGTGTTATTAAAGAGATATTTATTGTACATAGGGATCATTAGGTTAAATTGTAGGATTGAAAAGAGAATATTTGGGAGGAGGCTGGGGTGTGGGTGGTCTGTATTTGCTTAAGAGCTATGTGGAAACAATTTAATTTCAATTATTTTTAAATGAGCTTTCCAAACAAGGACAAAGCAAATTGTCACTTGTATTCTGCATTTGTGTTTTTGCACCATTGGATAGCTACTATAGAAATTCTGTTAATATAAAGCTGATGAGTACAAATGGTGAAATAAAATGCCCATCAAGGAAATTGACATTCCTTAGTTTTCAAAAGAATGTCTGCTTACTTCATGTCTTGATAATTTAGATATAAAGGAAAAAAAAACAACTATTATGTAATAAATCAATTCATAACATATACATTTAGTTTCCTTTTTAATTTTTAGAAACAACTCTGACAGTGCAGTTCTCATATGTTGACTTAAATATAATGAACTTCATGTTTTCTTTTTGCATCTGAATTTCTTTCTGGGCTTATCTTTAGTTTTATGCTGAAGGAAATATATATTTACTGGTATTTAAGTAAAAGCTGTTTATAGGTGTATGTTTTTTTCTAATTGCAGTTTAAAATAGCCTTTGTAGCTATTTCTCACACTATCAATCTCCATTTCCCAAAGCAGTTTTTCTGCAAAATGTAATTAAGATTTGCTTATTAGTTTTCCACTTTTCTTCTTAAGTATTGCTGTTCTCAGTTGGCAAAGCAGCAATTCTGAATTCCTAGACGGATTCTAATTTTTATCATCTATTTGCAAGAAACTGAATTGCCTTTTTCTCTTTATGTTTAATTGTGACATGTCAATATCTAAAAACTTAAAAATTACCTATTTTCATTGCTTGTATTCTGTTATTTTGATGCAATTTAGATGTTTTGCACATTTACATTGCCAGATTTAGCAAATAAAAAAATAGAATGCCCAGTTAAATTTGAATTTCAGATAAACAATGAATAATTTTTTAGTATGTCTAGAATACAATGATGAAAAACATATTTGTTATTTTTCTGAAATTCAAATTTAACTTGGTGTCCTGTATTTTATCTGGAAATCCTAACACATTTTACCATATTTGGTAGGATTTGTGTAAACATTGCATTCCTTTTTAGAGCCTGTCTCCTCTCTTTTATATTACCTCCTTTATTTGCCATATTTTAGATTACAAAATGAGAAAACAGTTATATAAATTTTGTTATATAATTTTTCTATACAGTGAAATTGTCTTGCTGGGTGAGATACTAGATACTATGTTTACACATAACACATTACCGTTATAAAAAATAAATCAACAGCACAAGTGGCCACAATCCTGATGACACTTTCAACGCAACTCTAAATCTCCAGTTTAACATTTCATCTCAGAATTTGCTTTAACCCCCCACCCCCACCCTCCCCACACACAACTTTTAGGCTTCCTCTCCTGATCAGAGTTGGCTGGGGATGAGCTCTCATCCAATGATAAGGAGGGGCAAATTAAAATTAGTTGTCTGGCTTTTGACTTGTCATCAATACTGTAATTCAGCAGTGTTTCTCAAGCTGTATTCCTTGGACGTGGACCACTAAAGCTGTTCATGAGTGCCTCTGTGGGGAGGGGTGGTCAATTGAAAGTGGTGACACAGGTTAGTTTGTACGATTGCTAGGTAGACAAGGTGGTCCCTGGTGGAATAAACAAGAAAGCAGCCATAGCCTGAAACTCCAGGTCCTGGAACGTCTCCTTCACTCCAGGACAAGGACATGAGAATACGCCTTGAGTTTAAGAAATAATCTCAAATCCCTTCTGGCCGGACAAAAGAGCAGGTCTGATAGATAAGAATGGGTTATTTCGTTAATCCCTTCAGGACGGGCAAACAGGACAAAACTGATAGATGAATCCCATTAGAAGCCTCCAGCCCCCTTCCCCAAGCAGGCAGGGGAAGGTACAAAAGTAAGAACTTTTGCCCCATTCGGGACACTCTCCCACTTGGGAGCTGCAACCTCTTCTCCTGCCTCTAATAAACTATCTTCCTTTACAACTTTTTGCCTCTCCCTGGTCCGTGTGTCCATTCTTTGGCTTCACGAGACACGATCCCGGCCCACACCCAGAAACTGCCGGCAGATCCAACATCATTTATATCATTTGGGGACTCAGAAAAAATAGTCCTACTTCAGTGGGCTATTTATTCTGGGCTAAATGCCCATCTCTACTGCAGAACTTCTTTGAAGCTTCGGTATGCTACTTTCACTGGGCATCTGGAAAAGGGGACCACAGGCCACTACTTTTCCATGGTTTGTTTGACTATAGACCTTTTTGTGTGTGTGGCACACCAAGTACATTTTGTCAGACACTAGAGTTCTGGAAACACTGTTTCGGAATTCTGAAGAAGGTTCCAACTTATTTTCATATGATTTCCAGATCACAGATGGCTTGAAGACTAGAGTAGTCATCAGAAACCAGTCTATCACTATCTCAGTCAGGCTGCGTCAATAAGGACAGATTTCAGCTGGCTCACTCTGATCAGTGGTGGGTTAATTTAAATGGAATGAACTCAACAAGTAATGAGGAATAGGAAACAGGGAAGGCATAGCGATGGGAGAAAAGGAAAACTGAAATTAACCTTTGTTGAGCACCTTCTACAGTACTAGAAACCATGCACGATCCTTTATATAGCTTGTTTATATGATTTTCATAATATCCTCACAACAAAAATTTTGTACGCTTTTATACACAAAGAAACAGGCTCAGAGAAATTTAGTGGTTTGCTTATTGTTTCACATAGTTAAGTTGGCACAACTGGGATTTGATACACGATTTTTAGGCTTCAAACCCATATTCTTTCCCTACTCAGAAGAACCCACTTAAAGTCAGTTTCTTTTGGCTTCTGCTACCACTAAAACTATCCAGTCTACTCCTTTAGTTTTGAGAATTACCACTCCAATACAACTTCTAATCTACTCAACAATGATTCTTTATTAATCCCCTGGACAGCTACTATTTTCTGGTAATTTACAATGACCACTTCTTTTTGTGATTCATTTAGGATGTTTTTCAAATTGCAGATCACAGGGGTAAATAAAAGCACCTCCAGTAGAGAAAAGGCAGCTGAAAGTAGAGAAAATGCTGCCTGCCATTTTGAAATAACCTGAGAACATAAAAAATATTGATGCCTGTTTCTCAACTTCAGAAATCCCGATTTAATATATCTGGAGTGTGGCAGGGGCATTGGGATTTTAAAACACGACCTGGGTAATTCTAACATGTAGTCAGGCTGAAAACCACTGTTTTTAGGGATCAAGATGAACATTTAAGTATTTCCATAAATAAACAAAGGAAACATGTTAATGATACTTTTTATTTAACAAACTCAATTTTTTAAACAACTGCTGAGTCAAAGAAATTTTGCAGATGGGACATGAGCAACTAGACATTTGGTACCTTTTCCGATTTAAATGATATTTGTATTCAGTTGGGGTAGTGTGGTATAAGATATGCACTTATTTCATTAGTTAGGTCACTGAGTCATTCCTATTTAATTTGTGAAACTCATAATCCTCCCCAAACCATGGTGGTCTCACATCTCATTTCACTGTAGATTTAATTATTGCACTAAGAAAATCACATTATCAAAACAGCATGAAATATCCCCATGGCAATGTCCTAAATCCTTTTACTAATGCACTTTTTACATCTCATGTTTGTCTCTCTCATGTTAACACTGTCTGAATTCTTATAAATGAACTAAAACAAACTACCACTTTCTGGAAGTAACTAAAACATTTATCAAGCTATTTTTTAGTTTTGGATGTTAATTTTTTTTTCTAATCTACAAAATTGAAGAAGATGCTATTACATTTGTTTTGATAACAGTATAGTATAATTTTAATTTTAAAAGCAAATGCTAAAGTTATAATAGTGACAATAATAATGGGCATTTATTGAAAAGACAAAGGGCTCAAATTGCTAGACTGTGGCATGAATGGGTGTAGGAAGCAAGTGAAAATTTGGATATAATAAAGCTGGAAAAAATATATGGTACACTATTGTATTATAGTCATATCTCCTTTAACCGTTTCGACAGTGCTAGGACTTAGGGATTATTACCATCCCAACTATATGATTGGGAAAATTGAATCTCAGAGAGCCGGCTTGGCATTCATAGAGTCTGGCTCTAGAGCATGGCGTCCTAACCACTATATGAGGTCTGAAAATTAGGTTCGTGAATACATCCTAGAAAAAGTTCTACATACCTCACTGCTGAATACCACTACAGTGACCTCTGAAGTACTACCCTTGGGAAGCTATGCACTGATACCAGCACCTAGTCCACCCTTCAAAGCAATTTTGGAACACTTTTTTTGGAATGGCCATCTGAACTGTCGTATTACCCTTGATGTCCTGAATGTCATCAAAATGTCTTCCTTTCAATATTTGCTTTATCTATAGGTAAAGAAAGAAGTCATTGGGGAACAAATCAGGTGAGTAGGGAGGGTGTTTCAATACAGTTATTTGTTTACTGGCTAAAAACTCCCTCACAGACAGTGCTGTGTGAGCTGGTGCATTGTCATGATGCAAGAGTCATGAATTGTTGGTGAAAAGTCCAGGTCGTTTTTGTCTAACTTTTTCTCTCAGACTTTTGAGCACTTCCAAATAGTAAACTTGGTGAACTTTAGTCCAGTTGGTACAAATTCATAATGAATAATCCCTCTAATATCAAAAAAGGTCAGCAACATTGTTTTGACTCTTGATTTGGACTGATGGAACTTTTTTAGTCATGGAGAATTGGCTGACTTCTATTGTACACTTTGATGCTTTGTTTCAGGCTCATATTGGTACACCCACGTTTCATAACCAGTGATAACATGCCCCAAAACATTGTCTTGCCACTCCAAAGGGTCTTGGCAAACTTTGACTCTCCTTTGCTTTTGTTCATTGGTGAGCTCCTTCGGGACCATTTTTGCACACACCTTTCTCATGCCAAGGTTTTCAGTTAAGGTTTTCCTAACTGTTTCTCTGTTGATGTTTACTTGGTCTGCTATGCTTCTCACAGTCAGTTGATGATTTTGATGCACAATTTGATGAATTTTTGCAATGTTTTCATCAGTTCTGCTCATTACTGGCCTCCCTGACCTCTCTTCATCAGTGACGTGTTCTCTCCCCTCAGAAAAAAACTTTTAATCCATTTGTACACTGCCATTTTTTTCATGGCATTACCCTCATAAACTTGGACTAACATGTCCCTGATTTTACTTCCACTCTTGCTAAATTTAACAGTAAATTTAATGTTTGTTCATTGCTCTAATTCAAGCTCATTCTCGCAACGGCACATAAAATCACACAACAACAATAATGAACTCCACTCAGCAAGACACCACCACACGTCGATACAAACACAGCTGTAAGACACTGATATACCAAGGTTATGAAACCTTACGAAGCTGTTTGTACAGTGCTCCAATGTAAGTGCACGGTGATAAGTTCACGAACTTATTTGTCACACTTCGTATATTATTGCCTTTCTTAAAATGTTAATATTTCAGCTTGAGTGACTGAATGGTTGGTTATGTCAAACAACACACACATATAATTCAAGTAAATTAGTAGTTTCAAGGTGGGTGTCAAAGTAATGAGTTTGTACTTAGACATATGCAATTTGGGGTGCTAGAATTTTACCTTGAAGTGATATTCTTCAGGCAAGTGACAATATGGATCTGAAATTCAGGAGAAAGTTCGGAACTGGAGAAGGAGATGTGGGTACATATACATGGAGGAGGTGTTTGAGAAAGTGGTTGTGGATAAAATAACCAAGGCAGGAAGTATAAAATATGAGTTTTTAACACTGGATCCCCTGGAACACCTCTAATTGTGAAGCAGATAGAGCACAAGTGGATTGGGGAGAGAGATGACAAAATAAAAAGAATACACTATTACAGAGACCAAGGGAAGAGATTCTAAGAAAGAAATGATGATTAACAGTGTTAAATGTAGCAGAAATATATTAGAATAAGGTGTACATAAAGGGATCCTGGATTTGACTGTTAGTCAATTATTAGCAATCTTCTAAGGAATGATTTTAATATCCTTAGGGCTAGAATAGAAACTGTGTTAGCTGATTGAGTAAATAAAGAGTATCAGTTTAGAAGTAGCTAATATTTGTAGAGTGCTTCCTATGGGTCATGAACTAATATTAACTCTACTTAGGGATTGTGTGTGCTCAAGGGAACACAGAATTAAAGAATTAAAGAGAGAAATAGGCAACATGGTAGTTTTTTCTTTCAAATAACCTTCTTTCAGCAAATGATAGAACAATAAGACCCTGCCACCCCCACCCCAAAAAAAGAAAAAACATAAAAGGGTATAAACATAGAGGATCTAAATAACAAATTTTTGTAATAAGTGTTATTATATAAGATGTTTAATAAAACCCTAAGTATTTGAAAATTGAACAACATACTTCTAATAATTCATGGGTCAGATAAAAAATTGCAAGAAAAATTAAAACTATTTTGAACTGAATGATAATAAAAATATTACATGTCAAAATTTCTGGAGACAACTAAACAGGTCTTAGAAGAAAATTTAGAGCTTATTGCTTATATTAGAAATAAAAGAAGAGATAAATAAATAGAGGTAAAGTGATAAGAGGTTGGCCTATCAGCAGCCATTTTTTGTTCCTCCTGGTTAATAAAGTCTTGATTTTATTTATCCTCACACAAACAAAAATAAGCTCTAAATTTTCTTCTAAGAACTGTTTTGTTGTCATACAAAAAGAATTCAGTGACTTAAGATTCCATTTCAGTAAACTAGAAAAAGAAGAGCAAACTAAATTGAAGTAGAAGGAAGAAAATAATAAAGAGCAAAAATTAATGACAGAAAAATAAAAAAATAAAAATTAGTAAAAGCAAAGATAGTTTTTTGAAAAGATCAACAAAAGTGATAAAATTCTAGATTGATCAAGAAAAATAAAAGATTAAAACCAAATCAGCAATATTAGAAAAGAAAGAGGGGTTTTCTAAACAAATTATACAGATATTAAAAAGATAATAAGAGAATATGAAGAACAATAATACAACAAATTTAGACAATTTAGAATTTAGATAATATAAATTTCTTGAAAGACACAAATTACCAAAACTCAATGAAGAAAAAAAAAAAAGAGAAAATCTGAAGAGCCTTATGTCAATGAAAGAAATTGAATCAGTCATTAAATACCTTTTGACAAGGAAAATTCTAATTCCACATGGTTTCACTGGTGATTCTACCAAATATTTAAAAAAGGAATGATATACATTTAATAAAATTACTTTCAGTAAATAGAAGAGGCAGGAACATTTCCAACTAATTTCATGAAGTCAACATTATTCTGATACCAAAACCAGATACCTGTCTGATATCAAACATTAAAAACAAAAGCAAAACTCCAATATTCCCTTTAACCTGGATGTTAAAATCCTTACTAAAATACTAACAACTGAATCATGCAATGTTTTAAAAGAATAACACATCATGACCAAGTGAGATTTATCTCACGAATGCAAACTTAAATTAATATTTAAAAATCAATGTAATTCAACATATTAACCGAATAAAGGATAAAAACTTATTATTTCAATAGAAGTAGAAAAAAAGTATTTGATATTCAACAACAATTCATGATAAAAATTCTCAGAAAAGTAGGAATAAAAGGGAATTTTCTCCATCTGATAAAGGTATCTATAAGAAACCTACAATTAATATCATACTTCCATGTTCGAGTCTGAAATGCTACTACTAAAATTGGGAACAGGCAAAGACGCTTGCTCTTAACCCTTCTATCTAACATTGTATGTCATAGACATGGCAAAAAAGTCAAGAAAATAATTCATAAGCATCTAAAAGGAAGAGGTAAAGCTTTCTCTACTTGCAGCTAACACATCTGTTTATTTAGAAAATCTACAGGAATCTAAAAATCAACAATTAGAATAAGCGAATTTTGCCAAATTGCAGGATGTAAGTTTAATAAAATCAATTATAGTTTTATATACTGGTAAATAAAAACTTAAAAAGTCTTTTTCAACAACACAAAACACGAAATATTTGGGAATTTTACAAGACAATGGAAACCATCTCCTCTGAAAATTATAGAACATGGTTGAGAGAATTTTAAAGAAGACCTAAATAAATGGAGAGACATGGATCCAAAGGCTCAGTATAATGAAGATGTTAATTATCCACAAATTTATATATACATTCAAAACATTCCCAATCAAAATCCAAGTAGGATCAGTTTTAGAAATTGGTAAACTGATTCTAAAATTTATATGAAAAGTTAAACTTATTTTTAAAAAGAAAATGGTTTAAGGATGTATAGTTCTTGATTTCAAGACCTATTCTAAAGTTACTTTAATAAAGACAGTGTAATATTGGTGAAAAGATAGACATATAAATCATAGGAATATAGACCCACACATATATGGTCAATTGATTTTTGAAGAAATGCCATGGTAATCCATTAGGGGAAAGGAAAGTCTTTTCAATAAATTATGTTGGACTATTCAATAAAATATGTTGGAATAATGGTTATCTATATGGACAAAAATGAATATCAATCTTTCACAATACACAAAAAAATAACTTGAAATGGATCATAGACATAAAAGCAAAAGCCCAAACTTTAGAACTTCTTAAATAGAACATAAGGAGAAAAATCTTAGTCAATTTACTTTAAGCAAAACTTTCTTAGATGGGATAAGTTAGTACAAGCCATAGCTGAAGAAAATAATTAAATTGAACTTTATCAATATTTTAACCTTTTGACTTCTGAAAAACACTGCCAAGAAATAAAAAGTCCAGGCACAGAATGGGAAACAATATCCATTCAACATATAAATGACAAAACATTTGTATCCAGAATATATAAAGATCGCTTACAACTTAATAATAAAACAAACAATTTGAAAAAAGTAGACATAAGGTCTAAACAGACACTTTGCAATAGATGATACTTGAATAGCCTGAATCCCACGAAATGTGATCAACATCATTGTCATGCAGGGTGGTAGGCGGGGTCTCTGGTCCCGCTCCCCACATAAGAACCGCAGGACATGGTGAGGCCAAAAAGGAATACCCACGGAGCCATATATAGGGGAGTCATACCACTATACTATCACTGGCGGCTGGGTTGGAGACACAGGAAGCAGGAAGCACACTATCTGCAACCTGCTGTCCACTTCTTTCTGCCAACCAACCTTACTTGCTAGCTGCAATCCGTCGTGCTAACTGCAATCCGCTCAGCCACCATCCTCTTGCTAGCTCCCATTTTCCTGCCAGTCCCCATTTTCTGCTAGCATAGCCACAGCAGTTATATTAGTGGCCAGTGATTCACTGGTTACAGCTGACGGCCAACTAGCCACAGCTGATGGCCATCCAATCACAGTTGATTGCCATTTAATACCTGAGCCAGCATCTTTCCACGTGAGGCTGAGAGCCTGGAAACTGCACTCCTGGCTCTGTCCCCACAATCATAATCATCAGGGAAAGTAATTTAAAATGATAATGAAATTATCATTAAAATGGTTAATACTGAAAGGATGGAAAATACCAATTGGTAAAAATTTGGAACAAGTGGAATTGTCATGCACTATTAATGAGAGTATCAAATGAAACAACTACTTTGGAAAATAATTTGCATATTTTTAAAGTTAAACATATACAGAGGGTGTCAAAAAATGTATACACATTTTGAGAAAGGAAAAACTATTAAAGTTGTAATAATATATACCGATAACAAAAGATGTATACAAGTAATGTATATACATTTTTTTGGCACCCCCAGTACATGTCACATAACTCAGCTATTCCATCACTATGTCTTTACTCATGAGAAATAAAAACATGTCCACAAAAAGTCTTGTACGTGAATAGTCAATCCACTTTTGGAGTCAGGTGAGAAAGTAAAAGTCTAAACATGGCAAGGAGAAACAAGGAGAATGTCAGCCTGTCCTCCTGGCTCCATGAGATGGCAGAAAGATGTTAGTGGCTTTTATTTGAACTGTATGACCTGCCATTACACTGTTTACTTTTCCCAGTGTGACTTCTTTCCCTCAACACATGTACCAGATGTCATGCAGGATGTCATGCAGGGTTTCTGGTCCCGCCCCCCACATAAGAACGCAGGACATGGTGAGGCCAAAAAGAAACACCCACGGAGCCATAGATAGGGGAGTCATACCACTATATTCTCCCTGGCAGCATCCACCTCTGTGCAATCCTCTCTTGCTAGCTCAGCTGCCATCTTCTTGCTAGCCCCCATTTTCTGCTAGCGTAGCCACAGCAGTTATATTAGTGGCCAATGGCTCATGGGTTACAGCTGACGATCAACTAGCCACAGCTGATGGCCATCCAATCACAGTTGATGGCCATTTACTACCTGAGCCAGCACCTTTCCACGTGAGGCTGAGAGTCTGAAAATTGCACTCCTGGCTCTGTCCCCACACCAGACTTGAAGGAATTTAGCAGTCCTTTACAATAGCCTATCTTCTGAAGGAGTTGTCCTTCCCCAAGGACAGGGGCAAAGGAAGCCTGGATTCATATCCTAAAATAACCTTCTCGTCTTGAGATGTAGATTCATACATTCATGCTGCTGCTATTCTTTAATTGACTGATCTGTCAGGAGTAGAGGCACTTAACTAATTAATTATTTCCTACGTTTTTAGAATGGAGTTATTTGTAAGGCAGTGTTAGAAACTACCCCATAAAGGATCTTTGGTTCTACTTAACAATACAATTAACTTTTATTGTTGGGTATGTGTGTGAAGAACAAATTTACATACACACTGTGGGGACAGAGACAGGAGTGTAGCTTCCAGGCTCTCGGCCTCACGTGGAAAGGTGCTAGCTCAGGTAGTAAATGGCCATCAACTGTGATTGCATGGCCATCAGCTGTGACTAGTTGGCCTTCAGCTGTAACCAGTGAGCCATTGACCACTAATATAACTACCGTGGCTACACTAGCGAAAAATGGGGGCTAGCAAGAAGATGGTGGCTGAGCTAGCAAGCGGCGCAGTGAGGGTTGCGAACAGTGTGGCTCTGGTTTCCTGTGTCTCCAACCCAGCCGCCAGCGAGAGTATAGTGGTATGACACCCCTATCTATGGCTCCATGGGTGTTCCTGTTTGGCCTCACCATGTCCTGCGTTCTTATGTGGGGAGTGGGACTAGAGACCTCAGAAGAGACCCCGCCTGTCACCCTGCATGACACATGGCGCAGCGAGCAGGGTCTCCTGCATGACACACACCTTAGCAAGTTAGGAGTCTGGTTTGACAACTGTCTTTAAAAACCACCATTTCCAAAACCAGTGTTAAGGTAAACACTGATTGAATTTAGAGATACAAATTCTGGGTTAAAACAAAATAGTGTATGCAAGTAATCTGAAAATAAATATACTTGTGCTTTTATAGACCTTAGTAAATATGCTCAGAGTGAGGTTCAGTGTTTAACAGCATTGAGAGTGTTATTGTGGTTTATTAAGGACCTTTAAAGCAAGGTTCTATAACCGTTACTGAAAAGCAGACATAATGTTAAAAAATTAAAGTCTTCACAGAACAGTCCTGAAATTATGATATTAAAAGAGAAGCATATGAAAAAGAATACCAGCTGGTAGGATAAATGAAATGTGACTTTCCTTAAGTCATTTAACTTGGGACTTTCAATTTATACGTAAATGGATTTAATGAAGTACTTTGATGGGGCAAAGATAAAAAATTTTAGACATAGTAAAACGTCTTGGAGGCTTTTTATCCTAGTGACCTTTTCCTTTTTAAGTAAGGGAGCTGCCTTTTTCATCTTTCGAATCCATTAGTTCACAGTAGGTATTATAATAATTAACTAGGCTGCTCTGAAAATTGGGGACAGGCCAGCCAAAAGGAGTGAAGCAGTGAAAGTAGTCAACCTAAAATTCAAAACCTTTAAAACTGAAGGCCAACTATATTTACTTTTCTTTACTCCTCTAGGATGTTAGGATAAGTTTTAATGTTTTACATTTGTCATGCAGGGTGCCATGCGGGGTCTCAGCTCCTGCTCCCCACATAAGAACGCAGGATATCGTGAGGCCAAAAAGGAACACCCACGGAGCCATAGATAGGGGAGTCATACCACTATAGTCTCACTGGCAGCTGGGTTGGAGACACAGGAAGCAGGAGCCACATGATCTGCAACCTGCTGCCCTGTTTTCTGCCAACCAACCAACCCCACCTGCTAACTGCAATCCACACTTGCTAGCTCAGCCACCATTTTCTTGCTAGCCCCCATTTGCTGCTAGCGTAGCCACGGTAGTTATATTAGTGGCCAATGGCTCACTGGTTACAGCTGACGGCCATCTAGCCACAGTTGATCCAATCACAGTTGATGGCCATTTACTACCTGAGCCAGCACCTTTCCACGTGAGGCTGAGAGCCTGGAAACTGCACTCCTGGCTCTGTCCCCACAATATTTTTCTCAATGTAATTTTTTTCAATGAGGTAAGGCTCTAAGAAGATTACTATTACTAGATTAAAATCTTTTTATTTCATTCTCTCACAAAACCATACATATGAGTGGTTTAATAAATTTTAAAATATAGCAGATTTGATTCTGACAATCTTAAACTTTGACTTTTCTATATTAAGACAAATTTAAAGTAACACTTCAATGTTATTCAAGTTGGGTGTATTAAGGGAGACACACATTTCATTAATCAAGTCCAATGGTAACTGACCTTGTTAATGAACATAATAACAACTATGATAAGTATAAAGGTGGCTAATATTTTTTGAGCAGTTGCCTTGTGCCAAACATTTTAGGTTTTCACATTCATTATCTCCATTAATCTTTACCAAAATCCCTGTCATGCAGGGTGTCATGCGGGGAGGCCTGCGGGCTCTCTGCTCCCGCTCCCCTCATAAGAACGCAGGATATGGTGAGGCCAAAAAGGAACACCCACGGAGCCATAGGTAGGGGAGTCATACCACTATATTCTCACTGGCGGCACTATAGTCTCACTGGAGGCTGAATCCACACCGTCCACAATCCACCATCCTAACTGCAATCCGCGCTTGCCAACCCAGCCGCCATCTTCTCGCTAGCCACCATTTTTCTCTTTCTGCTAGCGTAGCCACAGCAGTTATATTAGTGGCCAATGGCTCACTGGTTACAGCTGACGGCCAACTAGCCACAGCTGCTGGCCATCCAATCACAGTTGATGGCCATTTACTACCTGAGCCAACACTTTTCTATGTGAGGCCGAGAGCCTGGAAACTACTTTCTGGGGCTCTGTCCCCACTATCCCATTTTACAGATGAAGTAAATAAAGCTTAGAAAGTTTGTGGGGACAGAGCCAGGAGTGCGGTTTCCAGGCTCTTGGCCTCATGTGGAAAGCTGCTGGCTCAGGTAGTAAATGTCCATCAACTGTGATTGAATGAATGGCCATCAGCTGTAGCTAGTTGGCCGTCAGCTGTAACCAGTAAGCCATTGGCCACTAATATAACTGCCGTGGCTACGCTAGCAGCAAATGGGGTCTAGCAAGAAGATGGTGGCTGAGCTAGCAAGAGCGGATTGCAGTTAGCACAGCGGGGTGTGGCGGAGTGTGGATTGCGGATTCTGTGGCTCCTGCCTCCTGTGTCTCCAACCCAGCCGCCAGTGAGACTATAGGGATATGACTCCCCTACTTATAGCTCCGTGGGTGTTCCTTTTTGGCCTTACCATGTCCTACGTTCTTATGTGGGGAGCAGGACCAGAGACCCCGCATGCCACCCTGCACGACAAAGTTTAAATCATTTTGCTAAGGGCCTGTTACTAGGAAGTGGCTGTTCTTAGCCTTCGGACCCCAAAACTTAAGCTGTTAAATACTATAGAGCTTCTTTAATATTTTTTTGCACCTTGGACATATGTGGTCATAGCTAACAAAAATATTTTTATCTTTCTAAATATTGTGATTTTATGTAATACCATAGGTGATGGTATTTCTTTTTAAAATAATTTTTAAAGGAAAAGTATCAGTAATTTCTTCTTAGACTTACAGTTATAAAATTATACTCTGAGGATATGAATTTATTTTTCATTTGGAAATTAAAAGATAACTATTTTAGTAGTCCATATATTATTATGTTATCTTATTTACCCAAATCATGTTTGTTTGTTTTTTTTTTTTTACTTCTACTTTAACGTCTAACTTAAAGACAATTTGAAACTAAAGATCTCCATTTAGCATAATCCTTCCGGTAATGAAAATTTCAAATTACTCTGAATAAGTAACAAAGAGAAAGTATTGTGATAGTATTAATATTACTTTGAGAGCAAAAATAATTATATTAATACTGTATATTGCTCTTTTTAAAATACAGATTTCACTTTAAAAGGGGTTGAAAGATACTCATTGAAAGAAATACTTGAAAAGAAACACCAGATACTATATTCCTAGACTTAAAATATCCATTTTCAACCATCCATTAAATTATAAAATTAATAATTCAGAACCTTTAGGGACAGAACCCTATTATTTCTTTCCTTTTCACTCCTTCCCTAGACTTACTGATATATGTGTGAATTATCTCTATCCTTTTACCCATATTTGTCAGGAACATTGAACTTTTTATTGTAGTGTAAATAAACATTTGTTTTTAGAAAAGTTAGAGAAACTTGTATTTATTTTATCCTTATATATAACAATCAACTGCATTCAAGTACTATAGTATACTACATTCATTTATTTAATTTTCAGCTTTATTGAGGTATAAGACAAATAGGAATTGTGTTTATTTAAGGTGTAAAACTTGATATTTTGATATAGTGTATACATTGTGACATAATAACCACAATCAAGCTAGTTAACATATCCATATTCTCACATAGTTACTATGTTCTTCCCCCCTCACTTTCATCCTCCTTGCCTCTCCCTTCTTCCCTCCCTCTTTCCTTCTCTCTCTCTCTCTCTCTCTCTCTCTCTCTCTCTCTCTCTTTTCTTTCTTTCCTTAAATAACTTTTTATTTTTAAATTATAGTTGACATACAATATCATATTTGTTTCAGGGGTACAACATAGTGATTAGACATTTATATAACTTATGAAGTGATCACCCCAATAAATTTAGTACCCATGTGACACCTACATAATTATTATAATATTATTGACTATATTCCTTTGCTGTACCCTGCATCCCCATGACTGTTTTGTAACTACCAATTTGTACTTCTTAATCCCTTTCTTTTTTATCACCTCCAAGACCTCTTCCTATCTGGCAACCATCAAAATGTTTTCTGTATCTATGAGTTTGTTTTTGCTTTGTTTGTTTGTTTATTTTGTTTATTATGTTCTACATATAAGTGATATCATACATTTGTATTTCTCTACCTGATTTACTCTTTTCAGCACAATACCCTCTAGGTCCATCTATGTTGTTGCAGATGGCGAGATTTCAGTCTTTTTAATGGCTGAGTAATATTCCACTGTACATACAAGTATGTACCACCCCTTCTTTATCCATTCATCCATTGATGGACACCCAGGTTGCCTCTATAACTGGCTATTGGAAATAATGCTGCAATGAACCTTTGGATGCACATGTCCCTTAGAAGTAGTGTTTTGGCTTTCTTCGGATAAATACCCAAAAGTGGGATTACTGGGTCCTTCTCTGTCTTTTATTATAGCCTTTGTTCTAAAGTCAATTTTTTGTCTGGTATAAGTATTGCTACCCCAGCTTTTTTGTTTGTTTGTTTACAATTTCATGAAATATCTTTTTCCATCTCTTTACTTTCAATCTGTGTGCGTCTTTAAATCTTAGGTAAGTCTCTTGTAGGCAGCATATGCAAGGGTCTAAGTTACTTATCTATTTACCCACCCTAGGTCTTTTGGTTGGAACATTTAATCCATTTATATTGAAAGTAATCGTTGATAGGTATGTAGTTATTGCCATTTTATTATTCATATTTTTTTAAATCTTTTTTTCCTCCTTCTTCTTAAAGAAATTCCTTTAACATTTCTTGTAATATTGGTTTGGTGGTGATGAACTCCTGTAACTTTTTCTTGCCTGGGAAGCTCTTTATCGGCTCTTCAATTATAAATGATAGCTTTGCTGGGTAGAGTAGTCTTGGTTGTAGGTCCTGACTCTTCATCATTTTGAATATTTCGTTCCAGTCCCTTCTGGATTGCAAATTTTCTGTTGAGAAATCAGCTGGGTCTTGTGGGAGCTTCCTTGTAAGTCACGATCTGCTTTTCTCTTGCTGCTTCTAAGATTCTTTCTTTGGCTTTAACCTTTGCCACTTTAATTATAATGTGTCTTTGTGTGGGACTCTTTAGGTTCACCTTGTTTGGAACTCTGCCCTTCCTGGACTCGTATGTCTATTTCCTTCACCTGGTTGGGGATGTTTTCTGTCATTATTTCTTCAAATAGGTTTTCAATTTCTTGCTCTCTCTCTTCTCCTTCTTGTACCCCAATAAGTGAATGTTGATACATTTGATGTTGTTCCAGAGACTCCTTAAACTATCTTCATTTTCTTTTTTCTTTTCTTCTTTTGGATTCTTTTTTTCTGTTGTGATTGGGTGTTTTCTGCTACCTTCTTGTAAATCACTGATTCAATTCTCTGCTCCATTTAATCTACTGTTGATTCCATCTGATGTACTCTTTATTTAAGTTATTGTATTCTGTATTTCTGACTGGTTCTTTTTTATGTTTTCTATCTTCATTTTTATGTTTTTTTGTTGTTGTTGAAGTTCTCACTGAGATCATTGAGCATTCTTACAACCAGTGTTTTGAATTCTGAATTTGGTAGATTGCTTGTCTCCATTTTTTTTTTTCCTGGAGCTGTTCTGTTTCTTTATTTGAGACATGTTTACTTGTGTCCCCATTTTGGTTGCATCCCTATTTATATTTCTATGTATTAGGTAGAATTTCTAGGTCTCCCGGATGTAGTAGAGTGGCCTTATATAGGAGGTGTCCTGTTTGTCCTAGTGATGCAGTCTCCCTGATTACCTGAGCTGGGTGCTCCAGGTGTGTCCCTTGTGTGTGCCCTCCTACTGTAGTTGAGCCTTGGTTGATATTTGCATGTCAGTAGGAGAGATTGACCCTCAGGATGATTGGTTGTGAGGACTGGCTGTGACTATAGTGGAGGAGTTGTTGTGCAGGGGCTGACCCTATGGAGCAGCATTCACTTTAGCAGGGCTCTAGTGCCTGCCCAGTCTGCCCTTCAGGTGTGTCATTTGTGGAGATGGTTGGGTGGTGCTGTGGTGTGGTCTGAAGCTGGCCACCAGGTGTGTTGTATCTGGAGCCTCTTGTGAGTGACTGTGTTGCAAGCCAAGTTCAGCCACTGCCTGTGCCATGCCCAGAACTACTTGGTATGAGTTACGAAGTGATCTGCAAATGGTTGCCATTTATGCTGGGCTTGAAGGTTCCTGGGAGAGGCTAAGCTGAGAAATGAGGCTGGCTGACACTGGTTCTGGGATTGGGGCTGCTTAGCAAGAGGTACAGACAAGAGGCTGCTTGTTTGGGGTTTATGAAGCTTTAAGTGATTTTAGGAAAATCCACAGCATGAGCCAAGGCAGGCTGTTCATATGGAAAAGCCACTGACATGGCTTGGGTGGGCCTGCAAGTTGGGTGAGGCAGTGTCTTAGGGAATCACGAAGGTGGGGCAAAGAGTATTAGTCAGGTTGATGGAGACTCACCTGCATCTACATGCTGGGTATTGGGTGGGCTCAACAAAGGAACAATTATATTCTTTGCATGCCAAGCTTACAGCTTCTTTTATTTGATTATATATTTTTTAAGCGGTTTTCAAAATTCTTTGTAGAACTTAATAACAAAATAAATCAATGGACTAGAGAAAATTTAAAAATAGGCATTGAATTCTCAGCTTTATCTCTTTTTTTTTTTTTACTTTCTGTATCTACAGAAAAATATAACAATTGATTTTTACAATAACTTTGATACATTTCAAAATTCTAAGTAACATTAGAACAGAGTATTTATAATGTAAAATCAAGTGTAATTCTTTGAATCCTACTGGTGCTAATGTTCAATATTTTCCATTTATATTTATTTGCTTCTTATCCAAATACTATAGAAATGCCATTATTTACATAGTTTATATGAACTAATATATGCCAGTATTTCCCCCAATATAAATAAATTAGGACTCCCTAAGTCTCTTTAACTTTGTGGATCAATTACACTTTATATTTTTTAGAAGTATATATTTTTTCTGGTTATTAAAGGAACTTTTATTCCAAAAAGTATGGAGACCACAGATGAGGGAAAGAAGAAATAAATTTCCCATAATCAACATTAAGATTTGCTTTGAAGATAAAATGAGTATCTCAGTCAAATGGATAGATTTGTGTGTATACATTCTCATGTGTCGTAAAACTGGCTTGTGTGTCGTAAAACTGGCTTGTTATTAAGCGCATCAGCTGCTCTGAACCCCTAACAAAACTTATTTCAGTTGTTTATGTTCCATGATTTCATGTATGAAATCAACTTTAAATTATATATTTTTATGCTTTGAAATTCACTTTAGCTCTTAACTTTGTTTTAATATCTTTAAGAAGTTTTGCTGCAACATATGGTCAGAAACATCACAAATTTTGCCTCCATTCTGTGTTCAACATCTCACTGGAGTGTCACAAAAATACAAATTATTAACTTTGTATAAGTCTTTCATTCATTTATTTTAAAAAATAAACCCTTATTATAGTATCTAGTGGAATTAATTACTAAATGATAAATTTCAAAAAAATATCCAAAGCTGAAATTCAAGTAGACATGGAGACTCAGATTGCTGAGAAGAACTGATTAATCTTTTAATCAAAATGCAGAGTATTCTATAGTTTCATTTATAAATTATTCACCTTTATTTGGTTAATTTTTCATATTAAAGGTTATAACAGAAGATAGTACACTTAATTTTATTAATTTTCCCCAGTTTTGCAATATATTTTGCAGTTTTCTAGCTTTTTTATTTTAAACTGACTTTAGACTCAAAGAAATTGCAAAAAGAATACAGAGAGTTTTCATGCATGCTTCATCCAGCTTTCCCCAGTGATAACAGTTTACATATCATAGTGCATTTTCAAAACCAGGAAATTGGCAGTGGTAAAATGCTACTAATTAAACTCTGGACTTTATTTATTACCATGTTTTTTTTGTTGTTGTTAGTGGTGTATAGTACTATGAAATTTCACCACATGTATAAATTTGAGTTAATACCACCACAATTGAGATATAGAACTCTATCATCACTACATAGAGACTTCTTTATGCCACCTCTGAGTAGTCATACCTTCCCATGAAACTAACCCTGGGCAACCACCGATTTGTTCCCCATCACTATAATGTTGTCATTTTAAGGTTATTCTATAAATGCAATCAGACAGTATATTCATCTATATTTGTTGCTATGACACATTCAGATATCCAGCAATATTCTTTTACTAGGACAGAAACTGTAAAATACTGCTACCTTCCATCCAACTTCTCTAACAAGTACAAGAGTTTTTTAAAAGGAATTATAATCCAGGATATATATCGTGACTAGGGTGTGTTAAAAAGCCAAACACCCCATTATTAACCATTTCTGAGCTCCCAACTGCTGGCCTTTGGGAGTCAGAATGAAACCAGCTTCCCAGGACACAGTACATCTGAATCACCATCTCAGGTCACAAAGTATGACAAGGGGTCAGTGCCTTCTCCCTAGCCCCAAAGTGGCCCCCTCTGCCTTCATGTGACTGTGAGGGCTGGAGAATGGTGTGCTAGCACAGCACAGTGAAGCTATGCAGAAAAGGGCACACTTAAACGCACCTATTATCCCTGTGGCTTTGTTAAAAAAAAAATATTTCAACCCTTGATGAATCTCTCTGTCCCTAGATTTATTTTAAAGTGTAGCATAACAGATTGTTTCTTTGTTTGTCTCTCTATTTGCTCATGGCTATTACTTCCTCCTGACTAGCTCATCATAGCACATACAATAATCATCTGGCAGTGTGTTGTTATTTATTAGGTATAGAATGTCATGAAGGCTCATAAAGCTTACCAGGTGCCCATAATGATACCAGCCACTGGCAGCAGAGCTTACTGTTGCTGCACATGTGCACTTGCTGGGGAACTGAAGCTGGAGGCCCAAAGATGGGGCAGGCTGTTCTGGGAGAAATCTATTATGTTCCTCTTCCTTCTGGCAGTAGAAATGAATTCAGAGCTCAGGAAGCAGTAAGGACACGAAGGAGGAAATAGAGCACAAAAACGATGTGGATTTAATAGGCAAAGGTGGTGGTGCCTGTAATATCATGGGTGGCTTGATCCTTCAGTCATGAAAACACAACTCTGATTCTCATATATCCTGAAATAAGAATCTATAGTTGTGAGAGAGGATGGGGAATAAAAAAAGGAGGATGAAGGTAACTCACATTTATGATGATCTCTGTATACCAGCATTGGGGTATAGAGGACTGAATCCCACAGTGTGATACAGCAGATGATAAATAAATGAATGGATAATGTAATGTCTAAGAAGGGGACTACATTTGGATAAGGAGATGAGGCATAAAGAGATGGTCATTTCTGACAGATTGTCAGGAAAGGGCGTTCTGAAGATGTGGCCTTTGAGCAGAGATCTTGATGAACTAAGGGGGTGAGCCAGGTAAATATCTGGGGAAAGGTACTGAGTAAGAGGGAACAGCATGAGCAAAGGCCATGAGTGGGGGCATGCTCGATGAGTGGAGGGGCAGCAATTCCTTCAGTGGAGCTGGATCCCATTGGGTAGAGGAGAGGGGACAAAGATAAGGTTGGAGCAGCAGCCCTGGGGACACATGCAGACCATGGGGAGGCCTGTGGATTTGTTCTCAGGGTGATGGCAAGCCATGGGAGAGTTGAAATGGGGGAGCTGCATGATCCTGTCTAGGATTTTAAAAGTTCACTTTGGATGCCATGCTGATATGTGGAGAATAAACTGGGGTGGCTGAGGGTAAGAATGGGTCTGTGTGTGAGTTACAGTCACTTGCCAGGCTAACATACCCATGACATTTGATTCTAACACCATCACAGGAGAGAGGTAATGTCTCCACATGACAGGAGAGTCTACAACTCAAATGAGATAGCAACCTGGTCCAGGTGACGCATGTAATGAACAGCAGAGCTGGCATTTGAACCCAGGGCTGCCTCACTCCTGATCTCTTGGTAATCTTGTAAACAGCCTGATTGTGGGTACCTTGCTTTCGAGAGACAGGAAAGGTCATCCTCTCTGCAGTCTCCTCTCCACACGTGCCATTTCATTCCTTGGGCAATGGAGACAAGATGAGTTTGTCTCATTCTCACGGTTAAATCTCCTAGCTTCTTTGTGCCTTCCCACCTACATTTGCCAGCTCCCAGGAATACTCTTGCCAGTTCCTGGGATAACTTCCCTGTTTAAGGAACCAGGCACAAGGCAGAGCTTCTCTCTATTTCTGATTCTCCAGTGCTATCCTTTCAAGCATGATTTCTCTAATTTACCCACCCCTGGAGCCCAAATACTGCAATTAGCTAGAACTGTCTTCTAGTGAAATCGTAATTGGTATAGATTCTGTTAGAGGAGTATGATGACCTCTGACCAAATCCTCTTAGTCCATGTGAAAGGGAAAGATGGGCCCTTTCTGGTAATTGACAAAATGAATCAATCAATTTTGCAGCCTGAGCAGAATGTAGAGGGAGCTCCGCATTTCACAATTCCATTAGCTCTGTGTTATCCCTATGATTCCCTTCTCTTTGTTTGGTGAGGTAGCACCATGGCCAGCTTTCTGCCATGGCTTCCACTTGAACATGGCTATCCATTGTAGGAATGCCCAGCGTCCCACCCTGGGCTCCAGTGGAGGGACACTGACTCGGGAGGTGTCAGACACATCCAAAGACTGAGTTGTGTGACTTCAGGGAAGGGGCCGGAAAGACAGTGTCCATTTTCCCTGTGTAGAATCCTCCTACCATCCACTTAGTTTTAGATACTGAATACACAATTATAGTCTTTTTAAAAAAACTCTCCATTGTGTAAAACTTTTCAGAGTGTTAATACATTATTTAGAGTATGTGACTCTTAAACAGAGGAAGGCAATTAAATTCAAAGGAGTTAAAGAATTACCTAAGGTCTTACAGGTAGTGCAATATCCTTGGCTTCCAATGAACATACAGTAAATATTTGTTGAATATCTTAACAAAAGTGGGAAAATATAACAAGTTTTCTGATTTTTAAATCCTTACTTTGCTGTGACATTTGGTTCCCTTTTTGGAAAACAAAAAACAACAAAAAAAACTCTGACTACTTTTATTTTCAAGACTTAGTCTTACTTTTGGTGTATCAATAAGACTTTATAACTGCTTTGGTAAAAGAGTCTAAAACTTCTTACACTCAGTTGCAGCTCTAATAGTATTATCTGAAAACTATGGCTCATTTAAGATTTCAGATCAGAGGCTGCAAGGTTTGTGGAGGGCATACCTATTGGAAATTGGCCACTCTTTCCATAAGGACAAATTCTTAGCAGCTATATTTGTAATACCCAATCTTGTCCCTGGATAATTAGCTGAATAGCTTACAGAGAGACCAGGGACCAGGGGCCATAGCCAATTAGACACTCTTCTCCAGCACATTTTAATGTTTGAAATGGGAGATACAGAGACCAAAAGAGGTTGGTAGTTGATCCTTGTTAATGGCAGTGCTCCAGGGACTAGATTAGTGATGACCCCAGAGCTGCCTTAATTTCTGATGTGGTAATTCTTTCTTGGTTTCTGTGAGATACTCCAGTATCCAAATATCCTTTTCAGTCAAAAGTTATAATTAGATTCTGTAAATTGAAAGAACATTTACCAATAGAATGCTATAGAAACTGCATTGGATGAATAGGATATCTGGGGGTGAGTGTAGATCTTAACAGCTGGGAAAGAAAATCAAAATGGCAACCAGGGAGACTCTCCCTTGCCTTTGCTGACACCACATTTTTACTGACATATTAAAGTCAGCAACAGAAAGAAGCACCACTCTGATGGCAGAACTCTGTCACTATTTTGCTGAGGACCATTGTACTTTCTCTACCATTAAAGTGCGAGGTTCTATGTACTTTTTATGGCTGTTGGTCACTGTTGCACTTCTGCAGCTACCAACATTGTCTGAATGGGAAACCCTTAACCTTTGAACCATGCTTCCAGATTATAGCAGATTCCTGTTAGTCTCCAGTTCTCACTCCTCAAATCTAAATCCATTATGCCTCAGCCCCAGTTTACTTCTAGTTGATAAGGGGATATAAAAAGTGAGATGTCTTATTTCTCTGAACTCACACATTGCATTTTTGCACATTAAAATGGATGTGCTTTCATTACATTATGATCAATTGAGCTGTTCTGAGGAGCTGCTAGACTAAAAGGTTCTTGTTCACTGATAGCTGGCTTGGCACCTGGAACTGATAGGACGCACCTTCACACACAGAATCTGTGTTTCCTTCTCCCTCTTTACAAGTTAGTGTTTTCCTTTTCTTCTGATGAACAGTGGTCTTGCCTAGTTTCTGTGTTTTTTTATCTCACAAGAGGAAAAGTAAGCTGATAAAAGACAAACGGGTAAACAGAAGAATGAAAGAACTGAAACCAACACATAAAATGAGGAGAATAAAAACATATGGAAAGCAGTTCATTTCAGCAATGTTTCTAGTGGGTAGTAAGATTACGTATGCACCACAGCAAACAGCAGGATTTGCTTCTGGTTACATGAATTGGCTGTACAATTGAGTTGTGTTTGTACAACAGAAAATATTCATTTTAGGGATACAGGAAATCATATTTAATTATGAAATTTAAAAAAAGGTATATGAACAAGTGATCCAAAACCACCCAGACTATTACTTAGAACTATTAGCTCTATCCAAATAAAGCATATTCCATTCACAAATTTCAATAGCTAAAGAAACCACACATGTATTTTTCAATTAGAAGTGAATGAAGATTATCTGAACTATTGATATTTATATACATATTTAAGGGACAGAAAATGATTCTACAAAATTATTTATTCAGACCTTAATGGAGATCATTTACACATTTCATGATGATCTCTGATGCAAAATTAAAAACAAAAGCTTTAAAATTAATTCACTGTAGAATCACCACCTATAAAAATTAACTGATATGTTAATGTGTATTTAAGTCTTTGAGGGATTATTTGCTATGCCTTGTTCCCTGTCTTACTTACTTTAGTATCTCCAGTATATAGCACTATGCTTTGCACAAAGTAGGCATCAATAAGTGTCTGTTGCATAATAAATAAATTACTAAATTATTCAGTTGAGGTATTTGCAAATCCTGATTGGTATGTGTACAAATAACACAAATGGTTACAAAGGATAATCAGAATAAAATTGCACCAAAAGGCTCGTATTCATTTTTTTCTTTCCTTATTCAAAGAACAAATAGTTTTATAAAATGTGGCATTTGAGATTTCTAAATATAATGTACCATTTGAGATTTTCAAATAGTCTAGAATAAAGAGATGAATGAGTAATATTTTATCAGAAGAAGTCCATAGAATAGGTGAAATATAGATAAGCGAATAGTTAGAATAGTATAAAGTATTCTGATAAAGAGCAAAATGGGGTGCTATGGGAGTATACACAACACCTACCTGAGGTTGTGCTGACAAGTAGAATTCAGGACAGATATTGTTTCAAGAAGAGCAATATATATATATCCCAATTTGATATATATATATATATATCCCAATTTGATCTACTGTTTAATGTAAAGTATCTGGTTAATCTGTTAAACTTGAGAGACAGCACTGAGTCACCCGCAGAGAGTACCTTTAAATAATGGATATAACTTCCAAGACTCCACTAACTTTATCTACTTAGATACTCTCATTTCAGTAATCTCAAAGGAATCTGAATATGATTGTATTGCTGTGAAAGAGACTCATGTAAGCTCATGCCTTAAAATATGAAATGAATATATCTGCTTTTTGACAAAGCAAAGAATAAGTAATATATTTCAAGTTAAAATGTTCATGATGTTCATGACCTTCTGGAACTTTTGCCTTTTACATAAACAAATATTGCCTAATACTTTGCCTTTGTGGCAAATTTCCAACAGAAACCCAATTCTTATGATATCTTATAATCTCCTTACATGAAAGAGCATAAGTTAAATCCCATCAATATATTAAACACTAGGTGCTCTGTCATTTGCTATTTTGTTTTAGGATGTTAACATAACAAACAGAATTACGTTCTGATATGTTATAGTGATTTATTCTTAATTTTGATGATTCCTCCAAGCAGCCGGCAATTGATGTCTTCTATTGGTGGGTCATCTTCGGACACAAAATATAAGCTTACTTTTTTCAGGGGTAATGAAAAACTCAATTGTGTATATAATATGTAGAATTATATCAAAGAGCATATATTGAGCTAAGGATGATACCATGTGAGATAATAAATTAAAACACAGGAAAAGATATAATCAGAGAGTGAAGAGGAGAAGCAGGAAGAAAATAAGAATTTTTTAAATTTGGAAGAGTTTCAAGTGGTAATAGGTGCCAACAGAATTTGGAATCCAAAAGGATCATTGCATTTATCAAGGAAAGAGAAAAAGGTATAATACTTAAGAGAGTAATATCAATATGCATGTGAAAAAAGAAGTTAGATTTTAAGCGGTTAAAATAATATTTATATAGAAAAATTATAGCCAACATAGGATAGAATCCTTAGCAAGGGGTGTGGTCCAGATTGTAGCTGCTGTCCAATATTCACCCCCCTCTTAATTTTAGCTAAAAGACTATATTGACTGTATTTCCAAGCCACATTTGCAGGTTATTGAGTTTTTGTGACCAAGTTCTACTTTCCAGCCTATAAGATGTAACCGGAAGTGTTGTGGGGAATTTACAGGAAGAGTAATTTACCTGTAAATTACTTAACAAAAGGCTGCTTAACAAAAGCTGGCTATGACACGCTTTTGTCATTTTCATTTTTCTCCTACTGCAGATCTGGATGCCAGCGCAATGGCTGCAGCTATAGTAGTTATCTTAGACCGAAGGGGTGACCCTCAAGATAAAACCATGAACTGAGGAAGATAGAAAAGAAAGATAGAAACCTACATATTTAATCTGCCTTATAAGTCCTAGATTTCATGCTCAGCTTCTTTTATGTAAAAGAAAAAGTTCTATCATGTTTAAGAAAATCTTATTTTTTATTACTATTTTATAGCAGAACTTAATCCTCCCATAGAGATTGATTCTGTATCTCCAGGGCCTTTGATTTTCTTTAACGTGTCTACCACTAATAGGCTCCTAAAGGGAAAAAGAAAGAGAAACTATGATTTGATGGTATGAATCTACTGAGTTGTTTTACTTTTAAAGCAGAGACAAAGCCTATCATGAACTCTAATCTACTTGGGTTTTTGTTGCTGTTGCACTGTTAGTGAATGTACGCATGGTCTTGAAGACAGACTTTTTAATGTAGAGACAGAGCAGAGGCATCCTGAAGCAGATGAACTACTGTGGCAATGAACAATGCCAACATTTCAATGACTTAAAACAAAATTTCTTCCCCACTGTACATGTACAACATGGGTTCATTGGGGGCTCTTTCCCCTGTAGTCACTCTACACCATGATACCTCTTTGCACAGGAGGGGAAGAATGGGCTAGATAGTTGAGCACCAGTATTTACTGCTGGTGACACACATCTACCCTCACGTTCCATTTGTCAGAACTGCTTGCATGGCCATGACTGACTTTAAGGGGTAGGGAAATGTAGTTTTCCTTATACCCAGACGCAGAAGAAAAGTGGATATTAGGGAATGTTAATAATATCTAATACCTTACTAACATGTAAAATAATCTGTGTGAAACCTTTTAATGCATAATGATAATGCATAAAATAATGTTTTCACCTTTTGGTTATAAAATTTCACTACAATTAAATTTCTTAAGAAAGGTTTTCCTCCAGAAAGAAAAATACAAAAGATTTCCAGGTAAGAATATCTACAAGACTAATCTCTCTGGCAGTAAGGCAATTTAGCTGAGAAATAAGTCGCTTTGCTTGAGAAGATGAGCAGTAAATTCTAAAGATTCACAAGCACCCATACAGATTTATTCATCCATTCACTTAGCAATCACTGATGGAGCATTTATTAAGTGCAGTTTATATAAAACCTATTGAAACCAGGACTTAGGGAAAAAGATTTGAGAGGGGAAATGGACATGATGCTAAATATTTCTAGAATTCTCTCTTGAAATATAATTTTATTCAGAATAGAGCAACTATATCATAACCTATAAATACATTTAGGTTATCAGATAGTTCTTGGAAACTAATTATATCATCATGATTAAAATACTGCTGTGACATTTATCCCAATTAGGGAATTTTTAAAAGAACGTAGCTATGTAACCAAATAAGATTTCTCTGTGGAAAAGATCCCAAGAAGACTTCCTTGACCAGCTGAGCTAGTATCTAGGTGCATAAACATTTTGTAATAATAATGTAACAATGTGGCTATGTTTCACAAAATACGAGATTCACTGGCATTTTAATTCAAGAGTCATCAATCTAATTCTTTTGGTTTTGTGAAAATGGTATTTATTGAGCTGCTCTAAATAAAGTATCACTGTACCAGAATCTCTTATGACAGATTCATAGCAATAAAAGCAACACTGTAAATAATAATGGGAAAAGTCTCTCATGGGAAATACATCAATAAAGAAGTTGCCAATTATGCTTTTGTGTTTAAATGTGTTTGCATAATGCTTTCAGAAATATTTGGAAAGTATTTTTCCCAATTCTGATTATTTCTTTAGGATAGATGAATTGAAATGGAAATATTAGTTCAAAGGATATGAATATAAATTTAAAAGAACAAATTCAACACAGACCTTCAATTTGCTTCCAAAAACCTATACTACTTTATACTTCAAATATATAATCAATCTATTGATAGCTCCTTATTTTGCTATAAAAATCTTATCAAAACTATTCCACTTTTTTGCTTTTTTTCCTTCCATTGCTTGTATGCTAAAAAAGTCCCTTCCTACTCAGAAACCTCATTATTTACTTATATATAATTTTAGTATTATGATTTGTTTTATTCTCTTGCTTCTGAACTAGTTATTTAATATTTACTTTACTTATTCCTTCTTTCTTGCATACCTTTTAACCAGAATAGTGCATTCTCATGGTAGACATGGTAGGAATGTTTCTAGAAGAAATGGTCACTATGATTGTTTTTATCTTTAAAACATCTGATGAATTTGCTATATTTTAATGAGATCTTCCAAATCAATTTTGTTTTAGACAACTTACTATTTTTTATTATAAAAACGTAACCACTTTAATTTCATGTGTTTTTTTTCTGTTGTGTTCAAACCATTTGATTTAAAATGTCATTCATTAATGAATGATTAATTCTTCATTCCTAATAATTAAACCTCTAACAGTTCAGTTCAGCAAGCAACATTATCTATCAGTAGACTGTGAACAGAAAAGGATATTTATTTCAAAATTGAATGTGAGAAAACAATTTTGGCATAGCATTCCTATAATGACTTGCTCGATTGCTATCATTTCTAGTTCCCTGAAAGTGATTGCAAACATACAGTTTGAAATCAATACAAATAGAGAAGGACAGGTAAGTTTCATGAAACCCTACAAGTAAACAGTTTCAATGAATGTTCGTTACAAAAGACAAATTTTGAAAAGTTAGTCTACATCCTTAGTCTTTGCTAATTTTTCCCTGATATGAGATCAGATAATTAAGTTCGCAAACTTTCCACCGTGCACTTACACAATACTTTTCTTTCAAATGAGAATTTAAATATTTTTTTCTTTTTCCCTTTTATTGTAAAATAAAACACAAAACAAATGTATACTTCAATAAATTGTTTTAAGGTAAACACTTTTTTTTTAAATTGGGGGTACTGGGGAGACTGTGTGTTTTTCCAGGATGTCAAGTTGTTGTTTTTCAATCTAGTTGTGGGGGGCGCAGGTCAGCTCTAAGTCAAGTCATTGTTTTCAATCTAGTTGTGGAGGGTGCAGCTCACTGACCCATGTGGGACTCGAACCGATGACCTTGGTGTTATGAGCACCACGCTCTAACCACTGAGTCAACTGGTCACCCACCGGTGGCTCATCTCCCAGCTCAAGCCATTGTTTTCAATCTAGTTGTGGGCACAGTTCACTGGCCCATGTGGGAATCAAACCAGCAATTTTGTTGTTAAGAGCTTGCACTGTAACCAACTGAGCCATCCAGCAGCCCCTAGGTGAACAATCTTGTAACCATTATCCAGGTCAAGAAATAGGACCTTGACAACCATTCTAGAAGCTCCTCTTTGTTCCTGATCCCAATCATGGTTCTTATTCTCCCTCAACCAATAACCATTATCTTGACTTCCACAGATGTTAAATCCCTGTATTTCTTTGTGGTTTATCACCCAAATATGCATCCTTAAATCCACAGTTTAGTTTTAAAGCATTTTATTTTGATGTTTTAAAAAGTACTTTGTGCCATTTTCTGAGAGGGAAGAGTGGAGTGACAGTTTCGATTTTTGCTAAATAAAAAGTCTTTAAACCACTAAGTCCTCAGGAATGGAATTTACATTGCTCTCCTACTCACTTAAAATAGAGACAAACAGTAGTAACATTTTTAGAAGAAATTCATTAAAAAAATGTCCCTATGACTGTCAATATTGTCATGGGAGGAATTCAAACACTTTACAATTTATTATATAGTACTTATTTCTTTGTGTGGACCACACAAAAATTTTGTTACTACCAATGATCTCACCCTATTTACTCAAGAGGAAAATGAAAATATGTATGTTTTAAAAGTCAAAGGACAGTGGAGAAAAGAAACAAGCGGAAGAAAAAAATCAAGTTTTGAGTAGGGAATGTTAGATGAGCCTAGGCCAACAATTAATGTAAGTTTGTTTTTATTTTTATTGAAGAATTAATTATTTTTATTTTACTTTTATTGAAGAATAAAACAATATGGACAAGTGCACACATCATCAGTGTACAGCTTTTAGAATTTTATGAACACATCATAAGTCACTTCTCAGATCAGACTGCAGATCACTATGGGCACCTCATTTCTCCTCACAGACATTTTCACTCCCATCCCCACAAAAGGTAACCACCATTATAACTTCCATTCCCGCAGATTAACTCGCTGGTATTTGAATTTTATATAAATAAAAACATGTGATATATATATACATATATATGTATATATGTGTGTACATATATATACATATATATGTATATATATATATATGTACATATTCTATTGTGCTTGGCTTCTATTGTTCAACGTTATGATTGTGATATTCATATTGTTAGTTCTTTTGTATTAGAACAAAAAATAGCAATAGTAGTTGGTTCTTTTTTATTGTATGAATATACCAAAATTTATTTACCCATCCTACTGTCAGTGGATATTTTAGTTGTTTTCAGTTTTTTGATCTATTACATATAAAGCTCCTGGGGCCTTCTTTATTTCTCTTTTGGAGAATATATAGGTGTACATATTTCTGTTGCGTAGATAGCTAGGAAGGAAATTGTTTAGTGAGGAGTATTGAATGTGCAACTTAGTAGATACTGCTAAAGAGTTTCCCAAAGTGTTTGAAACTTTTTACACTCTTACCAGCAGTGTGTAACACTTCCAGTTGCTTTTTATCCACCAGTTGGTTTTATCAGCTTTTTAAATTTTAGCCATTTTGTTAAATGTGCAATGGCATATCATAGAGGTGTTACCTTATGTGTTTATGATGACTAAGTAGTCATCAGAAAAAAAAATCTTGTCTTATGCTTATTGGCCATTGGCTATCATTTGTGAAATGTTGGTTCACGTCTTTGCTCATTTTGTGTTTAATTGCATTGTCTGTCTCTTATTAATTTGTAGATTTTTATTATACATTTAAATACAATTTTTTCATCAGATAGATGTAGTGCAACTGTCTAGCTAACTTTGGCTTAACTTTAACTTACTTAATCTTTTGGTTATTAGAAATTCTTAACTGTAATCAAGTCTATATTTATCTTTCTTGCTTTGCTGTTTAAGAACACAAGACACAAAGGATAAACCTTAGCCTATCCCAAGGTCATAAAGGTATGTCATCTTCCAGATACTTTATTGTTATCTGTTTACATTTAGAACTGTGATCCTTCTGGAATTGACTTGTACATGTTGAAGAACAGGGATAATGATTCGTTTTTCCCCCAATGAAATTAAATCTTGATCTAGAATAATTATTCAAAAGAATACTCCTTTTGCATTGTAGCAGCATTTTGACATAAAATATACAACATATAAATATATATATATGCAAATACAGACTATATAAAATAGAAGGCAGCAGGAAAAGAGGAAGACCAAATATGAGGTGGACTGACTCCATGAAAGAAGCCACAGGCAGGAGTCCACGGGAGCTGAGCAGGGCTGTTGAGGACAGGACATTGTGGACACCACTCATTCATAGGGTCACCAGGAGTTGTAGCCGACTCAGTGATATGTCACAACAACAACAAGCACCTTGATTGTAAATCAGGTGACTATGTATATGTGGATATCTTTCCAGAATCTCTGTGCTGTTCTATTTTTCTGCCCTTACAACATCAGTATTAATTACTATAATTTTATGTCTTGATATATAGTAGTTTAACACATCTAGTTTTATTTGTATTCTTCAAGATTGTCTTGTATTTATAGATTAATTTCAGAATAATTGATTTCCACAGAAACCTGATTTCAATTAAATTATTTTGCTCAATTTATGTAAGAATTAATATCTTTGCAATATTGAGTTTCTAACCATGGTATATCATTCAATTTATGTAATTGTTTATCACCTTATCTCCGTAATGTTTGGTGATTACTTTTAGAGATCTTGCTGGTATTTTGTTAGATTTAACTTCAATTATTGGATACTTGTGAAGCTAGCCCACTTGAGACTAAATCAGACATATCACTAGAAAGGTTATTCCTGACTGTAAACCAGTGATGGAGGGGAGGAAACTAGCCATGGTACTATACAACTCGTTATTCTCTTAGAATACGAAAAAGATAACTCCCCCGCCCCCATTTTTGGTGAGTATATGTAAATTGCATCTCTTTAAGGAACAATCATATCTAATTATACATTATTAAATAGTTGCCTTAATTTCATTTTCACATCTATCTTAATATATTAATCTAATAATAGAAAGTTGGATCTAGAAGAAAGCCCCTTTAGAGGTCTAGAAAATCTCAGGCACTATTACTCTTTTAGGGTATTGTAGTAGTTTGCCTAGGGCTGCCCTAAGAAAGTACCACAGACTGCGTGGCTTAAATAGAAATTTTTTTCAGTTCTGGAGGCTTGAAGTCCAAGATCAAGGTGTCAACAGTGTTGGTTTCTTTTAATTACTCCCTATTTGGCTTGTAGATTGCTATCTTTCTTTGGTGTCTTCCCATGGTCTCTCTGCTGTGTGTCTTTGTCCGAATCTCCTCTCTTTATAAGGACACCCACCATACTGGACTGGGGCCCATCCATATGACCTCATTTTACCATCATTACCTCTTTAAAGACCCTACCTCAAAATACAGTCCCATTCTGAGGTACTGAGGGTTAGTATAGTTATCTTGTCCATTTTTTTTAATGATGGTGTATGAAAACAAACAATAGAATACTTTTCATTTATTGTGCTAGTGTAACTGTACTCTGTTACAACTGAGCTACTATAAAAAAATTACTTTTTTTGAAAAGTCATACTTCACATTATGCTTCCCTTCTCTTCCATTGGAGTGTCTGTCCCAGATCCAGTTCTTGGGTCTCTTTCTTCTCTATGTGTACTCACTTCCTTGCTGATTAGTCTTATAACTTTTCTTACCAGGCATATGTATGTCCCGATGACTTGCAAATTTATATATGCAGATCTTCTTCCAGAATGCCATATTTATAAACACAAGTATCCACCGAAAATCTCTCCATGGGCGTCTGATATGCATCTCAATTTAACACGTCTAAATCCAAATTCTTTCTCCTTTCCTCCAAGCCTATCTTTCTTGCTGCCTTCCATATCTTGTTTAGTGGCAACTCTATTCTTCCAGTTGCTCAGGATGAAATTCTTATGGGCCCTCCTTAACTCCATTCCTACTCTTTTGACTTAATCCATCAGCTAATTCTATTGGTTCTAACTTGACAATATATTCAGAAAATAATTCTTACTACCATCTCTATAATTTTTCTAGTCCCTGCCTCCATTATCTTTTGCCCAGGCTACTGTTATATTCTTCTCATTGTTTTCTCTGCCTCCACCCTTGCCATCCTCATAATCCAGCAATCAGAGTGATTCTGCTTAAATGGAAGTTAGTTCATGCCTTTCATTGCTGCAGACTCTTCAATAATTTCCTATCTTATTTAAGTAAAAGCAGAAGCCCGCACAATAGTCTACAAAACCTGGTCCCCAAATACCCATCTAGCCTCATATCTGACAACTCTCCCCCTCACCCACTCAGCTGCAGCTACACAGGCCCCTTTGCAATTTTGTGGACTGAGACAGGGAATGCACTGTTAGGTTCCTGCCTTAAAAGTTATTTCCCCATATATCTGCATGGCTTAATTTCTATTGCCTCCTTCAGGTTTTTGTTCAAATGGCATCCTCTCCATGAGACTTTCCCTGACTGTGCTCTTTATGCTACTCTCTGTCTTCCTTCCTCTTTTTTCTTTATACCATTCGTCACCATTTAAAACACTATACAATGAAGTTACTTATTTTGTTTTATGCCTGTTTTTCTGCACACGTGTGTAGGACCTATGTGGACAGAAATGTCCATTTATTTGATTCAGTGATGAATTCCGTGCATCTGAAAATGACCTTATACTAAGTCTTAATCCAAATATTTATATCAGGTTATTTAAGATTAAAATGTATAGTGTAGAAATCATTAAATTACTTACCTTTCCTTTCTGAGCTTTAATTTTTATAAACATACAATTAAGTCCTTTGTAAATTAACAGGTAGTCTGCTGGTTTCCATTGGATTACAAGTAAAACAAAAATTAAGGAACTGACTACCAAGAATAGCAAAGTGTGAACATTTTATAAAGCTGTACTAATGAAAGAATTCTGGTAGTATTTACTATGGTCAAAAGAAAATGCACCTAAAAGATACCATAGGATAGTAATAATGTTGATGACATAAAAATACCTAGCTCGTTTTCCCCTTTGTCTCTTGAGACTGAGAAAATAAGACTGAGAAAACACATTATTTGGTTAGGTTAGCACTGTCAAAGGGCAATCCTTACTTGTGTTACTGATATTAATTCTGAGAAATGAAAAATTCATAAGGCTAAAAAAGGGCCATAAAAGACAAAAATTAGTTTTACTACAAAAATTTAATGTCATGCCTACTTCCTGGAGGGAGTATATGGAGTGCATTCAGTGTTTCGTTTCTCACAGGAATATCTTGTTACAATTTCAGAACAAAAAGGGAAATAGTTCCCTTGTAAAGGAACTGACTGTATTTCTCAGGTACAGTAAAAAACACAGAGGAAACAAGTGTTTTGCTTCACAAATAACTGATGTATCAGTCTCTCAAATATCCAAACATCTATTTTTTAAAACTGTAACTTGAATTTCTCTAAATTACTCATAAGCAGCATTTCGTATAAGAATAATTTCAGCAGACAAATAATTATAACTCAGAAGAATAAATAAAAAAATATTGCATTTATAGGGGCAGCCAGATGGCTCAGTTGGTTAGAATGTGAATTCTGAACAACAGGGTTGCTGGTTCGATTCCCACATGGGCCAATGAGCTGTGCCCTCCACAACTAGATAGAAGGCAACAAGCTTCCGCCGAGCTGCCAGTGGGCAACCTGTTGGCTCAGTTGGTTAGAGCGTGAGCTCTTAACAACAAGGTTGCTGGTTCAATTCCCGCATGGGATGGTGGGCTGCGCCCCTGCAACTAAAGATTGAAAATGGTGACTGGATTTGGAGCTGAGCTGCGCCCTCCACAACTAGATTGAAGAACAACAACTTGGAGCTGATGGGCCCTGGAAAAACATACTGTTCCCTAACATTCCCCAATTAAAAAAAAAAAATACAGTCACTTTAAAAACAATGCTTAAAAAATATTGTATTTATATAAATCAAAAGCATTAAACAATAATAAAAGGAAATAGCCCGTATGAAAATAAAGAAAGTGGTCAGCTACTATATCACAGTAGTTGTATCAACCAGCCTAGCACAAGTTAGGTACTGATTTCATATTTTTAAATAAAAATATTTTTTTATAAGTAAAAACTAGAATGTTAGAGAAGAACTGAATCATATTGTAATAACATACTACCTTAATCTTAAGTTCTGATTTAGCTTTATGGCATATGCTAATTTATTCCTACTCATTCTCTCTGTGCCTATAAGAAAAAAACATCAGCATGAGCTGAAACCTATTAAGGCAAAGTGACTTACCCTCGGCCTCAAGTGATTAAATATTCCTGAGCCTCATTTTCTATACCTTAAAATAAGATGCTAGGACTAGAAAAGCTAAGATGATTCCAGGCTTTAGCATTCCACGATTCTAATACTACACAATCAACTGACATGATCTAGAACTGTTTAATCTCTCTCAGAGCTCTTATTCCATTGTATTATAATTTGGGCTCTTTCATTTACTATTTTATTTTTAGCCCATATTGTCCCCTGGTAGGAATTTAAAGCAGCTTATTTTATCTAAATTCACCTTGAGACTGTGAGACCTGGAAGGTAAGGACCATGTCTGATATGTTTGTGTCTCCAGTGCTTGACACAGTACCTGGTACATAAGAGGAATTAGTTAATAACCCACATTTGTACCACAGTGTGTTGGTTACGCCCTTAAGTCTTTATGCTTGGCTTTAGCTTTGGGTTTCTTTTGTTTTAAGTATAGGAAATGTCATTAGAAACTTCTGTTTCACTAGATATTTTAGGGCAGACTTTAACACTGCCATTTGCAAAGTAACAATGGGAGTATAATAAATGTAGGCTCCTGTTACGTTGAAATCTCCGGGTTGGCTATAGATAATTACTAATCTAGAAACCCAAGTGCCCCATGTAGGATAATGCTAATGAGAGGCATGGATAATACTCAAAGATAATAATACTACACTATACTATACTATAAAATATACTATACTATAAAATACAGTTATAACATAATGAAAGGTGTAAGAAGTAGACACACAAGCATGTTATTTTTAATTCTAATAAATATACAGAACAGTTAATCTGACAAGTATTTAATAATGTACATAATAATTTTTTCTTGAATGATAGTTACATTATATACAAGTGTAAGCAGTTCATATAAATAAACAACTATAATTAGAATATATTTTTCTTCTTTTTTAGAAAAACCTCTAAGACATAAAACACTATCAATGTTGACTTTTTTCTGATATTTTAAACATTTAGTCATCATGCATATTTCTACATATTGCCTCGCATTTAGAGAGCAGAATCTTGGGTCTTTAGAATAAATGGGGTTCCTTTGTATCCGGGAATTCCATTGTTATTTATACCCTTCCAACTATGCATCTAGTTATATATTCACCTTTTTTAATCCATCTATTCATTCATCCAACCATGCACCTATCATTTATCCACTGATTTATCATCCAGTCCTCATTCAACTAACTATTAAACATTTAATCTGTGCCAGGTTTACAATGTTGAAGAGACATAGATATATCCCAATTTTAAGACACTGAGATGAGAATAACAAACAGATTGCATAAAATTATATGAATCACAAAGTTGGTTGAGAATATACAGGGGAAATTTCCAATAAGAATTAAAAGTAAGACTTTCAGATGGTGTGGGAAAATAGAATGGAAGAGAAGAAAATAAAATAGAATTGAAGAGAAGAAAAGACATGTACAGGGGTATGACAGAATATGAAGAGTGGATAAAGCAAATTTGTTGCTTCTGCGAGAGTCAATATGTTTGTGTTTGTGGAGAGGCATGAAAGGGGAAGGTAACAGGAATTGAGGCTGGGAAAATTGGTGCCATCAGATCACAAAGGGTTCTCTATGCTGTAAAATCATTACAGGACAGACGTGAGTTAGTAAGTTTAAAAAACTAACCTTTTCATGGGATCACTATATCCATTAAGAAATTAAAAATGATTACCTTTTATATTCAAACAAAACTGAATAAGCCCTCTTATCTGATAAGGTTGAACTGATTATGTGGTCTGTTAATTAAAGAAGTTATTTAAAATGGAGGAATTATAAAAAATAATTCATGCATAGTTAACATACTAAATTGAGAGATTTAACTAATGAAAATAAATAACCTGAATATTGGGCCCAAAAGACAGATTAACAATGGATTATTTCTCTGGAGGTGGATTATAAAAAAAGTTTGCATTCTTATTTATACATCCCTAAAGTATTCATATTTTGTACCAACAATATTGTATTGATTTAATAATCAGAAAAAGTGAAATTATTTTCAATATGAGAAAAAGCATGAAGAAAAATATTAATTATCACAATGGGGTATTCTAAAAGCTGAAGCTCAGCTTAATTGAATTTCAGAAAATGTGTTAAATTTTCCTTATTTGATAAAAACTTTGTAGCTTTTCAATTTCAGCAGCATTGCAGTCATAAGGAATTCTCTGTGTAACAGAGCTATGCACTTAAAAATTTTGATTAAAATTCACCCTAGAGAGCATTCAATATTATTCACTATAGAAAGAAAAATTTGGGAATCTAAAGTTACCACACAATCCTTTGCTTAATTAAAATGATGATAGCAAACATCCACCAATTTATGAACCAGTGCCAAGAAACTAATTGAAACAAAACTCTTGTTAATTTCCTGGAAAAATCAAAGTTACTTTCAAGATTTCTTTCAGATGAACAAACTGTTTCTACAAAATAAATGTGACAGACAGTGGAGAACAGATCAAATTTTAAAATTGCAATTTTGATGCCAAGAATGTTTTTATGTCATTTACAGAGTCCAAAAAGTTAGGTAACGTAGCCGTATTTATAAATAAAAATCACTCAATTGTCTTTCAGTAAATTAATTTGAATAAAGATACAAGGAATGTTCTATCTTGGACAACATAATAGAGTGATGTTTAGCACAGTGCCTGGAACACATTAGACAATCAGACAAAATGGTGGGTGGACTGAGGTCTTTCTCTGAAACCTGGTTAGGTTCTAGGTCCCTTCCCACAATCAGGAGATGCCCAGGCTGCTGCTGTGGCTATAAGCATATGCATTGAACAGGTAAAACCCCTTTTACTTAATGGTGCTGGGGTGAAATAGATAGGAAAATAGTCCAAAAGGTCCTAGTTGAGCAGCACTGGGAGAAAGCAACATTGAGAGACCAGTAAGCCATCTGTTGTTCCCTAGCAATGTCATTGTCACAGGTGGAACAAATCAATGATTCACAACAATTTCTCGTTTGCATTTTATTTTTTAAAGTATTTATAATTCAGCAATATAGGTGACATTTTGAAAGCCTATATTATAATTCAGTAATATAGGTGACTCTTTTTGTAAATACATCTTTTGGAAGGGTTTCAATTCATTACTACTATAAATCACTTACTCATCACACCACCTGCCAGTGTTTCTCTCCCCAACCTCTCTTTTTTTGGGGCCAGTGCTATTAACCCATATCTTACCTCAACCAAATTTTATGAACTGTTAAAAAGATGAAAAAATTCATCAAAGTCTTGACTTCATTTTAAGGAATTAAAAAAAATTATGAATGCTCACTAAATACAAAGATTTTTATTTGTGAGGAAGATATATTCACCCATTTCATCTGGTAAAACACAGGCAATTTAAAGATGATGGTTAGTTGAAAACTATGAGGAGAAGAAATCAGTTGAACTTAATTCCTTTTCTACTATAAACAGCACTTGCTATTAATTGGGTAAAATCAAAGATACATTTTGTAAGGTGAGAAATCAGTCCTAAGAGTCATTCTTTTTTTTTTTTTTTTTTAAACAAGAAGGAAATAACATTGATGGAATACTGACTTTCTGTTGATATTTTATGTATATTATTATCTCATTTAATTTTCACAAGAACCTTATGGACTAGGTATTTTCAACTTCATGTTATCTATGGATAAGTCAGTGTTATCAACTAGTAAAGGCAAACCCATATCTGACATCAAGTCTATGCCCTTTTCACAATTACTGCTTCTGGGTAACTCTTGAAAATAGTTTTTGAATTTTACAAACTATTTAACTCCATTCAATCCTTTAGGATGAATAACTAATTACTATTTTAGATCTATAGTAGTGATAGCAATATTAGTGCAATTCACTGAGCCTTAATCATGAGCCAGCACCATGCTAATGGCTCTATACACACTATTCTTTTTTAAGATTTTTACTAAAATATAGCTAACATACAACATTATATTAGTTTTAGGTGAACATCATACTTGTTCAACATTTATACACCTAAAGAAGTGATCACCATGATAAGTCGAGCAACCATCTACACCATATTATGCTACCACAATATTGACTATTGAGTATTCCCCATGCTGTATGTTACATCTCCATGACTTATTTGTTTTATCCCTGGAAATTTGGACCACTTATTCACCTTCACCTTTACCCCTTTTTAATTGTTGAATTGGAGTTGAAATTCAATATTATTTTATATTAATTTCAGGGATACACCGTAGTGGTTAGCCATTTGTATAATTTAAGAAATGAAACCCCTGAATAGTCTAGTACCCACATGGCACTATATATAGTTACTACCATATTATTGACTATATTGCCTATGCTTTACATCCCCATGCCTGTTTTGTAATTATCAGTTTGTACTTCATACTCCCTTCGTCTTTTACACCCTTCCCCCAATCCTCTCCTATCACCCCTACAAATCTAGTACCCGTCTGACACCATACATTTTATTATTACATTATTATTGACTATATTTCTCATGAAATACCCTACATCCCCATGACTACTGTGTAACAACCAATTTGTACTTCTTAATCCCTTTACCATTTTCATTCACCCCTAACCCTCTACCATCTGGCAACCATCAATATGTTCTCTGTATCTATGAGTTTGTTTCTGTTTTGTTTGTTTATTTTGTTCTTTAGACTCCATATATAAGTGAAATCAAATTGCATCTGTCTTTCTCTGTCTGACACTACACTCAGCACAATTGCTTCCAGGGCCATCCAGGATGCTGCAGATGGCAAGAACCCTTCTATAGCTAAGCAATATTTCATTGTATATATGTACCACCTCCTCTTTACCCGTTTTTCCATCTACACACACCCAGGCTGCCTCCACACCTTGGCCATTGTAAACACTGCTGCAATGAACATATGGATGCACATGTCCCCTCAAAGTAGCATTTGGGTTTCATCAAACAAATACCATAAAGTAGGATTACTGGGTCCTCCTTTGTATCTTATTATAGTATTTTATTTTAAAGTCTATATTGTCTGGTATAAGCATTGCTAACCCAGCTTTTTTTGTTTTTTATTTTTTTTCATTTCCATTTTCATGAAATAACTTTTTTCTATCCCATTACACACCATCTGTGTGTGTCTTTCAATCTGAAGTGAGTCTCTTATAGGTAGCATATGTAAGGGTTTTGTTTTCTTATCCATTCAGCCACCTTGTCTTTTGAGTTGAACATTTAATTCATTTACGTTGAAACTGTAATTGTTGTAATTATTTATAGAGATGTAGGTATTGCCATTTTATTAATTCCTGTTTTTGATCTCCTCCCATCCCCCCATCTTAAAGCAGTCCCTCTAACATTCCTTGTGAAACTGGTTTGCTGTTGATGAACTCCTTTAGCTTTTTCTTGTCTGGGAAGTTCTTTATCTGTGTTTTGATTCTAAATGATAGCTTTGCTGGGTATTGTAATCTTAGTAGTAGGTCCTGTTGAGAAATCTGCTGAAAACCTTATGGAAGTCCCCTTATAAGTGACTAGTTGCCTTTTTCTTGCTGCTTTTAGGATTCCCTCTTTGACATTCTAATTATAATGTGTCTTGGTGTGGACCTGTTTGGGTTCATCTTGTTTGGGACTCTGTGCTTCCTGGAATTGTATATCTGTTTCCTTCGCCAGGCTAGGAAAGTTTTCAGTCATTATTTCTTCAAATAGTTCTCAATCCCTTGCTTTCTCTCTTCTCCTTTGGTACCCCTATGATGTGAATGTTGTAAGGTTTGATGTTTTCCCAGAGGTCTCTTAAACTATCATTTTTTTGGATTCTTTTTTCTTTTTGCTGTTCTAATTGGGTGATTTCTGGTACTTTGACTTCCAAATCGCTAATTCGATCCTATGCTTCATCTAGTCTGCTGATGATTCCTTCTAGTGCATTTTTCATTTCAGTCGTTCTTCACTTATGACTGGTTCTTTTTTATAGTTTCAGTGTCTTTTTTATGCTTGCTATCTCTTTGATGAAGTTCTCACTAAGTTCCTTGAGCATCCTGATAACCATTCTTTTGAACTCTGTATCTGAAAGATTGCTTGCTCCTTATTTATTTATTTTAATTTTTTTTTAAAAAATTAATTTATTCTAACTGTGTTTTTCCAGGACCCATCAGCTCCTGGCAGGTAGTTGTTTCACTCTAGTGGTGGAGGGAGCAGCTCACACTGGCCCATGCAGGAATCGAGCCGTCAACCCTAGTGTTACGAGCATGACGCTCTAACCAAATGAGCTAACCAGCTGCCCTGCTTGCCTCCATTTTGTTTAGTTCCTTTTCTGGAGTTTTCTCCTGTTCTTCTCTGCTGTGGTCTGTAGGCAACCTCAAAATATGTTGGTTCTGGGGCCTCTTGTGAGGGGCTCTGGCTCAGGTCCAGGTCACCCACTGCCTATGACTGGCCAGGGACTACCTGATAAGAGCTACAAAGCAATCCACAGTTGTTTGCTGACTGTGCTAATTCTGGAGGCACATGGGAGAGACCACACTGAGAATCAAGTACGTTTGCCATGAGTAGCAGGCCTGGGGTAGCCCTGCAAAATGCCAGGACACCATGAGGCCTACTGCCACCTGCCAGGTCCCTTAAGGTTCAGCCACTGAAAGAACCTCATGTGGTAAGCAAGTTGGATGAGGCAGGGTCTCAGGGAGTCACTACAGTAGGAAGAGTGGTCACCAGGTTAATGTAAATTCTGAGCAGTGCTGAGCCTGAAGCTACTCAGCAAAAGTCGCAGAGCACATCGAGGCCGGTTGCTGTCTGCCTGGGATCTGTCAGACTCTGATAGTTTTCCAAGAAAGAGTGCAATGCAGGCGGGGCTTGCATCTGTTGGAGAAAATACCTCCGGTGTTAGGTGGGGTGGGGGTCCCAGTGAGTCAGCAGGGAGGAACTGCAGAGCTTACCAGACCAATCAGATTCAGATTTGACTGTAAGTGTAGGGGGAATGCTCAACACAGGACAGATGGTACCTACCTGCCAGCTGTACTGGGAGAGGACTCCTTTGATGCCATACAATTCATAATTTAGTTGTAATTTTAATTTGTTCATGGAAGGAAGCAAACACAGTGTTTATCTACTGTGCCAACTTAGATATCTCCTATATACACTATCTCAAAAACTCTTTAGAGGTCGTTAATAATAATCAATACTTGGGTAACCCTTCTAATGTGCTAGTGACTGCTCTCAGTACTTTATACATGTTAACTCACTTAATCTCATGTGATGGTTATTATTTTAACCCCATTTTAAAGTAACTTGAAGATGATTCAGTATTAAGTGGCCAAGTAAGCCTGTAAGATGACGTGTACAGACAAGTCATTAATTTCAAGGAACTATATACACTCTTGTTTATGAAATTAATGATGTAAGTTGTAATCATTCTGGATGAATATAGTCTTTGTCTTGTTAGAGGAAGAATGCAGAGGACAACCTTCTGAGATGTCTCAGGATGAATCTCATGAAAGAGTGCTGGTTACTGCCATGTGTTGCAAAGCAAGTCCTAAAGGGATTGCCATGGGTCAGTTTTTGCATTAACATACAAACTACACACACACACACACACACACACACACACACACACACAGAGTCAATACTTTAGATAATTTCAAAAACAGTATTTTTAAACCTTTAAGGTATATATAAATCACCTGACAATCTATTAAAATATGTATTTGGATTCACTATGTCTGGTGTGGGGGCCTGAGAGTCTACATTTTTAACAAGCTCCAGATGATGCCGATGCTGCTGGTACCTGAACAATATTTTGAGTAGCAAGGCTTTAACGGCAATATGTTTAATGCAATCTTAATTTATCAAAATTATATTAATATTTCAGTCAAGTGTATATTTTATAATAATTTACTAATTTACACTGAACTGACTATAATATATTTACACAAAACATGCTATTTTTCATCGAGGTGGCCTTGGAAATTAAGGGTGAGAGCGGATAATAACTTTTCCGAAGTGAAATATAGCAAGTTATTACTTATTTCAGGAATCATTTAATTTCAAAAAACAACAAAAAACACTTAAGCATAAAAGAATAAGCATAGAAGAGAACGGATTGAAACAATAAAATAGATATTTTGGGGATCAAGGAAAATCTCACAGCATTCCAGGAAGAAATTCCAGTCAGAACCGTATAGGAGAGAACCAGCAGCTGAAGAGACAGGACACGAGCCAGCTCTTCACATCGCTCTCAAAACAGCACGGTTTCTTAATTCTACTTCTGTCCACACATCTGCTTTATTTTCTTTCAGTTGATTGTTTTCCTTTGCTCTACGTGAATATAAATGTTGCTATCTTAGCCCTAATACTTCACCATCTCCCATCAAATACATTCTAACTACAATTTTGTGTTCCAAATTCAAACACAGAGAAAAGTATCTGATTTGTTAGCTGGACCTGCGTCCAGGGTCCGACGTCCTTCGGCCAGTCAGTTGGGCTCTGGAAGCAGTCTGAGAAAGGAGCTCAGAAGAGGAAGTAGATTGATTTATATGGTCACAGTAGTGTAGAGCTGGTGTCAGAATATTCAGACCAAATACCATTCTAAATATTCATGCCTAAATACCAGTCACTACTCAAAGCAAAAATATTCATGCCTAAATACCATTCACTACTCAAAGCAAAAATATTCATGCCTAAATACCATTCACTACTCAAAGCAAAAATAATGCCTCCTGAGACTTATTTTTTAAAATAAATATGAGAAAATAAGATGGCTATTTCAACTCAGTACTTTGCATTTGTGTCTTTGTTTCACAATCTTTTTGAATAAGTGAGAATTAAATGTTTTCATTACCAAACCAAACAAGGATAAATCTGAAATTACATTTGAAGCTTGAGCCACCTACCTGAGTAAATGGATATCAAAACAAGAAAATTTGGGTTTAGTAAGCTGGAGTTAAAGAATTCTGTTTGAGGAAACATTGTATGAAATAAGCGTTTTATCAAAGGCTACATGGCTTTCTGTCCATACACAGTCAAATGGGATTCAGGAGCTCTGGGCTCAATTGCTGATTTGCCATACAAACTGTAAGTTGGAGTTGTGATATATCTCTTAGGATTTCAGTTTCCTCTTTAGTGAAATCTTCAAGCTGGAAGACGCCTTTTCAAATGTCAAATGCCTGTAATCTAATAATCTATAGTTCTGTAATAAAGGCAATAATAACTCAACATTTTAAAAAAAAATTTCATTGGGGAATGTTGGGGAACAGTGAGTTTCTCCAGGGCCATCAGCTCCAAGTTGTTGTCCTTCAATCTAGTTGTGGAAGGTGCAGCTCAGCTCCAAGTCCAGTTGCCATTTTCAATCTTTAGTTGCAGCCCCCCGTCCCATGCGGGAATTGAACCGGCAACCATGTTGTTGAGAGCTCGCACTCTAATCAACTAAGCCATCCGGCCACCCCTCCAGAAGCTCAACGGCAGTTTGTTGTCTTCAATCTAGTTGTGGAGGGCACAGCTCACTGCCCCATGTGGGAATTGAACTGGCAACCTTGTTGTTCAGAGCTCGTGCTCTAACCAATTGAGCCATCCTGCCACCCTCCCCCTATCTTTGTTTTTAGTATGTTAGTGACCTTTCTCCTTCTTAGAGATTTAATCAATTAGTCATAAAACTCTTTGATAAAAATGGTCCTGACAGGTGATGGTAGCATACCATTCTTTATTGAACAACTGTGATATAAGCTCCATCACAAAAACATTTACAACTCTGCGCAAAAGATCCAAATGTAAACTAACTGCTCTTCCTTGCCATATAGATAAAAACAAAACAAAGCCAAAAAAAGGTGCACAATAATATGATTTTGGATATTAAAATGTTGTATTTAAATATCCAACATATTCTATATAATTTACACCACGTGAATCTAAGTTGAAAAGCAATGATGTAAATAAAAGCTCTAGTACCATGTTTCTCCGAAAATAAGACTCAGCCAGACCATCAGCTCTAATGCATCTTTTGGAGCAAAAATTAATATAAGACCCGGTCTTATTTTACTGTAAGACTGAGTATAATATAATATAATATAATATAATATAATATAATATAATATAATACCAGGTCTATATTATAATGTAATATAATATAATATAATATAATACCAGGTCTATAATATAATATAATATAATATAATATAATATAATATAATATAATATAATACCAGGTATAATATAATACCAGGTATAATATAATATAATAATAATATAATATCAGGTCTTATATTAATTTTTGCTCCAAAAGACACATTAGAGCTGATGGTCTGGCTAGGTCTTATTTTCGGGGAAACATGGTATTTCTGGAATACCTACTGTGTGCCAACAACTGTACTGGGTAGCATTACAAATGTCATCTCATTTCAAGCCAGATTTTACCCCAGTGTTCAAAAGGAGAAAACTGATGGTCAGAAAAGTTAAGTAAAGTGAGCTGGAATTTGAACCCAGGTCTATGATTTTGTAGCTCAGGTTATTTCCACCATGTCTTGCCACTTTGTGGTAATAATAAAGCAGGCAAACATTACATAGATCTGGATTTTAAAATGGAACATTCTAATGATTATTGGAAGCAGAAATGTTAAATGAAACATATCTAGGCATTTAAATATTCTGGGGAAAATGCTAATAACAGAATTAAATTAACTTTGGATATTTTCAGCATATTCCATTTTATAGTTTCCATACTTTTTTATCAATACTATGAAGTATTATAATAGCATCCCCCAGATCACAATCTTTGGCTATTGTCTAAGTTTAATAGGATTTTATCAGTGATACGGTTCATGTCCAATCATCAGAATTGAATTCATAGAGCTATTGATAGGCGATGACAAGAAACAAGGATACTGATATCAGAGATGGGGTTGCAACACTCATAGGGGTTTAATGTGATTCTTCCACTTTAGGTTTCTACAAAGTTTAGGGAAGAAGAGAAGATATTTTGTGGGAGAGTGAAAATATGTGTTGAGTTGGCAGCTGATTAGGAATATGAGCTTAGCTTAAAAATGTCAGTATTTACCTTATCCCCTGGCTTGTATTGTAGTCAGAGATGAATTACAAAGTATAGACACTATGGAATTGATAACTGAGTTGCAAATTTCCCTGAAATAATTATGTCTTCACAAACAGAACAAAGAATTTGAAGGACATGCATTATGACTAATTGGGGACAGGAATAGGTAATTTTTATGGACGTTCCTTCATAAAAAAGAACTAAATTGGTTAATGTATATTGAGAAGCAGCAATGTCTCAATAAAATGACCATAAGTGATGATGCGTCTGACAGATAAGTAAAACATAAAGAGACTTCAGAAACCAACTAGGTAGTGAGCAGATTCTTTGCAGTGTGCATAGGGATACCAAATCTCAATTCTGTTCAGACAATTAAAAG